>NC_132981.1:1245000-1850000 GCF_047496725.1 Anoplolepis gracilipes
GAACGCGATTTTAGGTAGGTATCGTATTTGCCAAGATGACAAGACCGAAGCAGCGTACCCAAACTCTACTGTTCTCGCGAAATGCCGTAATCTGTCAACGGGACGGCGAACTTTGTCTCATGTTCCGAGTGGGCGATATGCGGAAGAGTCACATAATCGGCGCGAGTGTTCGGGCTCAGATGATTCGCAGCAGGACGACGAAAGAAGGCGAAGTTCTGTCTCAACACCAGCACGAGCTGACGGTAGGCACCGACGGTGAAAACGGCGACCTATTCTTCATCTGGCCGACCACCATAATTCATCGGATTAATGAGTCCTCGCCCTTTTATAATATGTCTGCCGAGGATATGTTAATTGAACGTTTCGAAATCGTCCTGATCTTAGAAGGTACTATTGAGTCTACTGGACAAACTACCCAGGCCAGATCAAGTTATCTGCCACAGGAGATTCTATGGGGCCATCGTTTTGATCCCATGGTGAGCTATTCGAAGGAACGGCAAGGTTACGAAGTGGACTATTCACTGTTTAATAGTACCACTCAAGTTGACACTCCACTTTGCTCGGGCAGGGAACTCGCAGAGTTCTACAAAGTGCAAGATGACTTTCGTCACGGAACTGGTAAGCAAATGACGTAACTGCCCAAGTAGCACATATTCGTTTCAAAAACGTTTGACAAATGTTTCTACGAAACGTTTTAGAACCGGCTTTTGAAAACGTTTCTGATTGGTTAAAATGTCCACTTAAAAAACGTTAAGGGAAATTTTCTAACAAAAAAAAAAAAAAAACGTTTAAGAAACTGTCAAAATACGGTTTTTTTCCTTTATTTGGGAAAATTTGTTTATTCACACATTCAATAAAATAATGCATATATGGATATAATCCATCTATTTTCATCATGTTCTGAATCTCTTGTCGAGATTACATCAGGAGTCAAATTGACAAAAAAGACATAATTTAAATTATACTTTTAGTACCTGTTCTTTTAGGCTTCATATACATGTTATGAAAACTTGAATACGAGTTATAGTTAAGTCTGAACACGGCACGTAGCGACAAACAAAGGAACACGTATATTATAAAATAGATCTTTTTTGTCTTGTCGAAAAGATGATCAAAAAGACATCTTTTCGTCGACTAAAATTAATTATGACTTTTAGAAGACATCTTTTAAAAAATGACTTTTTTTGTAGGTAGAAAAATATTCTTTTAGACATCTTTTAACCTTGTCAGAAAGATAATTTAAAAAAGACATCTTTTCGTCATCTTTTAATTTTCTGTGCTATCTGGGAATCGTCTTAATAAGTTTTAATAATGTGTATATATATAATTTTGAATTAAAAAATTAATTTTTGTTCTATTTATAGAAACGTAAAAAATACGTTTCTTAAACCATGATTTTAAAAATGTTTCTGTTGAAACGTTTCTTATTGGTGCTTGATGGTTAAAAAATATTGGATACATTTAGAAAACGTTTATAAAACAAACATGTGCTACCTGGGTGCTTATTCATAGGTGCTTGTTATGCTTTACTAACTCAGTTTACAAAGTATGCCCAGAATAGTGCTATTTGTCAAATTCTTCGTGTGCATTAATATTGAAACACTTATATTTCTTGTAATTATAAATATTAGATTATTTCTCTCTTAAAAAGGCATGTTATTGAGATTGTCATCGCTTTTCCGCGATGCTGATTAATTGTCTCGATGTCTCGTTGTCAAGTGCATTATTGCGACTTGCTTTGCGCGTGTCGTCTGCAGCTGTCAAATTTTGACAATTTATGTGACAAGTTATAAAAAAATTAAATTAAAGAAAAGTTAAAAAAAAATTAAAGAAAACGAAGAAAAGGAAACGAAAGATAAAAAAAGGTACATATATTATATATGCATGTATTGTATACGGTGAACCTATGTATAAATTTTTCTTATGATATTATGTATATTTAATATGTAATTTATATTTGTGTAATTAATAGAAATAAGAAGAGATGGAAGAAAGAAGGAGAAGGGATATAATATTAATAAATAAAGAAAAAGAAAGAGAGAAAGAAAGAGAAAGAAAAAAGAATGCTTTCTTAAAGTCAACCGTAAATATTAAAATTAAATATTCAACAATCAATTAGCGTTGTGGAAAAGAAACTTTAACCCTTAACTTTAACATACACAATATAAACACACATAAAATAAATAGCGCGCTTAAAATATTCTAGTTAAATATAAAATATCGGAAAGTTTCCATTTTACAAACCTTTTTTAAATCACAATATTTTTCTATTGTAAATAAAGAGTTAAAAATAATGGAAATATGATTTAGAAGAAAATACGAATATAATTAATAGATTTGATATTCATAACATTTTAGAACTGTTTTTGCGCGACAAGTCATGTCGATACAGATTTGATTTATGATAATTACGGAGATATGAGCATTGAATTATTTACATGAAAACAAATCTTATCTGTGAGGTAATCTTACTTATCTACATTCATCAATTTGTCACTTTCAGTCAATACATTTGGTTTAACATGAGATAAGTTCTCTACGTTTATTTGATAATTAGTCTAACATTATAGTGTATTATGTGTATCGAGATTATTATGTAGTATATATTTATTTAATTAGAATTTAATGTTGATACACATATCCATACATATATTCGAAACCTTTCAAGTTTGTAATTTAATGGAGAAGATTAACACTTTTTTATATAAGTCAATAGCCAGCCGATGTGTTATACACGACGCAAAAAAAAAAATAAAAGAGCCACTTTCTTCCATATAAAAAAGACCAATCTTCAATTGTAACTTTCTTAAAAATAATCAGAATAAGATCAATAAAAAAGCGTTTCAAAGCTTGAAGTTCCTAGTTTTAGAATCATTAAATGAATTTCAATTCTTTCTATTCGTTACAAAATTACATTGTAAGAAAGCGACATCCATCGATTGAACAACTTTTTTAAAAGTTTGCCCAAGAATACCGAATTAAAAGAAAATCCTAGCACGATTTCATTAATTGTTAAAGAGCAGAGTTTTAGCTTTAATTTTTTTTTTTTTTTTTTGAACAAATGTTCTACGATTTTTTTTTGCCGAGATATTCATTATTAAAGCAAAATCGAGCTATTGACTTCGAACGCTTATAACTAGTGAAAAAATTACTATACAATAATTATTAAAAATGCAATTTAAAGAGAAAAGTTAGCACTTTTAAATGCTCCTATTATTTTTTCAATAATTATTCATTTTGAAGCGTAATTGTTACTTAAAAGTCAAGTAAAAATTACAATTTTATCTTTTTATTTAAATCAATGAAAGTTAACGAAAAAATGCTAACATTTTAATGAACTCTACAACATTTACAAGTAAAAAACATTCCAGTTACTTGTACAAAAGGCCAAAGTGTTAGGTTGTTTCTTTACATTTCAAAAACTTAAATTAATGATTATTTTTTTACTAATTATAATCGTTTTTGAACGATTGACTTTGGTCAACTGCTCGATTTTGTTTTAATAATAAATACCTCGGCGAAACAAAATCATGGCACATTCTTTTCTCATATATCTTAATATATGATTATTATAAAGATTGAATAAAGTCTTATTACTTATTCATACCTAGAGTGTAGAAATGTATTTTCGAACCTCTGTTGCTTTTTTTCGAAGAATTTTCGTGTTTCTTAAATTATAATGACAAACTTTTATCATTGACGATACCTCGATTTCAACATTACAGTACAAAATTTGAATTATAAAAATAAAAGGATTTACTCGTACAGAGTAATTTAAAATGTCAGAATAAAAATTATAACAGTGAATACTGACAAAATATAGAAGATTTTTAACTATTTCTTTGATAAATTTAATAATTTGTCATTTCTCCGAGGAGAAAGAAATGTGGCAACATGGTAATTTTTCATAAGTTGGTCAAATTGCAAA
The DNA here is from genome assembly GCF_047496725.1 of Anoplolepis gracilipes. NCBI lineage: Eukaryota > Metazoa > Arthropoda > Insecta > Hymenoptera > Formicidae > Anoplolepis > Anoplolepis gracilipes. The sequence continues at coordinate 1,248,929 of NC_132981.1, forward strand.
TTGATATATGAGGCCTAGTCGCTTCTCGCTTACACGTTTGTATATAGAGGCTTTTTCATATGAAAAGATAGGTTATTTAAAATGTCAAAAGAAGGCTCAGCTGAATGCTATGTTGCCACGTTTTCACAATAAATAATATGTTATCTCGGATAATAGGACGAAATTGAGAAAATTATATTCAATATCTTTTGAACTCAGTCAGTTCTTGGCCAAAATTATGTGATCAAATATTTCCTCTATATTTAAACTATACTTTTGCAAGTTTTGAATAAATTCCTATTATTATTTCTATCTATTTTAGCTTTTAAATCAACACGATCACAGGTTTTTTATAAAATAGAGAATCTCTAATCGTATCAATTTAACGACTAAAAAGGACAGAAATAATGGTATTTATACTTATTTATATAAATAATTATATTTATAATTATATTAATACTTTTACTTATAATTAGATCCACAAAATAATTATATTTATAATAATATCGACGGGTAAATTCATTGCAAATTAAAATCCTTATAACTTTGATTGCTTCAGTGAATCAACTCCAGGCTTTTTATAAGTTTTTGAACATGTATCAGAACAATCTGTGCAAATTTTATTAAATTCGTATATTTTTAAAAATAGGTACTAAACATCCTTAAAGCTAAAACTCTACTCTTTAACATCCAATTAATAAAATTATGCTAGAATTTCTTTTAATTCTTGGACAAACTTTTGAAAGATTTGATCCATCGATGGATGTCACTTTGTTACAATGTAATTTGGTAACAAATAGAAAGAATTGAAATTTATTTAAATATTCTAAAATTAGAAACTTCAAGTTTTGAAACGCTTTTTCATTGATTTTATTCCGATTATTTTTAAGGAAGTTGCAACTACTTGAAAATTGGCCTTTTTTATATGGAAGCAAGTGGCCCTTTAATTTTTTTGTGTAGTGTGTAATACCTAGCTTGATAGTATTCCAAGCGAATTAATCCTTAGCTTGATAATTCCAACGCTTCAGTTTTGCACGTAATTTATTGTCTGACTGTCTCGTTCCGGTTGTACCACAGATGGAGGTCTGAAGAAAGTGCCTAGCGAGCCGAAGAGCGCTTCCGTCGTGCTCAATACGTTCCTTCAAGCCGATAGCACAGACTTCCCCATCCATCAAGGTCACTCTTCTCAAAGGCTGTCTAAATTGCATATTGACATTCCATCTATTGATGATTGTCCTGGAGTATGACTTTTCCTAAACTAAAAAAAAAAGAACGATTAAAATAAAAACGAGGAAAAAAATAGCAATAAAACAGAAAAAAATGATGAAAAAACAACATTTTTTGGTCCATAAAATGGACGAAAGTTATTTATTCTTTTTGGTAAAAATTCTATAAAAATAAACTATGTTCCGATGATACGTGAAGCAAACTCATGTGATAAGTAAATCAATTTGACGACTTTGATGACATATTTGAAAGATTCGAACTCTGTCTTGGAATGAGAATTCTGAAGAGACAAGTAGCACATGCTCCGATCATATCTTAATTTAATTAAATTAATTAAAAGACAGAAATGTCTTGATTACTTTAAATTATAATTTAGATTCTGTTTTTAGATTGGGAAAAAAACAAATTATTTATATTTTTTGGAATTTTAGCTTGGGGTTTTGGGGTTAGCTTAGTTGTGTGTGATGGTTATAAATCTTATATCAGTCTACGCATTAAAAATTGAGTTGATACACTTTATTAGAAAGTTATAGTAATAATAAATTATAATACAAATTCAACATAAAGACAATAATATTATTAATATATAATAATGTAAGAATATAATAGTGAATTCGATTGGATGCACTTTAAGGCTGTTATATATTCAATTTATCAAATTTATAACGGCATAAGTAATTAAAACAGTAAGATAATTAATATTTGTACTGAATAATAATAATAATAATTTGCAGTATTTTGTATGAATTATTTTACTGTTTTAATTATTACTTTTATTATGTGTTATTGTAAATTTGTATACGATATATTTTAATGTGCATGCTCTGCTAACTGAATTTGCTATAAGTTGGCAGTATTTGGCTAATCTATTTATTGTAACTATTTTTATATATAACTTTATATTGTGCCTTTTTATTATATATAATTATTTATACATATAGCTCGATTTTTACCTGTGAAAACTATTAAACTGTATGAATTTTGAAAGTGTGTGTCATATAAAAGTCAATTTAAATGCAAGAAAAACTTATTGAAAAGATTAGGTTTTACTAAAGTAAATTCGTAGAGTATTTTTAATTTCTCAACAATAGTAAGTTTATATTAGAAAGAAAGGACAGAATACTTTTTTAAATGAAAAATAAAGTAAATATATTTTTTTCTTTTAATGTAACGTGATAATAAAACGTTTCAGACTAATGTACAGAGTGCGTCAAGTTGGGACGGGTTCTAGAATTCATTGTGTTGAAAATAAAAAGATAATAGAGAAAAAAGTTCTACAATAAACAGAATAAAAACGGAAAAATAAAATGTTTTATGAAATATTAATGCACATGTGTGTTGTGTGTGTGATCCCTTTAATGTGCGGTGTTTCTATAAATTTGTACATAATCATTATAAATAGACATTGAAGAAAAAAAATGTAAAATACAAACGGTCATGGGACCATATTTATTATTAGACTGCTAATAGCTTATAATGAGATGTAAAACAAGGGTAGCTATTTATAATTGAACAGAATGTAAGTACGTATATCAGTGAGTACATAGTGTATATTAATCCAATTTATAAAGATATTCTGTTCATTTGTAAATGGTTGTCATGACTTCACTTGTAATTATTAGCAATTTAGCTAAGAACATGGTGTAAGGACACAAGGTGTAACATTCCCGAGGATGCGCAGTCGGCCAAAGTAATGGCCGCTCTCTTCACCAATCAGGAATTGGCCCAAAATGCTGAAAAGTAATATGGTTGTAAAAGTAACATGCTTATTTTATATTTAATGAGAAAAAGTAGATAACAAACTTTATTTAGTTTTATTATTAATTATTATTATTTATTATTAATTTTATTTTTGATATTTCCATAAGATTTACAAATTTTAATTATATATTTGAATTGCGCGGGTGCATTTTGGGCCGAATTTTGATTGGCTAATTCCATTCTGCTGCCGCAATTATGTGCAATGTTACACCTTGTATCCTTACACCATGGCTAAGAATAGCATCACCCTTTTTCAAAATAAAAGGGATGGACAGGTGGTCTGAAACACTCTGTAAAAAAGTCTGTGCATGTGTGTGGGACATGGTTTTACATATCGAATACAATCACAAATGTTGATCGCAATCAATGTGCAATTATATAATTTTTAGTACAATTTTAATCTCCATTTTTAATGTGTAGATCATGTGCAAGTCTAAAGGGAATAAAATGTTAAATTGTCACATTCTGTTTACATTCTGGTTCTGGGTGTGCGGAAAAAAACGTTTGTTTAATTCTATATTCTGAATGTAAAAAGTTTAAAATAAGTCAATGTAATGCAAAAAATCTATCTAGTTTAGTCTAACTATCTTCTGTTCTTTTTTAAGTTGTCGAACAAAATCTTTTCGACTCTTTTTGACAGTTTTTCTTATTATGTGAGAAGACTTTTTCTTCAGCATGATAAACTGGGAAATAACATTAACTGATACAAATATATTGATGTTATAACATTTTAAGAATTTCTAAGTCGCAGAATGCCTTACAGATGTCCCAATTGATGAGGATCATTTAATGGGAGAGCAATATTGCTGCAATTGTCGCTTGTCCAATCAGCAACATTTACTTTCTCTTACGCCTTTGGACTGCCTAAACAGCTACAATAGAGTAGAAAATGAGTATCCTTGGAGACATATCTATAAATGTTCAAATACTTTACACAATTCTCAAAGCGAAGGCATTGATCAAGCCAAATTATTCGATTTCGACCCTGATGTCATTCAAATCATAGAAGACGCGGAACTTCAGCAATTACCGGAAACAAAAAAGATTGTAAAAAAAAGTCAAGAAATTGTCTCTGAAAAAAAAAAAGGAGCTTTAAAAAAGAATTTAATTAAAATGCACTGTGGAGAGGACAAAACTCATATCCAGGAAATTGTTTCTGAGGAAAGGAACGACATTTTAATGCAAACAACTGTGAAGAGAAATATGATTGACAAAGAAAAAGAAGAGATTCTGAATAGTCAAGAAATTATTTTTGAAGAAGAAGATAAAGACATTCCGATGCAAACACCATTAATCGAATTGAACAAAAAACTAGCTAAGATCTTGAAGAAAAATTTGTCTTTGAAGAAAATAGTTTTTGAAGAAAAAGAGGATTTTTTAGAGAAGAATATGGTCGAATTGAATAAAGAAAAAGTAGGGATGCTGAAGAATAGTCGAGAAATGATTTCTAAAGAGAAAGAAGGAATTTTTTTAGAGGACACCTTAATTGGATTGAATTACAAAGATGCTGATGTTCTCAGAAACAGGCAAAAGATTAACGAGAGATCAGGAGAAAAAAAACTAGTCAGATTAGATGAAGGGAATCTCGTAAAAATAAAAGAAAGTCACAAAAATAACAGTTATCAGATTAATCATACTCTACATAAACCTGAAAGAATGCATAATAAAAGATGCCAGTTAATTGGATTGATGGATCCAGATCAACAAAAAATGAAGAAAAATTTTTCTTTTAACGAGAAGGAAAAATTTCAAAAAGAATTTGATAGAACTTTGAGCGATGATGCTCTTATAATAAATGATGAGAGATCTTTTAAAGAATCCAGAGAAAACGCAATCAACAACACGAAGAGTGTCACAATAATGGAGGAAGGTCAAAAATTCTTGAAAGAAAGCAGAAAGTATCCTGCAGTATCTTTAGGTCATTTAAATGACAGTCTAATTTTTCGTCAGAGATTGAATTCCGATGTACGACTTAGACAGGGAAATAGCAGCGATAACATCAGTATTGAGAATGAAAAGACCATGAAATCTTCATCATGTCGTCCTGCTAAAATAACAATACAACGTAAACTTGATTCTAATGATACATGCTCGCTGATTTCTCCAGCTTCCGATTTCTCATTCGAATCAGGCTTTTGCGAAGGAAGTCCTGATAGCAGTTGTAGAGAGTCTTGTTTGTTTACAAGAAGGATGCAGGAGATTGATAAAAATATAGAGACAGATGATAGCAATTTGTCACAGAGTAACCTGATGCAAAAGAATTTAATTAATGATGTAGATAATTCAAAAAAATATGCTAATGATGAGGCTATTTAAAAAATTACTCTAAATAATAATATTCGGGATGTTGATAATAAAGTTTCTTCATACAGTGATACATTTTATATAAATCATAACAAAAATAATTTAACAAACTGTGCTGACGTTTTAATTGTTAAAAAACAAATTATACAGGGTGGCTCATTTTAATTCCTCCAGTAAAATATCTCAAAAAGTAAGCGTTGCCGGAAAAATAGTTTTGAACAAAAGTTGTAGGGTTTCGAGGGGGCCATAAGATGGTACTATGGGTTTGACCTTGAATTTTCATTTGAAGGTCATGTGAAGGTCACGTCAATTTTTTTAAATGGAACACCCTATATATTATTGCATATTTTTGTAGCTTATCTCGAGAGCTTTCCAAAATACTATAATCAAATGTTTTATTGTGAAGTACTTTTCGAGTTATAAGGCTTCAAAGTTGCAATATTTTAACATAAAATACAAAATATCTCGTAAAATATTCATTTTACGATTATCTTACCCTAATACTTTTATGCACAGAATAATGAGACAAATCAATTGGCGTAATTAAAACACATAATTATGTTAAAGTAAAAATGTGTAACTGCTAGTTGCAAATTCAGATTTTTTTCTTAAAGATAACTGTGTGTTTTAATTACACCACTTGATTCGTCTCATTATTCTGTGCATAACGCTTACTTTTCGAGATATTTCATATTGGAGGAATTAAAATGGGACACCCCCTGTATATGTACATGAATTATAAAATGCAAGACGATCATAAAATGAAAAAGAAATATAGATGTTAAAATGCATTATCGGGAAAATTGGTTAGCAATATTGATGACTTAAAAATATCTTCTATAATTGTTGATAAAAAATTTGTGTCTACAAAAAGAACAACAGAATGGTGATTTAAAATTAATGAAATGTTGACGAGATTGAAAGGCAATTTCTTGAAACACTTTCGTTGGATCTTATAGGTAATTTATTACAGATTTTAATTATTTAGAATATTTAATGATATTGCTGCTCTTGAGGATCAAATTCTCTATAATATCAAGATGAAGAATAAAAGAAAAATTATAAAGATTTTTTGAACAATATTATATTATATAAAAAGTTAATGACATTGTGTCTCTTAATCATTCGAATGATATGATAGTATCTTTGCTGAAGAACGAGGTATCTAGAATAGTAAAAATATAGAGAATAGAAGTTAGATTCGGAAATCAATAAATCAAATAATTAAATAATAATACTATTGTAAATTTTGTAAAAATTTAGTTAATGATACATCTATCACATGATTATACGAGACGGTGTGATAATGATTGTTACTCAAAACGAAGTTGTTATATAACAAGAACAACGTAAAGATATTAATTTGTTGCACGTAGGAGTTTAGACGATAAAATATTTTGTGAAAATTAAATTGACAATTTTATAAATAAAAAGAAATGCTGAGATTATACCAATTATTAAGAAATAAATCATTTATCTTTGATATAATGAGTTTATGAAGCAATAAGTTTATTTTTCAAAACAAGTAATGACTTAAGCTGCTGGTCGGTTGGTCATTATTATAGAATATATTGAATCTTTCTGAGAAAGAAGTTTTTCTTCGAAGAAAAAATAAATCAATTAACATTATATATTGATTGTTATTTAGTAATAATAATATGTAGACCCGATTTTATGATTAAAGGTTATTTATTGTTTAAATAAAAATATTGTATATTCTAGATTTTATTATTTGTATATAAGAGTCTTCTTGTAATTATTTAAATTAATATAATAAATCTCATAAGTCACAGCTTAGACAGCACAATCAAGACATCCTCAGGATCATCCTGAATATGTCCAGAACAGCTCAGGATATTGTAAGACATTTGTAGAACATTTCAAAATATTATTATATAAATATATTTTATGAAAATTTAACATGGATACATGATTATTTTACATATAATATTTAATATAATTTAAAAGTCTAAAATGTTATATTCTCAGATAGCACACCATGTTCCGGAGAACATCCCTAAAATGTCTCTGGGATGTTTTCTGGATGTTTTTTTTGGATGTCTTTTGAATTTCTAGAGGACATTATTTATATATTATTTGGAAATTATATATAATTGGTTAAATATTTGTAGAACGTTATTTCAAGGTATCATTATAAATATATTTTAAGAAAATTTAATATGCATACATAATTATTTTTATTTATGTATTTAGAATATTTAATGTAATTTAACAGTCTAAAATGTTATACAGTACATCATGTCTAGGATACATTCAGAGGACATCTCGGTGATGTCTTTGGGACGATAAAACGTCTTAGGGATATCTTCAGGACGTTCTTTGGATTTTCAGATAACATTATTTAGAAATTAATTGATAACATGAAAAATTGTATGATATATTTTTTTTACAAAGGAATAAAACTTCTTGACACCTATTGAAAGAAATTATTATATATTTATTTAATAGATTTATTTTTATATATATTATAAAAAAAATTTTTTTATTACTTTCTTATGTAAATCGATCTTAGGATTTCAATCAGACTTCGGTTAAAGTAATTAATTGACCGATCAATAGGTGTTTATGACAACTAATCGGATCTCTGATCGAACTGAGCAGTGGCACTCAATCGATGAACTTTCTAAACTCTAGACTAATCCGAATCAATGATCTGTGTCTCTGGATGAGTCTTGGATTAAATTTGCAGCGATTGAAAGAAGAAAATTCACAGAATCAATCACGTATTAAATTTGTTATAAAATTTATTATAAAACAATATAAAAGGTACTTTATTCTCTAATAACTTTGATTTTTTTTAGATTCAAATAAATAATATGAAATCTTCTAATGATAGTTTTTAATTATACGTATAAATGAATTTGATATGATTTCTGTGTAATAAATTAAGGATTCGTAAATATAAAAATTATTTAAATTACTGTATAAAAATCTATATCTTTTCAGAGAATACAAAATGGATTTTTATTATAAAATATTTTTTTTTAATAATCATGAAAATAATTATAATTATAATGATTGGGAAATAGCACATCTACGAGAACAATATCTGAAAATCAATAATTTCTTTGAAAATGTTGTTCTTTTCTATTCTTTAACAAGTAATAATAAAACAATTATATATTATTTATTTTTTTTTAATAACATTTATAATAATATTGTCATATTATTTTATTATAGATTTCAAATCACATTTTTATATTGAAAGAAATACTTTTGAAGTGTTGATACAAACTTTTGGATTTGAATTATTGAAAAATAATGATTCTCCTAAGTTATCACCAGCTAAGCAATTAGTTATTACCTTGGATTTTTGACAATCAAGAAGCCTTTAGGTTTTTTATTATAGAAATTGCCTAACACATATATGTATATGTACAAATATATATATAGGGTGTTCCATTTTAATTCCTCCAGTGAAATATTTCGAAAAATATGGAAAATTCGAAAAAATGTTTCAGACAAAAGTTGTATGGTTTCTAGGGGGATAAGATGGTGCCATTAGTTTGACCTTGAAAAGTCACATGAAGATCATTTTTAATTTCTTAAATGGAACACCCTATATATTTTTGCATATTCTTGTAGTTTATCTTGAGAGCTTTCCAAAACACTATGATAAAATGTTTTTTCATTAAACACTTTTCGAGTTATAAGGCTTCAAAGTTGCAATATTTTGATATAAAATACAAGATATCTCGTAAAATATTCATTTTACAATTATCTTACCCTAATACTTTTATGCACAGAATAACGAGACAAATCAAGTGGCGTAATTAAAACACATAATTATGTTAAAGTAAAAATGTGTAACTGCAAATTCAGATTTTTTTTTAAAGATAACTATGTATTTTCTTTATACCAATTAATTCGTCTCATTATTCTGTGCATAAAAGTATTAGGGTAAGATAATCGAGAAATGAATATTTTACGAGGTATCTTGTATTTAAGTCAAAATATTGAAGTTTGCAACTTTGAAGTTTTATAACTCGAAAATTCAAGCCCCAATACCCAAAACCAGGGTAGAACGGACTAATCAAGATGTACAGAAAATTTTGTTTGCGTGGATGGAGGATAACAAGACCAATTATTGGAGTGAAGGCCTTAAGTTCTGTCAACTGCAGAAAAATTGCGCCTATCACACTGGAATACGGCAAACTCCTTTTGAAGTCATGTTTGGTAAGTATAATACCTTAACATCCGCGCATGGCTCTCATTGCCAAGTTTATAGGTACGTATTTGTAAATATTGCAGCCTTATTTATTTTAAATTATTAATACTTTAATACATAAGCTCTTTGTTTATTAGTAAGTGAATGTACAGAGGGTTTGACGGCACGATTGAGAAAGGCGCAAAAAGAAGACGACGATCTAAGGAAAATTGTCAAGGCGACGAAGCAGGGATAGATAGACGGTTATATAATCCGAGAGGGAATTTTATATAAAGAAGTATGTGACGACATACAAATGATGATCTCAAGGCTATGCAGATGCAGCTGATAAGGAAAATGTATGAACGAGATCATTTTGGTGTCAACAAGACGGAAATGTTAGTGAAAGCCGATTATTAGATCCCTAATTTATGTCCAAAGGTCGAGGGCGTCATTGCGAATTGTATCGCATGCATTCTAGCGGAGAAAAAGCACGGGAAACAAGAATGCTTTTTTAATCCTGTCAAGAAAGGGAGCGTGCCGTTGAATACATTCCATATTGATCATTTAGGGCCGCTGCCGTCTACTAAAAAAGCTACATACATATTTTGATAGTTGTCGATGCATTCTCCAAATTTACATGGTTGACTAAATTAACAAGCGGCTGAAGTGATTGGTCACTTGAAAAAACAATCATCTGTCTTCGGTAATTTTAGACGAATTATATCGGCTAAAGGCTCAGCGTTCACGTCCATGGAGTTCGAGAGCTACTGTCAAACGGAGGGTATGAAACATATTTTGACGACGACATGAGTACCGCGAGCTAACGGTCAAGTCGAGCGGGTAAATCGCACACTAATACTATTGCTGACTAAATTAGCAGCCCCGAAACACGAATGGTACAAATATCTTGACGTTGCGCAATCATACTTAAATATGACGCCACATAGAAGTATTAGAACGACGCGTTTTCGAATATTATTTGGAGTAAATCCATATGTCCGTGACGATCTCTGCATTAGAGAGCTGTCAGAAGAAAAAGAAGATATCGCTTTGTTTGATGACGATCAAGAGAAACTACGGCAGCAAGCTAAGGAAAGTATTATAAAGATTCAAAAGAAAAATAAACGGAACTTTGATAAGAAGAAAAAAACGGTTCTTTGTTATCGCGAAGGAGACCTAGTAGCCACCAGACGTACTCAACAAGGTCCTGGACTCAAGTTGGCTTCTAAATATCTTGAGCTATATGAGGTTATAAAAGTTTTGCATAATCATCACTATGCTTTACGCAAAATTGGCAAACACGAAGGACCTCATGAAATATCGTCAGCAGTGGATTACATGAAGCCGTGGATCAATGACGATGAAGATGACGATGAAGAAATTTCTGAGCCGGGCGAGAAGGATGGAGATTGCGAGTATTCGGGTTGAGCACTCGATCAGGACGGCCGAATGTAGGAGCTTTTATTCTTTCCGCGAGCGTTAGTGTTAACAACGAAAATTAAAAGTACAATATAACATTGTGCGAAATCGGGGATTAAAAGGACCAACCAACTCTTTTTTTCACACCTCCTTCCGCATTCTGTTCCCTCTAGCATATGATTGCAGAGGATCTTTATCTGCAGTCATAGGGACCTACTTTCTAATGTCGGTTCTGAACGACCTAGATAGAGGGAGTTTTAGTGGCAAGATACTCTTCGGTGGGTTACCATCCGAGAGGTGGCGATCAAATTAAATCGAATAAAAATTCGAAATTTCTGGTCGGATTTGAACCCGAGATCTTAGGCATAGTGAGCAGACGCTCAACTCACTGCGCCAAAATCGCACCACGCGAAATCGGTAATAATTGCTCGGATATATAATAGCGCACGAGCGAGCAAATGAGAGTCGTTGTTGAGAGCTGAGGGTTGAGGGTCGTACTAATAAACAATAAACATGAAGAACCGTTGAATCAATTTTTTTTTCGAGTCGAGTTTTTTGTTCTCTCGTTTCGATCACTGCTGTGAAATCTTTGATACCGTGTATTTTAAAAATGTATAAATACATTATTATACCACAATATTTATATAATATCTGTCGTTTTTCCTCTTCGGTGTATGCGAAAATCATGGTTTTTTACATTCTTCATTCTCTCAAAAACCTGATGAAATAAAGTATTTTTACAAATTTGAATGTATCACATCCAAATTTATTTAAAAACTTACACCACAAACCGTAAAAAAATTCTTATACAATGTCACCGGAAAACATTTATGGAAGAAAATTTTACAAGACTTTATTCCGGTATAATTAACTGGACGCTCTGCCCATCTTCAGAAAAAACAAATTTGGAATCTTTATAACGCAAAAGATTCGCAGATCTTTGAATAGACCACGCTTTATAACCGAGTTTATAAAATAACGGTAATTGATTAAATCCACCAGCAATAGCCAATGAATCGTTGTAATCCCATTGGTAATCCATCAGCTTGTGCGCATGTCTCTTCTTCGGTGTTTTTACAATCGAATCTTCCAGCATCATAGATTTTGTAGGCAAAGTCACTCGGCCTTCTAATAAAGCCAGAAAATATTGCACCTGAAAAAAAAATTTGGAAAACTTTTTATCGCGTGCAAAGTATGTACAATTTAATAATCACAACAAAATTAATAAAATAAATTGTAGTTTTGCAATTATATATTTTTTCTTTTATAATTCTTTATTATTTACAAATACAATTAAAATATAATGCAGTTTTGAATACGTAAGAGACCGATTATTAAAAGAAATAAAGAAAATTTTGTAAAAATAATACATATAGATAAAGTAATAAATAAATAATTGTATCCAAATTAACAGAAATTAGTTAAATTTTAATATAAAAGTATTATATGTTATCTCTAGTTCAAACATTGTAATTGCATTAAAATTATAATTGCTATGCTAATTACATACTCATACAACGTAGAATATTGCCGCAATGTTGCTGCAATATTCTGTACTATATGGAAAGTTATGTCCAGATTCACTGTATTGTATAATATAAATAAATAATTTATGATAAATAATTTGTTATACCTGCATATGAAACATAGGAAACGGCACAACGATTGTAGGTATACCAACAATGCACATCGATGGATGCTCGATGTTGATGAGATGTTTGTAAAGCGGCGTTACATAATTATCGTCAATATGTATGCCACAATTCTCGTTCAAAAAAGGAAAATTGTATTTATATCCAGTACAAAAAAGGAAAAAGTTAATGTCATCGACAGTAGTTCCGTCTCTAAGATGAAATGTAGTTTCGTGTATACTTTCGATACCAGCCACTTGTATCATATTCGATGGTAAGGGACTTGTTAATCTGTAGAAAAAGAGAGAATAAATTAAATTAATTTTAAACCGTCTCTTTCTCTAATTCTATATCTAAAGATTCAGTTACATAAAAAAATCTTAGTTATTTTTTTATATGTTTATAATTAAGATCATGCTCAGTCAGGATTTTGGAACAAAAATCGATTTTTGGATTTTGACATTTTCTGTAAGTATAACATTTGAAGAATATTCCTTGTCACTTTCAAAGAAATTTGAATAAAATTGACGGAGTTATAAGCATTCAAAGTATGCTCCGCGCTCGATCGTTAGGAGCAAGTGGAGTAACTGCACGGCAAAGTAGAATGCTTCGTCGGTAACATCAAATTGATGTTTTAGAGGCTACAATTTCTTCCAAAAATTTATTATACGGGCCTGAAATGATTCTATGTAAGTTAAAAAATGAATATTTTACTTAAGTGTAAACCTGTTTTGAAACTTTAAACGTGTTTTTCTCAAAACCGTATTTTTAAAATCGGTGATCAAGATAGCTCGAAAACTACTACATCAATTTATTTCAAATTTTACATGCTTATTTTAGATATAAAAAACTAGTCCTTGAACAAAGAATTTTTTGCTATATATAGCATTTTTTAACTGACAAAAAACGAGCAATTTTTCATCGAAAATTCAAATTTAGACATTTGCCGTTTTGTCCCAACTCAATATTACGGAAACTGTTCGTTCAAGGACTAGATAATTTAATATAATAAATTTTTGCGAATTTTTTATTTCGGATGATCTAAATCTGAGCAGCAGTGGTCACCATAAAACAAGTGTTTCAAAGGGACCTCCGAAAGAATTGTCATATCTTTTTTATTTATTAATATTTTTTAATAAAAAAATCATGTAAAATTTGTAAAAACATACTCTCTTTAAATATAAAAACTTTTTTTTAAGTTTTACAGTTTTTGTGAAAAAAATTCCCAAAATCACGTTTTTTTTGGCTTCCTGATTGAGCATGACCTCTTAATTGCTCACCTATCATGATTATGACTTAAATACACGCAAGCAGCGTAATCAGATAACTCGATTCCTATATCAATGCCGGATGAAGATGCACCTAATACTAATACTTTTTTTCCCAAAAACTTGTCAGGCTTTCTATAGTCATGACTGTGCAGTATTAAACCCGGAAAACTATCGATACCGGGTATAGTCGGTATATAAGGCTCGAAATAATGTCTGAAGAAGATTGAAAAAATATTTGTCTTATGTCACAAAATCAAAATCAATAAAACATGTAATAGTATGTGACTAGATTTACCCGTTACAAATCATAACTGCATCAAAGTACCGGAGTTCCGTTTCGTTTGTTTTTAATTTTTTCACTTGCACAGACCACTTTTCTGTATTACAATCTTCGGCTAATTCATATCGAACGTGTTCAACTCTTGTGTTAAACTAAAAAAAAATTAATTGATTATTGGATAAGCAATTAACTCTTTTTAATTATTTTCAATATTAAAATATAATTACCTGAATATGTCGACATATGTCAAAGTGCTGGGCGTAATCTCTCAAATACTTTAAAATCTCTTGATGACTTACGCAGCAAGGTTCTTGTGCTTCCATTGTAATATAATCCGGAAAATTCATAATCTTTGCAGGTAAATTGGTTCTAAAAAGATAGAAAAGAAATACTATACTTAATTCTATTTTTATTAGCAAAAGAGTAATTTCAGAATATAAAAAAAATATCTGGTTTTATTATATTTTTAACAAAAAATATTTTTTTTTATTTTACTATTTGTGTATTAAGTTATTTAAGATAAAAAAATAATCTAGCTCATATTTATTAAAATATTTATTAAATTATTAATAAAACAAATTTCTAGTTTAAATTATACAACATATTGTAAAAGCATCATTAATTCTTTTTATAGAGTTAAATCAAACCTTAGATTCTGGTACATGCTGGAATGAATCGGTAAGCCATTTTCATCGAAGCCGATTTGCTCTTTATAAACCCATGTACCTCCTATTTCATTTGTTTGCTCGTAAACTGTTGTTTCGAATTTCGTATTTGCCGCCAAATGTCTGGCTGCACACAAGCCAGCTGCGCCAGCGCCGACCACACAAACCTTGATTTTGCCTTCTTGATCCGCCATTTGTACATACGCAATCCACGTATATCTTATTACTCTCCTGAGATGACGACTATGACTGCGTTCCGATATTCACTGCCAGTACTGAAAATCTATAATTTACGTCACGTACACTATAGATTTTCAGTACTGGAAGTGAATATCGGAACGCGCCTTATATGGACGTGTTCGAAACACAGACTATACTATAACTAGACCGCTAACTTCCTTATATATTAGACCTAAAAAGTGACCCCGAAAAATATGTACAACATTAGTAGGATAGAGAAAAGGAAGGGATAGATATATAATATGGCTATTAAAGAAAACTCGTGTATGAGTGACATTGCTTTAAATTCAACCAATCAGCGTGACTATCATCCTACTAATGATGACGCTTGCGCATAAGTTTGTACATACTTTTCGGTGTTATGTACAAACTTATGTTTGTGGTTTGAAAACAAGTTCAGTTACTGTCAGTAAAACGAGTGCAGTTGGCAGCAGTGAAAATTACTGATGCTGCATTTCGATTTTACTGCACAGACTTCTATATATAACTAGATTGCTAACTCCGGCAAAATACATAACACCGAAAAGTATGTACAAAACTTATGTGTATGCGTCATCATTAGTAGGATAGTCACGCTGATTGGTTGAATTTAAAGCAATGTCACTCACACATAAGTTTTCTATAGTAGCCATATTATATATCTATCCCCTCCTTTTCTCTATCCTACTAATGTTGTACATATTTTTCGGGGTCACTTTTTAGGTCTAATATATAAGGAAGTTAGCGGTCTAGTTATAGTATAGAAGTCTGTGTTCTACTGCCAGTAAAAGCCAGTGAAGTTAAGAGTAAAGGTAAGAGAAAACAGGTGAATGATCCCAATAAATATAATTTTTCATTAAAGGAAAAGAAGTGTTGCAGAAGGTATGTAAGTATTTATTAAATATTCTTATAATACTAAATACCCAGATAACACAAGCTATTCGAAAAGAATTCATTTTGATGTCACCAATTTTGAGTCCGTTTTGAAATACATATAGAATACATTTTATAAAATGTATTCTATAAGCTATTCAAAAAGAATTCATTTTTATGTCACCAATTTTGAGTCCCTTTCGAAATACATATAGAATGCATTTTATAAAATGTATTCTATATGTATTTCAAAACGGACTCAAAATTGGTGACATCAAAATGAATTCTTTTCGAATAGCTTGTGTTATCTGGGTACATTACTAAATTTATATATAACTCATACATAGGTAATATACTTATTATAAGAACAAATCTATTCTAACCTCTGATTTATTCCTTGCTTTCTTTCTCTTCTTTATTTTGTGGATTATAGTATGAAAAAGAAATTCTATATTATATCTATTGTAATGTATTTGCAACACTTCTTTTCCTTTAATGAAAAATTATATTTATTGGGATCGTTCACCTGTTTTCTCTTACCTTTATTCTTAACTTTACTGGCTTTTACTGGCAATAGAATCGAAACGCAGCACCAGTAATTTTCACTGCTGCCAACTGCACTCGTTTTACTGACAGTAACTAAGCTTGTTTTTGAACACGTCCAATGATGGGAATTTGATTTTTGTTTTTCTACGTTTCTACGTTTTGGACGAAATATTCGAGATATTTATGTTATTTCTTAAGGATTTCAAGATTATTAGCTAATATAAAAAAATATAAAGATAATTTTAGTTTGACACACCTTCACTGACGACTCGTCGGTTATGCAGAGCACGATTCCAGCCAGTAAACGATACTAAAAATCTATTATGTACGATGCGTTGTGTAGTATACAATAAAAAATTTTGCGTCTATAAAATTTTTTTTAGTTACCACGTTTTAATTACTACTTTAATGTAAAATTAACATACAGTTAATATGTTATTATTTTTATAATATTTTCATGTATTACATTTATATCAATTTCATAACTTAACGCTTTTGTGTTATGTCATCTCTTAGAAATAGAATATTATTTTGAGTGCTTTTAACATATCATCAACAAACATTTCAAACAATCAACATGTTTCAAAATCAGTTTAACATTCTAAGAAAAGTTAAAATAAATTTTCGAATAATCGTAAACTTTAAAATGTTTTGTGTCAATTACTTAAAATTTCTAGTTTGTTAATAAGTAACACACAATAAATGAATTATTTTAACTTAAAGTTTAGAAGACTTACTGAAACATGCAAGAAACGTTAAAATTAGCATTTTATTTCTTATGTATATATATTGGAAAGATTAGTCGTCTACAGATAAAATGCAAATATTGAAATATTTTCGTTCACTTTGGAAAATAATGCACAATTTCAAAATTAATATTTCTCAAAATTAATATTTAAATCTGTACAACATACTAATAAGTAATTAAGTAAAGTAGCACAGATTCATAATAAACTACATTTTTTATAACGTTTATCCTTTTATATTTTACGAGAACTCGCACAAAACGGAAAAGTAATAAACCACAAAAGATAGAGAAAATATAATCGCGGTTGCTCCAGATTTCTAACTATATTATTCTTTCATTATCGCGGTTCGATAACGCGAAAGATAAGTAAATACGTTCAAATATCATGTGATTGTTTTACGTTACTCGGGTCTTCTTACGATAAAAATTTATCATCGCAGCCACATGCTCGCGAGGTCAAACGAAATCACGCAGTAAAATATGTTGTTCAACAATTTGTTTAAATTAATACGTATTTCAAAACTTTTATATTTTTGATAGAAAACTGCTGGACTTTCATTAAAAAATATTTTTTAACAAAATTTACTATTTTACATTTCTAAAAATTAAAAGAAAGGAGAAAATTTTTATTCTTCCAACATTTACAATACATTGTTCGACATATTACATTTAAAATACACATTCTATATTTCAACAACATTTATTAGTCGTAAAAATGTATTATCTTTTCAGTATGAACAAATACTTTTTTTTAAGCTACGATCTGAAATATACTGACAATGCTGACAATCTATAATATACGTGACGTTAGTTATAGATTTTCAGCTCATAAGGGGATCCTAAACCTGTATTATCGATATTTTTATTATACTAGAACATTACAAGCACGCGCTTTGCGCGTGCCACGCATATTTCCATAAATACATACACAATATATAAAAAATATAAACATATAAACACACACACGAGATAAATGTGAGTTGCACGCACTTGTAATATTCTTATCTCTCTCTAGAAAGGCATATTATTGACATTGCTGTTGTTTTTAAATATATATATGATAATATTTATACACATTTACACATACACACATACGTACATACAGGGTAAAAAATTTTGTGTTAAATTTAACACATTTCTCGTGTCCCAATTTATCTACTCTAAATTTAATGTTAATTTAACAGAAGGCAAATATGTAAACAAATAATATGTAAAAAATTAACACAAAAATGTGAATTAGTGCAAGATTTACTTGTTAATTGTGTTGTCTTAGAAACGGTGAATATTGACTCAATGCAGAAAAGTTAAAATAACATAACAACAGTATGTTATATTAACATAAGAGTATGTTAAAAATTTAACAAAAATTTCTACACGAGAAAATTTTAACAAAAATACAAAATATTTTTTACCGTGTACATACATCGACATTATACAATATTATTACTTTTAATACCTAATATATTCCTTCTTTTTTTATCTATTCTTTTTCTATTTTAAATAAAGCATATAAATATAATAATATAATAATATAATAATATAATAATATAATAATATAATAATATAATAATATAATAATATAATAATATAATAATATAATAATATAATAATATAATAATATAATAATATAATAATAAAATAATATAATAATATAATAATATAATAATATAATATAATATAATAATATAATAATATAATAATATAATTATAATATAAATCTTATAATTCTGTATCTGTTTTTGATTAATGTTTTTTGATCAACCTATTCGTAATAAAAAAATCCGTGAAAGATGTAATTATGTGTATATTTGTGTGTGTCTGTGTGTACATATAATTATTATATATATATATAAATTTTTATAAAGTGTTTTATGTTGAAAGAAATATAAATTATTATTATAATTAATATAATTATTATAATTATTATTATTATTATATCTAACACTCTGCTTTTTAAATTTGGTAAAGAATAATTTTCATTAAGTATAATAATAACAATAATAATAATCTGTTTCGTTCTGGAAATAAATTTTTTTTAAAAACATAATCATAATATAGAAAAATAGAAAATAGAAAAATTATTGGTAAATATTCACATAAGGTCAGCCTCTTCAGAACTTAATGACCTTGACATATATTATGAAGGTCATGATCCCGAGTAACATTCAAAAGGTTTTAGCCGTCGCTCGTTGTTTGTTAAAAAGTTATGAACAAAAAAATTTTATAAAATATATGTAATTTTTGGACACTACTTTATATATGTATAAAAATTGTAATAAATATTTCACTACATACTGCAGTAAATATTATTAACTCTTTTAAAGAACAATAGGTTTAATCTTGTTAAAATGTCTCGGACAGTATTATTTTAGAATATATGTTATCAAAGTTATCAACGTTTTACTGCAAATTTATTTATTTTGAATGAACTACTTGATATTAATTTTTATTAATAACACATATTTTCAATATTTTCGTAACATACACACACACACACACGGGGGGAGGGCAAGGGGGGCTTTCGACCCCGCCTCCTCCCGCACCCACCCCATCCACCTTGTTTCGCGTAGAAAGTTGCAAACCCATATGAACTTTGCTTTGTTTTGCAACGTATATGCGAAGCGAGGTGGACGGGGCGAAAAGGGGGGCCAAAGGCCCTCCCTTGCACCCCCGCCCGTGTGTGTGTGTTTGTATATTATGAAAATATTTAAAATATATATCAAGATAAAGTAACAAAAACAATAATTATGGCATTGCGAAATGAAACATTTTTTGTTTATAACTTTCTAATAAACAACGAGCGACGGCTAAAACCTTTTAAACGTTACTCAGGACAGTGGCCTTGACAATATATGTCAGGGTCATTGACTTCTGACAGGGCTGACCTTATGTGAATATTTACCTTAATTTGAAATTATAATTAGTATATTTTTTTGTTTACTTATATTAATAATTTTTAAACTTAATTTAATTTAAAATTTTTATTAATAAATTTTTTCTTCTCTTATAATAATGTATTCAATTCATTAAATTCTTCTCTTATAAATAATAAATATAAATTTTATAATTCTGCATCTGTAAAAATATGACATAACATTATTGCAAAGAGCAAATCTCCAAAGGACTTTTTGTCTTAGTTTCTCGGTTCGCTACACGCTTCTAAAGTTTTGCCATTTAAATTGGGGACACCCTGTATAAAACATCCTGGTGTGTATATATTGTCATTGATTAAACATAATGTTTATGCACGTGTATTTTCTTCATAATGTTGAACATATAATATGGATATAAAATGATTTTATTCCATTTTTGTAATGCATCAACTTTTTACATCCATGTGGTATCGTATTAAATAGCTGTTTTTATCTTGGGATGAATTTTACATGAAGCGGATGAGAAGGACGAATTATTAAATCGGCCCTGAATCGAACATCCTTCAAGTATTCAACGGGCTCTAAGTAAAAATTGTGCACCAAAGAAGCTACCATAGCCTTTAATTCTAGCATGGCGAATCGTTGACCTACAATTCGAAGTTTATCAAAAACTATCGACATGAAGAGAAACGAAAATCGCGAACAATTCACCTATGCAATTCCTCGGTCCTGCGCTGAACGGTAGATAAGAATAAGAATGACGATTCTGTAGCTTTTCAGGCAAAAATCTATCCAGATCAAATACTTCTGGATTTGGCCAAAAATTGGGGTCTCTGTGAACTCCGTAGATATTAAGATGTAAGAGTGTTCCAGCAGGTATGACATATGACTCTAAAAAGCGTATTATAAAATTACAAAATATTAATATTTACAAATATAAGAATTCTTTTGAGAAATAAAATGTACATAATATTGTGTTTTAAAAATGTGAAAACAAATTAAACCTATTTTACATTTAATAATATACGTATATGTTACATTATTCATTGTGGCATGTATAAAAATATTGTGTATGCAGTAAGAAAAGTGATTAATTACGAAATTTTACATCTTCCGTAGTGTTTCGTGATATTAAAAAAACGCTGGGATACAAACGTAGCGTTTCCTTTAAACATCTCTCTAAATATGATAAATTTTACAATGATTTCATCGTAAGTTTTTCTCCGTTCTCTTGCATCACAGTATTGACTTCAATCCTCACACGCTCCTGTATCATTGATAATAATTGAATGATAATAGTTGAAATGTATTTTTTAATATTTTGATTTTATATGTATAAATACAAAGAAATTCTTAATAAATTCACATAAATTTTTTTGTATATTTATTTTAAAAATTGTTTTATTTTTTCGGAAGATAGAAACTGAATATATATATATATATATATATATATATATATATATATATTCCGGCAATGCTTACGTAATTAAAACATATAATTATGTTAAAGTAAAAATGTGTATCTGTTAGTTGCAAATTCAGATTTTTTCTTAAAGATAACTACGTGTTTTAATTACACCACTTGATTCGTCTCATTATTCTGTGCATAAAAGTATTAGGGTAAGATAATCGAAAAATGAATATTTTACGAGATATCTTGTATTTTATGTCAAAATATTGCAACTTTGAAGCCTTATAACTCGAAAAGTGCTTCACGATAAAACATTTAATTATAGTGTTTTGGAAAGCTCTCAAGATAAGCTACAAGAATATGCAATAATATATAGGGTGTTCCATTTAAAAAAATCGATGTGATCTTCACATGACCTTTAAATGAAAATTCAAGGTCAAACCAATGGTATCATCTTATGGCCCCCTCGACCTACAACTTTTGTTGCAAACTTTTTTTCCGGCAACGCTTACTTTTCGAGATATTTCGCTGGAGAAATTAAAATGGGACCCTGTATATGTATATACAGGGTATTCCATAACTATTAATTAATATTTTAGAGGGTGAAAAAAGTGAAATTTTGAGCAAAATGTTCCTTTTCCGATTTTAGCTCACACCATTATTTACCGAGTTATTAAGAGTTATGGGTACTGTGCAATGGAAATTTGAAGTGTATGTATTACTTTGAATAAAAGTTTGAATTTAAATAATATATTGTAATATTTAAAGAAATACCTGGATATCTTTGTGTTCAGCTAATAGTAATAAAGCAAACGTTATGCCCATCGTTACAGTATCATGACCCTGTAATCATCGTCATATCGAGGGTTTTATAACAATCCCAAAATCGCAACTTTACAAGAAATAAGAAAAAACAGTTTAAGATTCGCATTTGATATACATAAAAATACGTTTAAATATTTATTTCTATTATTAGTACACAGCTTTGTCATATAAGATGCAAAGCATATAGAGCTTTATGTATGTGTCTTAATATCTCATTTTTTAGAAAATTGAAGATATACCTGTATGTTACGTAACTTTCGATATGTATATCATTATAGGTTTCTAGATAATAAATGTAAAAAATTTTTAAAAATTACAAATACGTACCTCAAATATAAAGGTATCGACTTCTTCTCTGATGTCCAAATCAGTTAAATCCTTCTCGGGATGCCGCTATTAAAAGATCCAACATGGCTAGCCGCTTTTTTTAACTAGAAATAAAAAAACACAATAGCATCAAATTAATTTTGCAACAGACGTATGTTGCATAATTACATGTGATTATGTGTGTTTAATATAAATATTACAACAATAATTTTAGATTGCGCAATCGAACTTAAATTAGAAGCTTTCGCATTTTTGATACGTACTTCCAAACACTTCAACATCATCTATGTTCGCCTCTTTGTCACTTTCAAGGTGTTTCAAGTACCGACCATTAGTGCGTTCGTGATAAAGTTTTTTTTCCGCGATTATCTACACACACAAGTATGATATTAGATTTTTAAAATGATTTTTTTTTTGTATTTAATAGCAATAGCAATATTGTACTGTATCATAAATATTAATAGTATAATGTGTTATTAATATTTTTGATTAATCATGTAATCTTGCAGTACGAAGATTACGAGATTTATTGTAATTTTATAAAAAAAAAGAGTTTAAAGTATTAAAATAACATTTAAAACGTACTTTTTCCGTAAATCCATGCAATATTTTCAAGACTTTTTTTTGCTTTTTTCCTTGTGGCAACAATGCGAATAACAAATCACTGTCAAACCAAGGCCTCAATATTCTGAATCGTATTTCCAAAAGGTTATATAATTGGAATAATGTAATTTTGTAAAAACCTTATTTAAGACCATTATAAAATCTTAGAGAAACCTTATGTAATTATTAAGTAATCACAAATGATAGGATGATAGAAAATGCAAATAAAATTTAAAATCTATCTTACAAAAAAGGTATGTATGAATTTGCTGAAAACATTGTAATTTTTTTACATATAGATTTGTTGTTTAATTTTTGATCATTTATCTTTAGATTTTATTACACATAACATTTTTTTTAGTTTAACGATTGCACAATATTTATTTTAAAATAAAATATTCAGCGGAGTAAATTAAAATATTTTGATTGCTAATATTTTAATTATCTACTTAAACAGCATGACGGGGACGTCTTATACTAATTGTTTACTATTTGTTTATCTTTACGTGACTATTAAACAATTAATCTATTTTGCAAAATGTATATATATATTTATATTATAACTTAACTTAAAGGATTAAGGTATATTACAATTATTAACTGTATTCACATAAATTATTATATATTATTATAAATATTATATATTCATAAATTACCTATAAACCATCAGTTCGATTATGTCGTGTATCGCATTTCAATACTGTTGCTGGAACTCGCCAAGGTTTTGCAGAGAAGTACCCATGGCAGTTTCTAAGTGCATTTATTATATAAGAAAAAAATAAAATTGTAAGATTATTATAGCTTAATATTTCATGGATAGTTTTAAAAAAATCAGATATTATATATATATATATATATATATATATATATATATATATATATATGTGTGTATATAAAATAAATAGAATAAAGATATATATATATATATATATCTTTATCAGCAACGATAGTATAAGAATAAACTTCTTCACTTAAGCTATTTATTATTTAGGAGAATGATTATTATGGATATTGTTATGTAAAATAAAATTTTTATATGTATATACATCACAAGACAATAAGAATTTCACAGAAATCTTACCGCATATCGTATTTAATGTATATTCGCTAATAAATGGTAATAAATTTTTTACAACTATTCCTCCAACATCCTTCAACGATTTTGTCATGCAATTGCTCTCTTTGATCAAAATATCAACAAATTGATTCAATATAGCAAAATGAAACGCAGGTGTTAATATCTTTCGCCGTGTTTGCCACTTAGTGCCTAAAACAAAAACATCATAACATAATATTGAGCCATAAAAGAAATATAAATTTCATTATATAATTTTTTCTCCCAATTTAATGTTTAATTGTCCGATTCTTCTATAATATTAATTATCTTAAATTTATTTTTTTTGTATTGCAATAATTAAACTTCCTCTTTAAACTTCCTTCTTATGAAATTTTTATATTAAAAGGATTTACAAGTATTAACGTAAATTTTATTATTATTTTGTAATTAAAATTTTATGGGTTGATATAAAATTAAAGAATTAAACTAAAACGTAATAAATAATAATATTTGATTTAATTGAAAATCTTCTTTAATTGAAATATCTATTACTTCTATTCATACTTAAGAATATATACATACATGTATCGCGGAAAATTATCTCATTACGATTATAATCTCACTTGTAAATTTTAAAAAATTTGTTTTTACAACAGACAAGTTGAATAAATTTATTGTTCAAGATAATATTCAAATCTATTTATAATATTTTATTTGATTTTGCACAATAGAAATAAGTCGATAACAAATAATAGTAAAGTAGGAATAAAGTACAGTTATAAGTTAATTACGTTACCTCCACTAGTGAGAAGACCTGTACGCAACCAAGGATGTAACGTGTCATATATACGACTTTTCTCATGCTTGACGCTACTTAATATCGTCTGAAATCACTGAAAATATACATATATTAAGAGAAAAATATCAGTTTATTATGTATCCAAAATCTTAAATATATAAATAACTTATTAATCTCAAATTTTTATTTAATCTCGATCAAGTATAAGTATATTGTTTTACGTCATCTTTTTTAAGGAATTTTTTTTATAAATGATTTTTATACAAAGAGCAAGAATTCTAAATCTAGTTAAATGATAATCTAGTTAAATGATAATTTCAACAGAGAATGGAATTTTTCTTTATTACTTCCAGATCATCTGGATGACGGATAGACACAACAGGTATGACATAAGCACATTTTAAAAATCGGATAGTACTCATTACTCAGGTTACACAACCAGTTCCATTGTTCCTCTGAAAAATTAATACAAAAATTTTGCAAGAGTTAATTTTATCATTTTCACTGTTACTTTATCAGATATGTTGAAAACTAATGATAATTAAAAAAGTGAATTGCAAATGAATATTACAAAGAGAAATGCTAATTGTAAAATGAGTAATATGCAGGCAATAATTATGATAGATATATGTTGCAGAGCAGAGATTATTTATGAATTTAACTTTTACTTGTATGTGTATTAATAACAGATCACTTGTCATTTAATGTAATTTTGTACATGCTTGCTGAACAGAAGATTAGCAATATATTGCCAAGAATCGGGAGGGTCGGTGGTCCTGGTAAAAGATTAATAAGTCGACCGTTTCTTCCATGATGCACATAATAATTGTACACCAATAAAATAAACATAAACAATAACAATATGATGATAAACATTGTTTCTTGACGTGATGTTCTTGTTTAATTAAGCTTGGTCTTTTTCAGCTTCCCGTTTCTCTGGTTCATAGATCACACGTGTCACAAAATAAATTATTTGACGACAAAATGAACAATTACCTTGTTGTTCTAATATGTTAATCTATATAGATGTTATTCTAAATTTGTTAATCGTAAACGAAGAGTGAGAGAGAGAAGAAGAAGAAGAGAGAGAGAGAGAGAGAGAGAGGAATCATAACATACATTAATCGTATATTTGTTTACAGTTAAGAATTTTAAAGAGCTATAAATAAATATGATAAATTTGTTTATTATAATGAAAAATAATTATTTGCGTATTAAATTTTGGAATAAAAAATTTTTTTTTTTGTAGACCATTATTCATAACACAGGACCACAAAAAAAATGGGTCGGAAATTTACATTGACCGGACATGGTGTCTGGCAAGGATTTTGGGTCGATAAATCCGAATTTAGAAGCTATTTTGCCCTAACTGGATTTCCGTATTAGTAAAAAAAGTGAAAAAAATACCTCAAAAATATTTATTTCAACCAGATTGGCAGGGATGCGGATTTTTTGCAATTCTCTTTCATATCACCGAAAAATATACTATTCTTACTTTAAAAAGTGCAATTGCATACTTGCCGTGTCATTTTTTGTTCTACAGTCTGATTTTTTTATACAGAAAATCAAGACTCTCACAGATACGAATTCAAATATATTTACATACTAAATCCTATATCTTTATATGAACACACTTTATATGAATTCTATCGCTTCTCATCGTATTTGGAGTGATCTTTATATATATATATATATAAACATAAGAGAAAAAGAGAAATTGCGGAAATGTTTTTCATCAAGATGCATGACAATGCGATTAACTTACAGAAGGATATCGAAAATTTAAACCCAATTTACAATAACATCATAAAATATTTTTAGATGTTCGTCTTTGCGTCTGTTTGTTATTGTACGTGTGACTGTTAGTCGACTTTCTGACGTGTAAGTTTGATGTCCGATCTGTAATACCTCAACCGTCAGTGTCAAACAAGGTATGCTTCACATGTTCTCTTATGCGAAGGAGGACTGTTAATCTTGTCATTACGAGAGTATTTATTCTTCATATATCTAAACAAGTACATTATGCCAAACTTCTTTTATAAAAAATTTGTATTACAGAATTGAAAATAACCTAAACCAAAGATCGAAACGTCGTCGATGTCAACCTTTTAATAATAAATTTGATTTACCAGTTTGGTCGCATAAATAAATCATTGTATTATATATATATATATATATATATATATATATATATATATATATATATATATATATATATATATTAACCCTCTTCGAGTGCCTATCCTCTTTTTCCTACATCAAACTACTATCAACTACATTTAGAGAACATGCAAACGTAATAAAATTAAACAAAAATATTTTTAAGGATGTTTAGCACCTACAATCGGAGCAAAAAGTAGTCGTAATTGACGAATATATACTTTTCTCATATATCTTAATATATGATTATTATACAGATTGCATAAAATCTTATTATTTATTCATAGCTAGAGTGTAGAAATGTATTTTCGAACTTCTGTTGCTTTTTTTCGGAGAATTTTCGTGTTTCTTAAATTATAATGAGAAACTTTTATCATTGACGGTACCGCGATTTCAACATTACAGCACAAAATTTGAATTATAAACATAAAAGAATTTACTCGTACAGAGTAATTCAAAATGTCAGAATAAAAATTATAATAGTGAATAATGACAAAATATAGAAGATTTTTAACTATTTCTTTGATAAATTTAATAATTTGTCATTTTTTCGAGAAGAAAGAAATGTAGCAACATGATAATTTTTCATAAGTTGGTCAAATTGCAAATTGACATATGAGGCCTAGTCGCTTCTCGCTTACACGTTTGTATATGTATAGAGGCTTCTTCAGATGAAAAGATAGGTTATTTAAAATGTCAAAAGAAGGCTCAGCTGAATGCTATGTTGCCACGTTTTCACAATATATAATATGTCATCTCGGATAATAGGACGAAATTGAGAAAATTATATTCAATATCTTTTGAACTCAGTCAGTACTTGGCCAAAATTATGTGATCAAATATTTCCTCTATATTTCAACTATACTTTTGCAAATTTTGAATAAATTCCTATTATTATTTTTATCTATTTTAGCTTTTAAATCAACACGGGTTTTTTATAAGATAGAAAATCTGCAATCGTATCAATTTAAAGACTAAAAGGGACAGAAATAATGATATTTATATTTATTTATATAAATAATTATATTTATAATTATATTAATACTTTTACTTATAATTAGATCCACAAAATAATTATATTTATAATAATATCGACGGGTAAATTCATTGCAAATTAAAATCCTTATAACTTTGATTGCTTCAGTGAATCAACTCCAGGCTTTTTATAAGTTTTTGAACATGTATCAGAACAATCTGTGCAAATTTTATTAAATTCCTATATTTTTAAAAATAGGTACTAAACATCCTTAAAATGATTTATATGCAAAATTTTATGACAGTATTGTATTATAATATTTTTTACGATGAGCAATGTCAAGCAACAGAGTGGGCAGAGTGTGAGGTAAATCAGCGAAGACAGTAGTTTGACATCAAAAAAAGAAGTTAGCCATTCGAAGAGAGTTAAAGATCACTCTAAATACGGTGAGAAGCGATAGAATTTATATAGTGTTCATATAAAGATATAGGATTTGATATATAGGATTTGATAGATAGGATTGTCAACATACACAATAAAAAGCATTTTGTATTTATGTTGAAATTTTCTTGTGTGGAAATTTTTGTGTTAAATTTTTAACATACTCTTATGTTAATATAACATACTGTCGTTATATTATTTTAACTTTTCTGCATTGAGTTAATATTCACCGTTTGTAGGAGTTAAAACAACACTATTAACAAGTAAATCTTGCACTAATTCACATTTTTGTGTTAATTTATTACATATTATTTGTTTACATATTTGCCTTCTGTTAAATTAACATTAAATTTAGAGTAGATAAATAATTGGGACACAAGAAATGTGTTAAATTTAACACAAAATTTTTTATCGTGTATATTTAAATTCGCATCTGTGCAAATCTTGATAAATTTCTGTTTAAAAGAAATGACACGGCAAGTGTGCAATTGCACTTTTCAAAGTAAGAATAGTATATTTTTCGGTAATATGAAAAAGAATTGCAAAAAATCCGCATCCCTGCCAATCTGGTTGAAATAAATATTTTTGAGGTATTTTTTCCACTTTTTTTCATTATTACGGAAATCCAGGATGAATTAGGGCAAAATGGCTTTCAAATTCGGATTTAGCGACTCAAAATTCTTATCATGTCCGGTCAATGTAAATTTCCGACCCATTTTTTTTGTGGTCTTGTGTAATTATATTCTTATTTAAGATGTATAAATTACAAGTTAATAAGATATAGATAATAAGCTTGTAATGTCATGAAAGCAAAAATAAAAATAAAGACGTTCCCATTAGATTATAAGGTCCGATATATATAATTATAATATAATATAATTGATGCATCATATTTATTGCCTATATTGAGTTACTGAAAATTGCCTAAAGTGAGACAGAAACGTTAAATAAATTTATCAATTAATTTTGTTATAAACAAAAATTATTTTGAAAATTTTTATTTAATTTTTATCAAAGTTTTCATCTTATTATATTGTTTTTATATATTATATACAAACTGTATAATTATCAGATTGTAATTAGATTGCTTAAAAACATTTTTCTCTTTGTTTTTATTGCTTATTTAAATGTTAAATATTTTCGTAAAAATAATATATTATACATTTAATAATATTATAACAATCAAACTAATAACGGCATTTGAGAAACCTTGTAAAAATAACGCTTACACTAATCGTAATATTATTAACCATTTTTCAAAATTTGCAATAAAATATGTTATAAAATTTTAATTTATAAAAATGCTATCCATTACCTCGTAGATTCTGCGATGCGACGGTTAATTAAAACATCATTAAAATGTTTAAAATGTAATTGCAAATTTCTTCAAGCAGATGCATGTGCTAGAACTATTCGCGAACTGATAATGAAAATCTGAAGCTTATATTTACAGTTATTTTCCAGCACATAAGCTATTAAGAGTCATATCTTCAGAGGCGCAGACGATGATTGATTAATCACATTTTGATTAAAGGCCAAATGACATGTTTTTATCTGTATTTATCTGAGAAAGTAAAAATCATTGTAAAACTCTTTGAAAATGTGATTCAAAAGTTAAAGTAGTAATTTGAGATAGACATTTTTTGTTTAAGCTTTTTTTTTCAAAATCGAAATATCAACATATTAACAATGTATAAGGAGAAAATTAAAAAAAAAATTTAATTTTCATGAAAGAAATGTACAGGATCGAACATTCTAATCAATTTAAAGGTTCAATAAAAAAAGCAATCTAGAGACGTACTAGGCAGTTTAGTAATTTATCGTCGTAAATTATCTTTATAATTAGAAAAGTTCGCAAAAACGGTGTTTGTTGCTATTACATTATTTATAAGTCAAGTAGTTTATTTAAAAAAAATTATATTCACAAGAAACATGACATACATCTGTGTAATTACTTTGGTTTTTATAAGCTTTGATGTTATAAAGTTTAATTCTTTTTAAGGTGATATTTCAATAATAGAATAAATAATAATATATTTAGCTCTCATTTTGATTCAGATAACATGTACAAAATCGGAGGGAGATACTTTCTTTCAGAAGTCTTCTCTCTCTCTCTCTCTCTTTATTTAATTATTTGTAGATTTGGTAAAGCACACATAAGAGTTTGATGCAATATCAGGAACAATAAAATTTCGATCTGTAGCTTTTAATTAATAGACTTAATCTATTGTAATTATTTCAGCTAGAATAAAGTTCAATTAGTATCGACAATCATTAACATATAATTGCAACGCAATGATAGCAAAATATCAGGCGAGAATACAAGAATGTTAGTTAATGTATGTTAAAGATAAGTTTTGCATTTGCATTTATATATCATTAATCTAATAAGTTAACTAGTATGTGTCGTTAAAAAAAGACTGACGTTGAAAACAACTTGATAATAAAATAAAATGTCAAGTCAACATTAAAAAAAGAATTATGTGCTAAAATGCATATAATATTGTTTAAGTTTCCTTTTTCTCTGCAAAAATAATGTTATAACTTTTGAAAATTACGTTTATTAGAAATAAAAAGCATTACATAATTTTAACATGTTTTCAAAATATTCAAAATTTTATATAATAAAGATATAAAGACTCAAAAATATGAAGATATAAAAGAGATATGAAAAAGAAATATACCAAAGAAGTAGTAAAAAAATTAAAAGTAAAATATATTTATTATACAATTTTAATAAAAATATTTGAAAAAGTTATGTTCACAATACACCTAACAGAATGTATCTAAGTTTCAACGTGATATTCATCATTATTGTAGACATTATTACAGGTTTTAATACAAATTGCTTTCATTTAAAAAAATGTATGTACAATACTATAGTACAATAGATATTCAGAAAATGATTATTATCGACTTGAACGATTCTCTTGCTGTAAATCGTGACATATCCCTCGATCCCGATTGCATAAACTGCAATCAAAGTTTGCTCAGATAGGCCTTGTGATTCTATTACGGTCTGTAGATTGTGTTCCTCTCAAGTCGATTATCAATATTGCGAAATCTTTTTTGATCATGCGTTTCATAAACTCATGAATGATTTCCTCGATCAACAGTCATGCTGTACAAGTAAGTAGTAACAAGAAATATTTAAATTATTTTTTTTTTCATCTCGACAGTTACTTTTTTTATCAAAAGATGTTCATACATGAATTTCGATATTTTTATAATCGATTTGCTCTCATATATTATGTATATATATATACTATTCACAAAAATTAAGAAAAAAAACAATTTTTAAAACATTGCAAAAAATGATCTCATTCTATTGTAATTGGTCTATAAAAGCTTATGCTCTATAAAACAGCAATAACATAGTGTAGGGATATTTGGTAGTAAAATATTAATAATGATATATATTTGAAAGATACTGATGGGATTACAGAGTACAATACAATGCTTTTCTTTTTCCTGCACGCGTATCACAATTAATTCTTCTTGTCGTTTATTTCTTTGCCTTACAATTAGTCTGTCTGTCAGTCTGTCGACTCTCTTGAATCTCTCGAATCTCTCGAATCTCCTTGACCCTCGGATCGAGAATCGACTCCTTGTCTAGCACCACCCACCATCTCTTCACAGTAGCATAACCCAATTTAAACCTAACAAAGTAGCAAAATAGAAGAAATTATGGTGAAAAATTAAAAATACTAAGTAGGAATATACAAATTGCTGCAACTGATAATAAATATCAAGTTAACACGTGCTTCATCTACGCTATTTTAAGAAATGCAATGTCAGTTTATATACAGTTCCATGTTTTAAAACATATATATTACATAAATTTTTATTGAAACTAAATTAAATATTTAATAAAATTTTTATTAAAATTAAATTAAATATTTCTAGATGTTTACCATAAATTTTTGAGTTTTATTACAAAAATTATTTCAAAATTTTTCTCTTTTATTTTTTTCTAATAAATAGAAATCATTCTAAGAATGCAAGAGTAATTAGAGGACGATGAATAGAAAGTCCTTAAACTTTCCAAATAAAAAACTTTTTTTAAACTTTTAAAAGCATCTAATAGTAAATTTTGAAGAATAAATTATTTTTTTTAAATTACGAGAGGACTCCGATTGCTCACGCGTAAAAAAATGAAAATACAATTTTATATATTTTTCACATATCAACGAAACATCTTTCTATTAGTTTTATTTTAAATATATTTTTAATGTCTGATTTTACTCTTTTACGATAAGAAATAAGTTAAAAATATGTTGAAAACTTATGTTCTATATGAATGTTTCTTTTTATAATATATAATAATAGTTTAAAATTACATTTTACAAATTAAAATATCATATTACTCGAAATATAAATAGGCCAAAAAGATTATTTGGTTCAATTATAATACATATATTTAGATTAAAATTTTATTCCATAATTGTCATTGTATATTACTTTTTTTGAAAATATCTGTCAATTATTAATAATATGTTATTAAATATATTTAACTACATGTAAGGTAAGGTTGCCTATATTGGACCAGTTTTCAAATTTTTTTTTATAAATTGTAAAAACTTAATAAAAATGGGTCAACAATTAATCGGGATTTATCTTTGATCTGTTTCTGATATTCTATATTTTTTTGAAATTTTTTGTTTAACTATATCTACTGCGAATACTTCTTTTTTAAAACCTCTGCAAATGGTACAATTTTAACAACTAGTTGCTCAAATTGTACCACGGTATCTCTTAAATTATACTAGGTTTCTTTTATCGTACCAATATGATTTATTTAAAAATTGTGAGGGAATAAAAATAAAATACAAATATTTTGAATAAATACATGTTATATTCAGTTATAATTTGTATTACAAACTAGAAAAAAGTATTTTTTAATTAAAAATTAATTTAACATTAAAATTAAAACAATTAAATTTTACTTTTAAAAACAACTAATTGTAAGAAATTAATTTTGAATTAGTTTGTACACTTTGTACTAAAAACTAAAAACATATTTTTTTCTTTAAAAATTAAACATTGAAATTACAAAACTAAAAAATTTTGTTTTTAAAAACTTAACTAAACTTAAAAAATTAATTTGAATCACAGTTCGTATATTTTGTACTAAAAAACTAAAAAAAATATTTTTTACATTGAAAAATAAACATTAAGAAATAAATAAATATTAGAAATTATAAAAATAAAATATTTTTAAAATATCTTTTAATAAAATTTTTAATAAAAAATCTATTTTTTAACTAAAACAAGAAATAATGTAAGCTTCTTTCTAGAACAAGCTTTAAGAACAAAAATCACAGATGTAATATTCTTTGGAAATATTAGCACAAGATTCGTGTACCCATTTTTGACATCGATTATTTTTTCTTAATACTCATTCTGTAAAAAAGAAGAGAAATTCCTAAATTGTACCGGTACAATATAAGCAACCAAGTACGATTTAGGAGACTAACCATTTTTTTCACATTATGGCAGTAAAATAGGTACAGAGTGAAGTTATGTTCAAACTAAGCCATGTAAATATGACAATTTTAATGTACTATAAAAATGACAAACAGCTTAATTAATAGACTTATTGAAACTTTTTAAATACCTTATGTAAAGGTGGATAAAACCTACTTCTAAAACCAGAAAAACCTTTACTTGCTTTTTATATTTAGACGGTTTCATGCAGCAATATGTACTTTCGTCTCCTAACTTAGTAGTGTTAGAAATACCTTGCATGATACACATATGACGCTAAGCCATCGGATTGTATAAAATATAAAAATGGTACAAGTTAAGAGCCGGTACAATATCGACGACTTTCCCCTATTATTGCTTAATGAATAATATTAAGTACTGCTCAAATTACTTCATCATTCTATTATTAAGTTATTTATATAATCAAAATATTTTTCTGTACCGCACTTCTTATATCAGAGAAAACTTTCTCCAGACATAAAAATGTAAGGTTAATAGGGTTCAATAGGTAGATATGTGATTGTCAACTAGGTACTTACTGGGATACGCAATTTCTTTGACTTAAAGGAACGTGGACACAAAAATCACAGGCTACCAAGAACAACGAACACAAATAATAGATTTTAATTTGTAATATATACGTGTATGGAACGATTTTTAAGATTACAAATTTTAAAGAAGCAAAAGATAGTAATTCCATAATTCATAAATTATACTAGTTCTATTTTAATTCTATATGTTAATTCGATTAATTAGAATCGTGTAAAAGTATTGATTCGATTAACTAATTTGAATCATTTAAAAAATCAGAAACAGCAGATTTATCGATGATTGGATGCGCATTTACATAGGTAGAAGTGGTAAATTATTACGGTTGGATTATATAATAAGATTACATACTTGAAACCATTAATGCTAGCGAAGACAGTTATTGCGTTCCTGTTGCAAAAGATTTGGGGAATCGTGTTGCACTAATTAGCCTTTTAAAAGATAAAATAGTATTTCGTTTTTAAGTATTCGGATTCATAGTGATAAATCGAACGCGTGAGCAGGGGAAGAGTATATAGATTCCTTCTCTTTACACCTCCACTTTGAAAGAAATAACCTAACCTAACCTAACTTTTCTGATTTTAATATTAAAAACTGAACATATATATATATATATATATATATATATATATATATATATATATATATATATATATATATATATCTTGGTATTAAAAATTTATTAAAAAAATTCATTAGTCAATCTTACTCGTACAACGTATTGATAATAATTCATTTTGATGATCTTAATGTCTAGTATCTAAATAAAAATATAGATTCAATATGTCATTTTTCCTTCTTCAATTTTTTATAAATAACAAATAAGAAACCATAAAGTTTTCTACAATTTTTTGAATTTTTTCTATCGTGTATATTTTTTATATAATTTAGCAATCTGAATGTTTTCTATCAATTAATGAACCAGTAATAAGTGTCGCATAAACGGATTTCTAAAATTTTCCATTTTAGCTGTTGTAGAGTGTTTGTATATGTATATGTATACATACAGAGTGTACAAAAAGTATCGGGACGGTACAATATCTCGAAGAAATGGGGTATCAGAAAAAAATGTTTCAGACAAAAGTTATATGATTTCAAGGGGAACATAAAATGGTACCATTGGTTTGACCTTGAATAGTTATTTGAAGGTCACGTGAAGATCACCTTTAATTTCTTAAATACAACTTACAATTTTTTATTACATATTCTTGTAGCTTTGAGAGCTTTTTAAAACACTATGACAAAATATTTTTTCATTAAGTATTTTTCGAGTTATGAGGCTTGAAAGTTCCAATATTTTGACATCAAATACGAAATATCTCGTAAAATATCAATTTTTCGATTTTTTTAAAGAAACAACCATGTATTTTCTTTATGATTATTATTATGTGCTAAAAAATATTAAAATAAGATAATCAAAAAATTCAAAATATCTGCTAATTCTTTCAAAGATGTTGGAGAAGGAAATCTGTTTCTCATTCTCTTCTCTAAAACTGTCTATAATGGTTCGATGATATTTAAGTCGGGTGACTGTGCTGGCCAGGGAAGATGCTGAAGTTCATTTTGATATGTATATACATATATATATATATATATATATATATATATATATATATATATCAAATAAAATGTAGGTAAGCTCTAAATAAAATTAATATTTTAACTCAAGGCATTGTAGAGTTGTGAATGTTAGATTGGCACTAAAAAAGAAGGATAAATCGATGAGAGAAAACAAAATATGAAATTATACATGTTGTATATTGTGTATTTAATATTAGAAAGTTAAATTAAGTTGAACAATAGTGCAAAATCGCGTACGTTTCGGCTCGTCTTCAAGCCATCTTCAGCGCTAAACAATCATAAACTACATTGATACAGAAGATAACTCAATGGGACAATAGTTAGTGTTTCAGAGCGGTACATGATTGTAAGTATTATAACATAAACAATTTGTCACGGAACCTATAACGCAATTTGTTTATAATCGTTCGGTGTGATACGCTCACCAATAATGTCGGAATCACATGGTCCATTGTTTGTTGTTGATGTTTTGAAGTTCCAGGCAACAATCATTGGATTAATTGGATTTCTTATATAAAAATCGCATGTGTATTTATATAATCGGTAAACCAAACGATCGATAAGAATATTGTTTGTACATCGAAATGGGTCAAAGTTACAATAATGTCCAAGATATATCAAAAACGCTTGTCTTTTTTAAAAAATGTAACGATCCTTCTCAAGCAATAAATATTTGTATGGAATGGAAATTGTTAGTCATTGAATACTGGACAGCGATGTCAGCAAGTAGAAAATTATGTTGAAATGAGGTAGAAGTCAAATTGAATAAAGTTAGGTATTATGTGGTAAAAGTTGTATAGTTACATTTAAAATTTGTGGATAATGAAACGTCATGGGTTAAGAAGTAATACGTAGTATGTTATATTCGTCTTCAAATGTCATTCTTGGGAATTGCAATATGTTGAAACAACTTACAATATTTAAGAAATTTTTTCAGACTTGATGTTTCTATAATAAGCTCGCTTTTTTAGCATAATGTCTTGTCGGATTAACGGCCGACAAATAAATGTTAGAAATAAATAACAGTAAGCGTTATTTATTTACTTCTGAGTATGACTTTCAAAGTTTAGGTAAATTTTTAATAATATCGTTATATATATCCGGTAAGCAATCTGTATCTGTTTGCAGGTTAATGCTATTACGTTGTCTTTTTATATGAAGCATTTCAGATATTAATCTTTTATTGTAATTCGTTTCTTTGTTGAGAATCTTAACGTTGTCCCAATTAAATTTATGTTTGTGATTAAGTCTGTGTTCAGTAATGACAGACTGATTATTGGTATTGCAATTAATATTTCTTTTATGCTCTTTAATTCTAGTTGATAACTTCCTACTCGTTTGTTCGACATAAGAAGCATCACAGTTCTCACAATCAATTTTATAAATGACGTGTGTTGGAATATTCAGGGATACTACCTTTATGTGCTTTGATAATGGAATTAAGTTTATTGATGCTGAAATATGATAATCTAGTGTTAGTATCTTTCAGGATGTTAAACTTATCAGTCATACCGGGTAAAAATGGCAATGTAAAAAATGAAGTCTGTTCTTTATCGTTAATTGAGACTCCGGTATTATTGTTGAAATTATTTGTTAAATGAAAAAAGTCTATGGTTAATGTTATCAAATATAAATTTCAGAGGGTAACCATTCTTTACTAGGATGTTAATGATTAAAATGATATTCTTCTGATGGTGCTTAGGATGTGAAAGCGTGATGGCCTTATCAACTAAGCCAAAAATAGTACCTTTCTTTTGGCATTCCGGGTGAAGAGATAAGAAATGCAAGTATCTACCTGAAAAAGTGGGTTTATGATACCAATCAAATTCTAATTTGTTGTTGAATGTGCTAATCGCGATCTCGAGAAAATTGATGATGTTATCATTTTCAACTTCTAACGTGAATTTTAATCTCGGATGTAAGGAATTGAAAACATTTAGAATATAATCAATTTGGTCAAACGGTATTGCTGTAATGATATCATCTACATATCTATAATAAAACGGTGTACTAAAATTTAAGATGCTAAGAGCTTTATTTTCTATATCTTGTATAACGATATCTGCTATGATGGGAGATAGTGGAGAGCCCATGGGAGTCCCATATATTTGTCGGTAAAAATTGTTGTTAAACATGAAAAAGGTGGAATTTAAAACAATATTGCTTCCCATTAGAAATTTTGACATCGGCAGTTCAATTTCTTCACTGATAAAGTTCCATCTGTTGGAAATACTCTCTATGGCTAGTTCGATAGGAATGTTCGCGAAAAGGGACACTACGTCAAGAGAGATAAGTTTATATCCATTATCTAGGTTAACATTTTTTATTTTATCAACTAATTCGAAACTGTTTTTTATGAAACTATGCGAAACTGGAAAGCATTTAATCATAATTTTATGTAAATATGAGGCTATGTTGTAAAGTGGGATGTTTATCGATGAAACAATAATTCTAAGTGGGCAATTGGGTTTATGGATCTTTGGTAGCCCATAAGCTCTAGGCAGTGACCCTTCACTAAAAGGTAATGACCTATAAGTAGCTTGTGTTATGTATCCATTCTTTTTCCATCTTGTGAGTAAGTCATGTAAGTTTGAGATTAATTTATTAATCGGATCTTTATTTATCCTCTCATAAATATCATCATCATTTAAAAGGTTCTTTAATTTGTGAATATAATCATCTTTATCTAGGGCAACTGTAATGTTGCCTTTGTCTGCGCGGGTAATGATTAAATTTCGGTTAGTATTTAAAAAATTTCTAGTGACATTACTAAGATGTAGCAAATTCTTATAGGTTTTTGATTCATCATTTGACTTTTACCTCATTTCAACATAATTCTCTACTTGCTGACATCGTTGTCCAGTATTCAATGACTAACAATTTCCATTCCATACAAATATTTATTGCTTGAGAAGGATCGTTACATTTTTTAAAAAAGACAAGAGTTTTTGATATATCTTGGACATTATTGTAACTTTGACCCATTTCGATGTACAAACAATATTCTTATCGATCGTTTGGTTTACCGATTATATAGATACACATGCGATTTTTATATAAGAAATCCAATTAATCCAATGATTGTTGCCTGGAACTTCGAAACATCAACAACGAACAATGGACCATGTGATTCCGACATTATTGGTGAGCGTATCACACCGAACGATTATAAACAAATTGCGTTATAGGTTCCGTGACAAATTGTTTATGTTATAATACTTACAACCATGTACCGCTCTGAAACACTAACTATTGTCCCATTGAGTTATCTTCCGTATCGATGTAGTTTATGATTGTTTAGCGCTGAAGATGGCTTGAAGACGAGCCGAAACGTACGCGGTTTTGCACTATTGTTCAACTTAATTTAACTTTCTAATATTAAATACACAATATACAACATGTATAATTTCATATTTTGTTTTCTCTCATCCACGATTTATCCTTCGTTTTAGTGCCAATTTAACATTCACAGCTCTACAATGCCTTGAGTTAAAATATTGATTTTATTTAGAGCTTACCTACAGTTTATTTTATATATATATATATATATATATATATATATATATATATATATATATATATATATATATATATATACATATCAAAATGAACTTCAGCATCTTCCCTGACCAGCACAGTCACTCGACTTAAATATCATCGAACCATTATAGACAGTTTTATATTTACAACTATACAACAGTATAATATATATATATATATTAATTACATAATACTGTATTTCCTTTATTATATGGATTAATAAGAGAGAAAAAATGAACCCAAAATTTTACAACAAAAAACATTCTTTCAATTAAAAAAAAGAAAAGAAAAATAGTTGATTTTGTACAGACATATGACATATATAGATATTTTTACTAATCTATAATGCATATAAAGAGTAAAATTAATGGAGAACTTTAATATAGTTTAATATAATTTGTACTTTAATATAGTTTATTATTTCTATTTACATAGTAGTTCTATTTACATTTAGATTTATTACCTAACGTGTGTACCTACAGATACATGTATATTATTGCGCGTAATGTATTAAATACGTAATTACTTTGTCTAGAATTTGTTATAGTCTTTTTATAATAAAAAAATATTTTTGTATACATTAAACATGTCTTTAATATTAAAGAAGACATTATTTAGGAACAAATTAAAATAAAAGCTTTAATAAAGTTTAATAAACAGCTATGTATATATAGTTATTTTAATTTTTTATATTTATTAAATAATCTTTAAAAACCCCAGCTTTTTTCCAGTAGTGCCGAATATCATTGTAAAGAGAAATGAATCAAAAACGAAAGGAGCGAATAAAGCTTCATCGTATAATAAAACATGATTGAGTGACATTGGAATCAGTTGCTATTGCCATCTCTGCTATAAAACAACTGCAATACATATATGTAACTTGATTCAAACCACGTCATATAAATCACAGAACAACGTGCACGAATAGTGGATACTGAAAAACATATAATATATATAATATGATATGTAAAAAAGAATAATTACAACTTATTACATTCTTTATAAAACAAAAAATCTCTATGTGGATTTAGTAATATTTTATGTTTGTAAATAACGGTGAAAGTGGTACAATATCAATCATTCTATAATTTTCGAATTGGTATAATTTGTTCGATTACATCTTTTTTTATTGCTTTTCTATATTGCGATATAAAAGAAATTACCAAAAAGCTAATAATTATATTGTCTTCAAATACAATTAAATAAATACATATCACTTTGCTTTGTTATCGACTTCCATCAAAAAAGAAATCATAGAAATTATTTATTATTTACTTTACTAGGGGGAGAAGAGAAAGCGAGCGAGCGAGCGAGAGAGAGAGAGAACCCTAATTTGATAGTAAGATACATTTAATGATCGGGGATAAAAAAATCTTAAAATATAATATTGCAAAATAATAACCTATGATTCAAGTTGTAAATCAAGTTGTAAAAATATTTTCTAAAAAATGTGACAGGTCATTGATTCATTTAATAAGTCAAACTCATTCAGATTAAGAAAAACAAAATCGCTAATTTAAGATTGAGCTGAAATTAATTGAGTTCAAACATTTATGAAAAAAGAAGATTATTATTATGTTTGGAACAATATTATGCATTTTATTGAAAGAATCACTACTAACAAAGATAGCTATAACACTTTTATCAAAAAATTATGTCGCTTCGGACAACCTTCAAGAAGAATACGTACCAGTATGCTTGGATTTAAATTTTACGCAGGTAAGAGATATTTTATCCTAATTAAAAAAAGATAATTGAATGTTTTTGCAGCTAATAGTTTATTAATGTTTGAAAATTAAACCTATATAATAATAACATAGATAATGCATATATAATAATAAAAAAAATTTTATATGTTCTATGTTATGTCTATGTATTTATATGTTTTTTGTTTTACAACGTTTCATAATCCTGACGTTTATTCGCTTTTTTATTTGACAACTTTCGGTTCTTTAGAACTTGAACATCTAAAGAAGTCCCAAACCAAGGGTTGAAACGTTATGTATAACATTTCATAAGAATTAAATAAACATCTT
This sequence comes from Anoplolepis gracilipes, assembly GCF_047496725.1. Lineage (NCBI taxonomy): Eukaryota > Metazoa > Arthropoda > Insecta > Hymenoptera > Formicidae > Anoplolepis > Anoplolepis gracilipes. Next base: position 1,290,688 of record NC_132981.1, read on the forward strand.
TTGCCAGTTAGGTCGACTGTTAAGATTATTTCATTGTTTTATATGTTCTTTTAGCTGCATTAATACATTACATATGATGACACTATTGAATTGATTTTTATATGATTCTTCTTCAATTTTTAAAACTTATTTGTTTTTCTGGATATTTGTAAAAATTTTTATTGATATAATAAGATTTGTAATAAATTAATTTTTTTACGAAATTAGAAAAAGAAAATTTACGAATTTAGAAAATTCCTAACATAATTTTTTCAATTAAGGATAATTTAATACATATATGTAACAAAACAAAGCTAATATTGAATATTAAAATAGTGAATAAAATATTGAAAGTGGAATATTGGTATAATGGAACTTGGAATTGTATCAGTTAACTTTAAAGTTCAATAGTTTCAACTAACAAAATATTCAACAGCAATCATTCGTCATGTGCTCGAATTTATATATCATTTTTATTGTACATATATATGTATAGTCAATAATAGCTATGTGTATAACATTCTTATCGAAATAAATGTGATAAATGTTCGGATTAACTTACAACTCACGGATTATTTTTATTTTAATATATATTAAAGAGGGTACATTTCTAAGTAATGCTTGTTTTGAATTTTATGGTGTTCTATTATGTTTCTTAAGATATTTTAACAAAAAGAAGTTTATAGTCCATAACTTTAATCTTGATATGTTTTCAAGATGTTTTCATTTTTATTAGAAAGACGTAGTACGTGCGAGGGTCATAGTAAAGCTCAAGTTAATTTTAAAAAATTTAATTAATTTTAAAAGTTAAATTAATTGAAAAAGTTAATACTTTTAAGTTAATTATAAAAATAAGTAAAAAGAAATTCTTAGCAAAGTTAAACAGTAATCTTAGTAACAGTGATGGAATAACGAATAAATGTACACAAAAATATAAACATACATGCATGTATGATATAACATGAAGATAATACAAGTAAGTATATAAAAATTATGATATTTTAAAATCCCATATCTCTTGGAAATTAAAAGAGAGTGCTACAAAATTTGCTTTACTTAGAAATGTACTGTATATGTATATGTTTAAATAAAAATAATTTGTGAGATGTAAGTTAATTCAAACATTTACAAAAATTTCAATTATACTTATTTCTACATATATTACTTATTATTAAAAAAATCAGAAATAGCTTCACGTTTCTGGCTGAATAATATTTATTTTTTTTTAATGTTCACTTTTTCAACTTTTTTGTATGTTATATTTTATCAAGGATATTCCAGCGTCTCAAAATAACAATTATTACATTTTACAAAATTAAAAATTTAACCTTGATAATGTAAATATCGATAAAGTTCCATTTGCAAATATGTCTATGATCTCAAAACCTATTGGTAAGTTGCAAACAAATGTATAAAACGTTAGTAAAAAAATCTACGATAAAAAATTGTAAATGAAATTTATATTTAAGAGAAAGTGAAAATCAAATCTAAAAAAATTTCTTTCAACAGCAAAAAGAATATAAATTTCATTCTGTCAAAAAAGAGAAAAGAAATATATATATGTATATATATATATATATATATATATTGTATGCAAAATTAATAGATTTAAAATAAAGCCATTAATTTCATTAATCATTTTTGCTACGTTTTTTGTTTCTTTTAACGAAATCGTAAATATTAAACATTTTATTTTTTAATTAATAAGAAATTTTTGAAGTACATTCAACTTCTTATTGAAAACTTTTTATGTGTTTTTGCTCTAAATTAACAATTACTTTTTTAAGTCTTATTTTTAAAATACACAGACATCTTTTATATTATTTTATTATTTTAAAAATCAATACTATATATTTCTTGCTGTGTTAATTTTTTTATTTTACATTTTTTTCTTTCTTTATTTCTCTAAAATTTTCTTTTTGACTACTCAAAAAAAATTAATGTTCTTGTATAATTATGTCAACATGATTTTAAAGTCTCTAGAAAGCATTTTACACAAACCAACATCAAATAAAATCAAACGCATAAAACGTTAGTAAAAAATCTACTAAAAAAAATTGTAAAAGTAATTTATATTCAAAAGAGATTAAAAATCAAATCTAAAAAAAAATATCTTTCAATAGCAAAAAGAATATCAATTTTAATCTGTCAAAAAGAGAGAAAAAGAGATATATTAATTATATACAAAATTAATAGATTTAAAATAATCCCGACAATTTCATTATTCATTTTTTAGGTTTTTGCTAGATTTTTTGTTTCTTTTAAAGAAATCACATATTATACTTTTTATTTCTTAATCGATAGGTTTTCGAGGTACGTTTAGCTCTTTATTAAAATTTTATACTTATGTGTCTTTGCTCTAAATTACTTATTTAAGCCTTATTGTTAAAACACGTAGACTTCTTTTATATTATTTTATTATTTTAAAAATCAATACTATATATTTCTTGCTGTATTAATGTTTTTATTTTATATTTTATTTTCTTTATTTCTCTTTAATTTTCTTTTTGACTACTCAAAAAAGCTTAATGTTCTTGTATAATTATGTCAACATGATTTTAAAGTCTCTAGAAAGCATTTTGCACAAACCAACATCTCCCAGAACATTTGTAGAGTTCTACCATGGATTCATGAACAAAAGAGACAATATTTCTATAATATTCAGGTAAAGAATCTGAATTTTCAGCCTGTATTTTTTTAGTATCTTAAAAAAATTTAAAACATATATGAAAATGTTAATTTTATTACAATTTTATTAATTGAAATATAAAAAACTAAGATTTTATTTTTTTTGTAGATGGAACCAACCTGAATTTATGAACGAAGTGATACAAGGATACATAGTGCAGTGTTGGTTAATTGAAAACCTAAAAAAAATTAAAATCTGCGATGATAAATGTTTCTTAGCTACAACATTGGAGTTTACGTTGCATAATTCGAAACCTAACACGACATACTACTTCCAAGTACGAACTTGTACTAAAGTTGGTGTTAGTCCTTACACAGATTTAATCAACGTATCAACTATGCACGAAAATCCGATACCTCAATTATTAAAGATATCAGATTCGAATGTCTGTATATGGGATCTGGATTCAAATACCACTGTTACTCTCTTTGTGAAAAATAATAGCTACATAGTAGCAACAGATTACTTAATAGCGGAACACAAAATTTTTTGGAGTAACATCATGGGTGACGTAATGATATTGGAGATGAATAAAAATAATATCACAAAAATAGCTACTCGTAAGAAAATTGTGACTGTTCTTTGTATCGACTGGATAGCAAGAAGTCTGTACTGGATAGAAGGATTCGATCCAACATATGTTGTGAAATTTGATTTAACAATGTGGGAAAATGGCATAATCAAATACGATGAGATAGATTTGGAGATATATAACGTGGAGTTGTATAATTTAGTGATACAACCATTTACGGGGTATATTAACTTTTATCTATCTAAAAAAAAAGTTTCTGTTATAGATTTGTAACTTCTTGTAATAAATTTATATGTCTTCTAATTAATATCATGAGTTAAGACCGGCATAGACTGAGCGCTATACTATAAAGCAAAACTATAAAACTGTAGCTAATTAGTTTATATGTACAACAATTGATTGAAATAAATGATGAAAATATTTAAAATAAATGACAAATATTTGAAACAAATACTAAAAATATTTGGAATAAATGACAAAAAACTCTCCAAGTTCTGGCCTATAAACTTTAAATAATCCTTCTTTGTCTTTAAAGTCATTGTTAATAATAATAATGCCTCTGAGTTCACTTTCTTGGCCATCTTAAAGAAAAATGTAGCGGAAAAAAAGTAATATATTATAGAATCTGGTATATACTATATTTTATCGTTAGTTATAATATCGCAAAAAAACAGCGGTATAAAGTATATCACTAGGTTTGCGCCAATCTTTATACAAAAATTATAAGTAAATATGTATATTATAAGTAAATATGTACATATAATTTTAGAATTTCGAATATTCATTACATGAGTTTCTGATACTATTCAAACAATATTATATAATAAGTAATTTAATGTATATAACTTTTAGAATTTTATATTACATATTTCATTCGGTATATTCTCAATATGAAATAAGACATACTCAATATGATATAATGCAACTTGATCTGGAAGAAAAAAATGTGCAACATATTCAGAAAAATGCATCCGACATGTGCTCTTGCCCATATTTCGATAATTCAAAATACGTCTATCGTTCTATAAAAATCGACGTAAATGCTAATAAGAAAGTGTTAATTTACTGGATACTCGAGAAAGATACGGAAAATCTGTTGATTGTAACAGATATTTTTATCTGTATGTGCAATTTGATTTTAAATAACACAATTATTAGCAATGAAATAAGTTTCGACTCTTTAAAAGCTGACAAGACAAATATTTACATTTTTACATTCTATAGTAATAGAATCTATATTTTGAAAAAAAGGTACGCACTTCTAGAGAGTACAGAAAACGCATTTAAATATGTACAAATGATAAAAATGCCTCCAATAACAAATACAGATTTTACGACGCTTCATATACATGAATTTCACGCTTTTGATAAATCTTTACAATCATATCCACCCACAAGGTGTTTGACACCTGACAAAAACGATTATAATATTGGACAAATAATGGTAGCGACAAATAACATCAGCGTAAATCTTCCGGAACCGATTCCCAAAAGTGGATGCAAAAAGTACAATTTACCTGCCACCTTATATACCATCTATAGTCATTGTTTGGACAATGACACTAACAGGTTCAATAAATTTATTGTGCAGACATATGAGCGGTTTTACGAGATTCCGAATTTAACGCCGCTTACAGAGTACACGTTAAAGTTAGCTTTAAGTAATTTTTATTTTGACAAATTATCAATGGAGCCATTATTAAGCTCAAATGCCACGACAATAAAAACTAAGCCGGGGAAGCTCAATGCACCGGAACACATAACTATTCATGTTCTGACGCCTACTGTAACGGTAGTTCAATGGATGCCGCCCAAGAAATTAAACTGTGTGGTCGTGATTTATGAAATGCATTGAAAGTCATTTACTTCGATGAATGACACGCAACGAAACGGAATAGAAGTTATCAATATGCCGAAACGTACAGCAGATGGCAAGTTTTTTACAAAGATTCAGGAATTGCTACCAGGAGAAACATATTGGATATACGTGCGTGTTTATCCAGTTAATTTCAGCAATTTCTACAACGATAGTTTAAGTATGGTCGTTTACATGTACTTTGAACCGAATAATATAACTTTAGACGAAGTCAGTGTAAATAGCTTGACCGTCTCTTGGGTTTTTCAACATCAAACCGACGATTCTTTGTATGCTAGACTATACGAAGGTTGCAATAGAAAAATGGCAAATAGTGAACAAAATTAAGGTGGAAAATACCGAAAAAGTAACACATTACATAGGAAACTTACAGCCGGAAACTATATACAAGTTTCGTTTGAAATTGAGGTATCTCGAGTACGAGGAAGACTTTATATGGCCGTCTAATGAGAGATTCACTTTTTCAACACTTGGTAAGCAAGTGAAAATTCTGACAAATTTATACTTATTTTAAATATTTTAAAAAACATTTCTCAAAATTTTTAAATTTATAAATTTCTGTTAATAAACGAATAATATTATAATATTATATGTTTGTTTTAGATATAAAAGTGCTTACAAAATATAAAAAGCTAAAAATTTTTGTAATTATTTACATTACGAACGATATATGTTGTCAAAGTCATTAAAATCTGTGATGTCATCCTTAATGTAAATAATTACTAAAATTTTTATTAATAATATAAGTCAAAATATATTTTCAAATATAAAACAAATGCATTAAAACTATATTTTCTCTTTACTTAGGTGTTATTTCAAGCACTCCTGAAATATCGGCTAAACAATATTATCTACCATTGATTTTAAGCTTTGTCGCTATAGTTACAGTAATCTGCATCTACTACTTTTATTATTGTAAGTATATTTGACACACGTTCCGGTCTTTAATTACAGACTGTATCAAATGTAGCATCTATAAGTTTTTTGAAAATATTTATTTTATTTGTTATTAAAGCAATTTTAAATTTTAAAATGCATTATTGTGTAAGTATATTGTAATTTTATTGACAGTGTATCGACAACAGAAAGAAACTACCGGGGAAGTTTTGCTTCCGATAGGGACCGACATCGAATTAGCTGTTCTGCATGAGATACCAGGAATCTTCAGATTAATATGTTACATAATCCTATGTTGCAATATAATTCGGATGAATATGCACTAAACAAAATTAAACGTGAGGCAATCACACTATCAAAACTTCTTGGCAGTGGCGCATTCGGAATGGTAAAAGCAGATTTTCTCATTGTATTTTATATTTTAAATCATTTTAATTTTTAATTAATAAAGTGATATAAATACACGTTTTTTAATAGAGACAAAAATCAATTTTTTAGAAGAAACTATATAATATAAAATATTACGCATGTGTAGGAGGAACTTGATATATACTGAGATGTTATATTGCATTATCTGTTATTTGATAACGAATTTCAAAAAACTACTCATAGAAGTAAATATAAACATATGCAATATACATTAACCCTTTACTCACAAGGGAACCTTGCAAACCCGGAAATTCTGATTTTAGTGAAACTTTGTACACATATAGAGGGGGTAAATAGATGAATTTAAAAATTTTCAGTTGCTGCCCAAAAATGATTCTAAGGGATGAAACCACCCCTTATATATAAAGTCGTTTTTCAGTTTTCTCTACAAATCTCGAAAATTATTGGAGATATCGAGAAATGTTTTATACAAAAGTTTTATGATTAAAAGTCCTGTGTTTAACCATATTAATACAATTTTGAAAAAATAATTAAAAAAATTTTTTTTTTAAATCTTTGAAAAAAAATTATTTTTAAAAAACTTTATTAATCTAGTCAAATAGAGATGTTTTTATCATGAAACTTTTGTATAAAACATATTTTGGTATCTCGAATAATTTTCAAGATATATAAAAAACTACTCTTCATATGAGGTATGGTTTCACCCTAGAAGCATTTTCAGGCCGGAATTAAATATTTCTAAATTTACTTACCTATGTACTTACATATTATGTATTGTAAGTTAAGAAATTAATATAAAACTCTACATATTACAGTTTTATTGAAATTAAAAATTTTTTAAGGTTTTTTTCCCACCTTAATACTACACAATTAAATTGTTAATGATTAATAGTTCTATTCCACTCGCCGAATTTAGTTATTATAATTTTATTTATATGGAATATTAATTTTAATATATCTTCATTATAATATATTTTTTTGATATGTTTTTGTAATACAAGTCATACTGATTTAAAACATATTTTTTTCATTCCTTAATTTACGTAAGATTACTTCATCAAAAATTACGCATTATTTTCTCTGATTAAACAAAATCAAAATTATAGTTATAAGTGAAAAAATCACATGCAAACCGCGTGCATTAATTCTAAAGTTGATGATATGTTAAGTGTGATTATATAAACTCGATAATTTCTTAAGTTACGTTTTAATGCAATGTAGAAATATTTTTACAAAATTTATTTATTTAGAAAATATGATAATGAGTTTGTTTAATCACAGAAAATAATGTGTAGTTTTTGATGAAGTAATCTTTCGTAAATTAAAGAATGAAAAAAATACGTTTTAAGATAAATTAATATGACTTGTATGAAAATTACTCGAGATACCAAAATATGTTTTATACAAAAGTTTCATGATAAAAACACTTCTATTTGAATAGATTAATGAAATTTTTTAAAAATAATTTTTTTTAAAGATTTAAAAAAAAATTTTTTTAAATTATTTTTTCAAAATTGTATTAATGTGGTTAAATAGAGGATTTTTTATCATAAAACTTTTGTATAAAACATTTTTCGATATCTCTAATAATTTTCGAGATATATAGAGAAAACCGAAAAACAGCTGTATATATAAGGGGTGGTTTCATCCCTTAGAATCGTTTTTGGGCATTAACTGAAAATTTCTAAATTCATTTATTTACCCCCTTTATATGTGTGCAAAGTTTCACTAAAATCAGAATTTCCGGGTTCACGATGTTCCCGTATCAGTGAACATACAATAACAGATATCAGAACGATGCTGTTTTATAAGATAACTAAAGATAATTTTGTGTTATAAAAAAGAAAATTGTTTCTTCTTTGTTTAAGATTTAACAGTATCTTAAGATTTAACAATAATAAATTATATTTTATAAAAAATAGGTTATTTTTAATATTAATTTACTTTCTTAACACCTAGTTTTTAATATATCTAAATATAATAATAATCATAAAACTTAAGCGATTGCTGCACATAATTTAAAAATTATAAGAAATGGCTTACAGGAGCTTGAATAACAGGTCTCTGTAATGACGTCGATTTTGCGATAAACCAAATTTAATTATATCAGACATAACAATTACATAACATTGTCAGATTAATATAATAGAATAATATAATAAAGAAAAATAACAAATATAGAGCATGTAATCAAGACTGTTTAAGACAGTTTAAATAGAAATAAAATAATATAATAGGCGGACGTTTCGACCCGATCATTCAAGTCATCCTCAGCGCAAAAATTAATTTATACATGTTGTGTAAAGAAAAACTAACGTTAAACGAAGATTGAAAGTTTAGCGCAATGTGTTATAACGGAAACGCAATAAACGCATGCCGACAAAGAATGAAAGCTTAACGCAATATGTCAAACCGGAGACGCAATAAACGCATACCGACAAGGATGTAAAAGTAGACAACATTTTTCATATAGTACATTGATCCTCTCTAGTTCAATTGTTAGGAGAATCAATATGTCTCATAAAATTGTCATATTTCTGAAAGCAAAAATCTAAGAATCAATCGTTGAGATTAAGAGTTAGTTAATATTATTAGTAAATTTAAGTGCCGATCATCAGGAATTTTTCAATAAACATTCTAAACAATTGATTAAATCAGACAGTTAACATATTAAACATAAATAAAAAACTCCGAATATGGTTAATGTTGAACAAAGACAAAATTTGCTTACAAACGTTGCGATTCCGTCAGCATCTTAGCTTACTGTAGATAGCAAACAAACTCCTTAATTTTTCTGTTAATATGATACGCAAATATTTATGGATCAAATTAATGCCAGAGAAATATCGATCACCTGGATAATTTCCTTGTTGTAATCGAAACATTAGAATATGATTTTTTAGTGTTGAAAATAGTTTTTAATTTACTTGTCGCGAATTTTTTAGAATTACGATTAAATAAATGTCGATTCTTCCAGACATAGTTATATTACTTACAATTAGTCTATATAATAACTAATGAGGGCATTTGATTAAAGATCCCGAAGCAATAAAAAAATGTTATAATATACATAGGTGATAAAGTAATGAAAAGAAATTTCGATTCTGGAGACACTGGAGACTCCACAAAAATTGATACCAAATCAAAGGTATGCTTGATCGTGTGTTGGAGAAAAATTATCGTTACGTAATAACAAATGTCAAAAAATTTCAATTATCATGAATCTCAAATCGCGGAACCTTAAAGGTATCAAATATGAGACCATGGGCAATATAAATTAAAGTTTCTTATATACGTATATACTAGTATTATTTTAGTAGTATTTATTTTTACTTCTATTTTTTTGTAGTTACCCACATACTTATAAATATATATGTTTTGTTATGTGTCGATTAAGACAAGATAGAATATTTTAGTTCTATTTCTGCTATTACATATTTTATTGGAAACAAGCGTAATAATACAGTTATTACTTGTATTTACTCATGCGTTTGTAATTTGTAATTTTGAATGTGATAAGCGGGACGATTAGTGGTCAGGCTGATCGAATTGTAAGGTAATAGATCGAGTCTTGAGATTATAGAACTACCATGAGTTGATTTAAACACACGTATAGATATTGTTATTTTTATGTATAGCAAGTACGATAGCGGCCTGAGAATAGTTCCATTACGACATTCGGGCCGATAAATAACTGATGTACCTATACATACGTATAAATTTTTCCACTTATTTATATATGTTTCATTAAATTGTTTAATAAAAAATAAAATATATCACAGGACACATTAAACTATGTATGTTTTTCTACACATAAAAATTAGTTAACTGTATTTAACTTAATTTCAAAATTTTGTAGGTGTATCAAGGAACTGTCAAGGATTTAGAAGAACCGGGCATAAAAACACCCGTTGCTATAAAGATGTTAGAAGAAAGTGCTTCCTCGAAAGAGAAAAAGGAATTCTTGCAAGAAGCCAGGCTTATGGATCACTTTCGACACAAACATGTATTAAAACTGTTGGGTGTCTGTTTAGACAAAGGTTCTCCATTACTTGTGTTGGAATTAATGGAAACTGATCTGTTGAAATATTTGAGAGAGAGTCGAACATTAGAACCGTCAGATTCGCACGCTCTACGTCTACAAGATTTGCTTGCCATATGTGAGGATGTTGCGCGAGGCTGTTGCTATCTGGAAAAGTTGCGTTTCGTACATAAAGATCTTGCATGCCGGAACTGCTTAGTATCCGCGAAAGATCGCGAGAACCGTGTCGTAAAAATTGGCGATTTTGGACTAGCTAGAGATGTTTACAAAAATGATTATTACCGTAAGGTAAATACAAAATTTAAAAAAATGAACTTTTAAATATATTTTTTATTTGTTTTGCCGTAATAATATTGTACATTTTTACTTTAAATAAAATTTAAGAGAAATAAATTATGTTATTTATATAAAGTAAAATATGAGTGAATGTTTTCTGCTTAAGCACACTTATTTCAGAAATTAATAATTTGAATAAAAGAATTTACTTTATTAAAATCATATTTTAGAAAGGAAAAGGTCTGCTTCCTGTTCGCTGGATGGCACCTGAATCTCTGGCCATGGGAATATTTACTTCTAAAAGCGACGTTTGGTCATTCGGAGTACTAATGTGGGAGATTACATCGTTGGGTGAGCAACCTTACTTTGGCAGGACAAATTCCGAAGTGATAGATTACGTACGTGCAGGAGGCAGATTGCAAATGCCTCTCAACTGTCCAGTTTCATTGTATCAGTTAATGATGCATTGCTGGAGTACTGTGAATGCTAGACCAAAGTTTAAACTTTGTCTCGAAACTATCGTAGCTCTTAAAAACAGTACAGTAGATGCAGTGCTGAATCTGATATTCGAGCATTAAGTGAGCACAAAAAGTATGTTAATGTTTTTTATGGATACACATCATATGCTACTGCATTGAAAAATAAAATTTATGCGCAACAGGTCCAAAAAGCCATATATTCAAAATAATTTTTTTTACTACACCTAAACATATTAAATGCATATAATCAAGAGGAAAGCTTTTAACCATATCAACGTTAGGTATATATTTTTTAAAATTGATTTTCCTAAATGATGTTCATGTTGTATTTTATCACGAAAATTTTTATTTGTTTTTTTCTTACAATTAATCTTAGGATAAATAAGATTAATCTCTTCCTTTTACATATTTTCCTTTTTGCATGCATTTGGTACATGAAAAGAATCCAATATGACCTTTGCAATAGGTAATAAAAGATTTAGCTGGAGCATCACAAATAAATGCTTTGATTAAAAATGGTATATTATGATTGTTATATATATGTCAAACCTTTTTGCGATAAATCTATAGCTTCTATAAAAAAGTCTTATAAAAAATCATTAGCATTATTAGAGTTTTTATAACTATGATATATACCAATAACAGAAACATATTGAGGATATTCAGCTAATGAGCATAAAATGGGATATATTTGACTGCTTGAACTTTTACTAATAGGCAAATCGTCAATGTTAATTAATAAATTAATTTTTCCTGGTTATTTAAGAAATTAATAAGTTTTTTAACTACAGTTTTAATCCTAATATGTGAATAAATTCCTGGTGCTACAGATTTGGAAAATATGTATCGAGGAGTACAAAGTAATGTCCTAGGATCCTGAGGTAAAATAATCTTTGGTATTGATTGTAATAATTTTAATAGACTTCTTAAAGCGTTATGTGGAATTTTATGAGTTACTGCTCATAATTGCAGTTTGTTACTAAAACTATCTTGAGCATTATCTTCTACAATAGTGTGTTCCAAATACATTGGATTATTATAATTAATAACATCGCCAGAATTATCATAAGATTGGCTAGGAGAATCATATAAATTATCAAAATAGTCTATATTCATGGAAGAATGTAATTCATCATTATTATCTATATCCAAGTTTTTTACATTTTCTGCGATTGCATTAAGTACATTTTCATCATTATTATTTGATGTTAATAAATCATTATTATCAGAGAAGCAATCTTGTGATAATTCTAAGCATGCAACTGTTCCTCTTTTTATTTTTCTGTACAAAGTAGCCTTAGAATATGTACGTTTCATTTTTAATTTTAGAAAAACTATTATTTAAACTATTTTATTGTTAAATTAAATTTATATTACATTTGCTCGAGTAGTACGTACTCTTTTATTTCTTTTATATTTTCTCAGTTAGACAAAAAATATATAAAAAAATTCAAATTGGAAAAAATATGCTTGTAATTAACGAAATTTACTTATAACAATTCTTATCATCTTAAAATGTTTCACGTTTCTCTTTTCCTTTTCTTTTTTTCACTAACAAGGGAACTGCCGGAAGTGTCTCTCATCGATTTTAATGAGCTTTGGATATGTTGTAGAACATAAAAAAATATTAGACCCATATTTTTTTTTTAGCGGCGTATCTCAACGTTTAGAGGTTGAAACAATCCCTCGAAGAATAACGAATTTTTCGTTTTTAGGGAATATCTTTGTAATTATGGGACATATGAAAAAATGTTTTATACGAAAGTTTTATGGTATTTTGTACTCTTTACAATAGTTGTATTTTTCAAAAATGTTTCAAAAATATTTTTCAAATTTTTTAATTTACTCTACCCCCACTCCTTATTTTGCAAACTTAAAAAAATTTTTTAAGAACAAAAATTAAAGAATATCAAAAGTCAAATTCATCCATGTATAATAATATGTGGGTTCCACGAATTAATTTTGAGAAAACAAGATGATAATTTCGTGCTATAGGCGCTGCGCTATAAGTTCTGTTGCGTTATTTCTTTAGTTGCGACACATTCAATAAAAGCCTCTTGTGTATATATTTATGTTATGCATATATTGGAACATAAAAATAGATTAATTTTAATGACATAATACGCAACATATTAGAAAATAAATTAAAGAATAAAAGAAATAGTAATATTATATTTCACATTTGCATATATAATTGTAAATATAAATTTATATAATTATTAAATATAATTTAATATATAATTTAATTTAATGAGTTTATTGATTAAAAAATACTATAAAATAAAAATAAAAGAAGGAATAGAAAAAAAGTTAAAATATCAAAAAAAAGAAGAAAGAAAAGAAGACGAAAAAGAGGTTGAAATTGTTACAAACGTAATTTCATATGAATAAGAATTTTTTATTAGGCAGAACTAAAAGAATACCAACATTTGTTGCATGGGTAAGGAAAACTGCCAAAAACCTTAACAGTATTTATCAATAATTTAAAAACACATCTTTTTTAAAGAAATTAGTACAGAATTTGTTCATAAATATATGTCTTACATTTATAGCACATATTTATTACAAAGACGATGTTCATAGAAAAAATGTGTTATGCAAAGCGATTTTTTACACCAAGAACAAGTTATTATTGCTGTTTCGCCAAAAATATCGCATTTTACTTTAGAATTTTTTTAAAATAAAATTCTATGGTGTTTCAAACTCTGTTGGTCTATTCTGTATGTATCCACTTTGAAACCACGCATATTTAAATAAATTTTGAAATCTGGGCGACGAGAACTGATAGTGTGTTAATGATTGTAATTTTAAGATATTATTTCTTGCATGAAGTTCCAAAACAAGATCTAACAACATAACGGTATCAGAAAAGTGTTTAATAAAATTCTTCCACAACCGAAATCCGTATACGTTTAATGGCTGTATTTTTCCCATTGTACCGGCGGGAATAGTTAAGAAAACAATATCTGTTGCAGAATCTGGTTTGGTTTCTGAAATTATGTTAGAACAATGTCCACTCCATGAATCTAATAATAATACCGATTGTGGCCCGACATTCGGAAAAAATACTTCCTTTAACCAAGTTTTTACATGATTCGAATGTTAATTTGCCTGATGTTGAAGCCAAAACAAAGATATTAAGCGCCTTGAATAATGTTTCCTGTACTCTTGGACCAAATGTTCCTGTAATTTCTTTTAAAACTATAAAAAGAGGTGATAATAATCTGCCATCAGCCGAAATAGTCGGTTGAATTGTATAGCTATGCATGGTTGATGATGCAGACTGTACTACAGATTCTACCTTTTTTATATCTTTTTCAGCTAAAGTACGACCAGAATGAAATTCTAACTGAAATCTACTTTGATCCGAATTATAAATATTTTCCACTCCATATCGATTAATATAATATTTTACATTTGTAATAAATGTATCGCATTTATCTTCCAAGTCTGTTTTTGATAGCACAGATTTTTTTGTTACAAATTTTGTTATTTTCCGAGACACAATATTATGTACTTTTTTGAATCTGTTTACCCATGTTTTGGAGGCTTTGAATCCTGACACATTTTCTTTTTCTTGTGCTTGAAAAGCCCATCGAGCGATGTCAATATTATGAATGATGATTTTTCTTTCAAATGCTTTATTAAAATGATTTAATGTGTATTCATAAATTTTTTTTAATTTTTCCAACCTACTACCACCTTGAATGATTTGGTTTTCCCATCGTCGTAGTTGTCGTATCGATGTAACTTTTTAAAATTTTTGTTTAACTCCTTCAAGTAATCTTGGTCTTGTTTTACCACTCCTCCAGTATTCCACAGCTTGCCTTTTACAGTCATTCGATATTGTTGTTTCAACAGAACTACAAATAACTTCTTCTGAGAGATAGATTTTCTCTTCATTTGTCTCTAAAAAATCAATTTCTTCCGCTTCTGGAATCTCATATCATCGTAAAAATCTAATGTTTCTTCCACTTCTAGTTGAAGTTGTTCTTCATCTTTTATTTCTAACAGCATACGTTCAATTTTTTCTTTCACTTCTCTTTCCTGTAGAGTTATCAGAGTTTATTAATAAATCAAATCAGTGAAAGTTGCAGAAAGTAAAAGTATTACGTTGTATGGATTAAACTGCAGCATTCTGAAATATTAAAATTTTAATATATATCTCAAACTTTTATTATATATAAAAAAGAATAAATTTCACAATTAATAAAATTGTCTTTCTATGATAGTAATGTCATCTCCTACTTTCTCTTGATAAAAATATAATAAGGCAAAATAAATTAAGCCATTAAAACAAAATAATAATTTTGTATTTTGTGTATGTTGTGATGATAGAGAAAAACTACAGTATAAGATATTGAATAGAAATTCTAAAATTTGAAGTAACCAGAAAATAATTTTATAAAAATAATTTTATTGTTGGTATAGATGCTTACAAAAAATTCATTGAACCATCAATCATAACATTTCATTGACAAAAAAATGATTTTTTTATAAATACGGAACAAGAGAATAATATGAAAAATGACAAGAAATGAATAACGATAGCAGAATTAAATATTTGTTTTTTATTATTAATGTAATAAATTTTTTAAGACTAAAGTATTGATTTATTTTTTAATATACATATGTGTGTGTGTGTGTGTGTGTGTGTGTGTTGTGCGTGTGTGTGTGTAATTAACAAGTTAATTCTTGTTCCATTTCATTTCGGTTTTCCGTACATTACGATGTTGCATTATAGGTATATGCACAATAATGATTTAACGAATTTTTATAATTTCAATAATCTCAAAGCAATGAATGGCAAGAATAAGACAAAAAAGTAATATAACTCAACAATAAATACTTACATGTTCACAAAAGCACAATATTCAATACACTTCTTTACATTGCTAACTACGAACTGAAAAGACAGCTTTCCGTTATTAGATATTTATATCTAAATTTAAATGATTATATGAATATAATATATATGTATATATATTTGCATATTTTGCACAACGACACGAACGAATAAATTTATCATGTAAAAATTATATTCATATAATCAATCTATTTTTCTCTGCACTATCTTTAACACTGATTGAGTTGACTTCCGCAAATGTCATCTCGGATGGTATGATATATACTTTGTAGTTTTATTGCTTAAAAACAGTACATACACGCTTATGCCTGCAGAGGTAAAATAATCTCTATTTTTATTTTATGCATCACAGCACTATTTTAATTCTTGCAATATGTAAACATACTTACATATGTTACTTTTGTTATATAAACATTAATGGAATAAAGACTAAAGACTCTCCAATTAAAGATTAAAAATAAAATGAAAGGGCTTTAGGAGCCGAGCGGTATAAGTGCGCAAAAAAAAAAAAAAGAAAAAAATTTCAAATTAAGAAATTTTTATTATACAAACATTTCGGTCTTTATTTTTTAATATACATATGTGTGTGTGTGTGTGTGTGTGTGTGTGTGTCTTGTGCGTGTGTGTGTGTAATTAACAAGTTAAGACCTTAGAAAAATAGATTATTTATATGAATATATAATTTTTACTTGATTTTATTCGTTTGTGTCGTGTGCAAAATATGCAAATATATATACAAGGTGTCCCAGACCTATCGAATCACCTGTTAATGGTGGATTCCTGAGGTCATTTGGAGACGAAAATCCTAATACCAAAATGTCGAGGCTACAATAGTTTTCAAATGGTAAGAGTTTAAAGTTGACCAATTAGCATGACAAAACTTCGCGCGCTCAGGCACGTCGCATATTAAAAGTGCCACCGCACTAAATTTAATTATCGACATTGAAATATTGATAAATTATTTATTTAATTTATTGTTAAGTTATTGTTGTGTAGTAATTTATTGTTATTGAAATAATTTTATAAATTTATCTCTTTCATGTGCGGTTAATAAATTTCGGTATTAAATATCTCCGCAATGACAGAAAATCTTCGTAATTCCGCGCGCAACATCGAGATTGAATTTAATTGGGTGATTGCGAGGATTTTCTGTCATTGCAGAGATATTCTAATACCGAAATTTATTAACCGCACATGAAGGAGATAAATTTATAAAATTATTTTAATAACAATAAATTACTACATAACAATAACTTAACAATAAATTAAATACAGTACCTGAGCGCGCGAAGTTTTGTCATGCTAATTGATCAACTTTAAACCCTTAACATTTGAAAACTCTTGTAACCTCGACATTTTGATATTAGAATTTTCGTCTCCAAATGACTTCAGGAATCCACCATTAACAGGTGATTCGGTAGGTCTGGAACACCCTGTATATATATTGTAGTGTGTAATAATAGTTTAAAATTACATTTTACAAATTAAAATATCATATTACTCGAAATATAAATAGGCCAAAAAGATTATTTGGTTCAATTAAAATACATATATTTAGATTAAAATCTCATTCCAAAATTGTCATTGTATATTACTTTTTTTGAGAATATCTATCAATTATTAATAATATATTATTAAACATATTTAACTGCATGTTATTGCTTAATGAATAATATTAAGTACTGCTCAAATTATTTCAACATTCTATTATTAAGTTATTTATATAATCAAAATATTTTTCTGTATTGCACTTTTTATATCAGAGAAAATGTTCTCCAGACATAAAAATGTAAGGTTAATAGGGTTCAATGGGTGATTGAAGATATGTGATTGTCAACTAGATACTTACTGGGATACGCAATTTCTTTGACTTAAAGGAACGTGACACAAAAATCACAGGCTACCAAGAACAACGAACACAAATAATAGATTTTAATTTGTAATATATACGTGTATGAAACGATTATTAAAATTACAAATTTTAAAGAAGCAAAATATAGTAATTCCATAATTCATAAATTATAGTTCCATTTTAATTCTATATGTTAATTCGATTAATTAGAATCGTGTAAAAGTATTGATACGATTAACTAATTTGAATTATTTAAAAAATCAAAAACAGCAGATTATCGATGATTGGATGCGCATTTATATAGGTAGAAGTGGTAAATTATTACGGTTGGATTATATAATAAGATTACATACTTGAAACCATTAATGCTAGCGAAGACAGTTATTGCGTTCCTGTTGCAAAAGATTTGAGGAATCGTGTTGCACTAATTAGCCTTTTAAAAGATAAGATAGTATTTCGTTTTTAAGTATTCGGATTCATAGTGATAAATCGAACGCGTAAGCAGGGGAAGAGTATATAGATTCCTTTTCTTTACACCTCCACTTTGAAAGAAATAACCTAACCTAACCTAACTTTTCTGATTTTAATATTAAAAACTGGACATATATATATATATATATATATATATATATATATATATATATATCTTGGTATTAAAAATTTATTAAAAAAATTCATTAGTCAATCTTACTCGTACAACGTATTGATAATAATTCATTTTGATGATCTTAATGTCTAGTATCTAAATAAAAATATAGATTCAATATGTCATTTTTCCTTCTTCAATTTTTTATAAATAACAAATAAGAAACCATAAAGTTTTCTACAATTTTTTGAATTTTTTCATCTATCGTGTATATTTTTTATATAATTTAGCAATCTGAATGTTTTTTATCAATTAATGAACCAGTAATAAGTGTCGCATAAACGGATTTCTAAAATTTTCCATTTTAGCTGTTGTAGAGTGTTTGTATATGTATATGTATACATACAGAGTGTACAAAAAGTACCGGGACGGTACAATATCTCGAAGAAATGGGGTATCAGAAAAAAATGTTTCAGACAAAAGTTATATGATTTCAAGGGGAACATAAAATGGTACCATTGGTTTGACCTTGAATAGTCATTTGAAGGTCACGTGAAGATCACCTTTAATTTCTTAAATACAACTTACAATTTTTTATTACATATTCTTGTAGCTTTGAGAGCTTTTCAAAACACTATGACAAAATATTTTTTCATTAAGTATTTTTCGAGTTATGAGGCTTGAAAGTTCCAATATTTTGACATCAAATAAGAAATATCTCGTAAAATATCAATTTTTCGATTTTTTTAAAGAAACAACCATGTATTTTCTTTATGATTATTATTATGTGCTAAAAAATATTAAAATAAGATAATCGAAAAATTCAAAATATCTGCTAATTCCTTTAGAGATGTTGGAGAAGGAAATCTGTTTCTCATTTTCTTCTCTAAAACTGTCTATAATGGTTCGATGATATTTAAGTCGGGTGACTGTGCTGGCCAGGGAAGATGCTGAAGTTCATTTTGATATGTATATATATACATATATATATATATATATATATATTAATTATGTAATACTATATTTCCTTTACTATATGGATTAATAAGAGAGAAGAAATGAACCCAAAATTTTACAACACAAAACATTCTTTCAATTAAAAAAAAAAAAAGAAAAATAGTTGATTTTGTACAGACATATTACATATATAGATATTTTTACTAATCTATAATACATATAAAGAGTAAAATTAATAGAGAACTTTAATATAGTTTAATATAATTTGTACTTTAATATAGTTGATTATTTCTATTTACATAGTACATTCAGATTTATTACCTAACGTGTGTACTTACAGATACATGTATATTATTGCGCGTAATGTATTAAATACGTAAATTACTTTGTCTAGAATTTGTTATATTCTTTTTATAATAAAAAAGATATCTTTGTACACATTAAACATGTTTTTAATATCAAAAAAGACATTATTTAGGAACAAATTAAAATAAAAGCTTTAATAAGGTTTATTAAATAGTTATGTATATATAGTTATTTTAATATATATATATATATATATATATATATATATTTATTAAATAGTCATTATATATATTAAATGATCTTTAAAAACCCCAGCTTTTTTTCCAGTAGTGCCGAATATCATCGTAGAGAGAAATGAATCAAAAACGAAAGGAGCGAATAAAGCTTCATCGTATAATAAAACATGATTGAGTGACATTGGAATCAGTTGCTATTGCGATCTCTGCTATGAAATAACTGCAATACATATATGTCATTTGATTCAAACCGCGTCATATAAATCACAGAACAACGTGCACGAATAGTGGATACTAAAAAATATGTATAATATATAATATGATATGTAAAAAAGAATAATTACAACTTATTACATTCTTTATAAAACAAAAAATCTCTATGTGGATTTAGTAATATTTTATGTTTGTAAATAATGGTGAAAGTGGTAGAAGATCGATTATTCTATAATTTTCGAATTGGTATAATTTGTTCGATTACATCTTTTTTTTATTGTTTTTCTATATTGCGATATAAAAGAAATTACCAAGAAGCTAATAATTATATTGTCTTCAAATACAATCAAATAAATACATATCACTTTGCTTTATTATCAACTTCCATCAAAAAAGAAATCATAGAAATTATTTATTATTTATTTTACTAGGGGGAGAAGAAAGAGCGAGCGAGCGAGCGAGCGAGAGAGAGAGAGAGAGAGAGAGAGAGAGAGAGAGAGAGAGAGAGAGAACCCTAATTTGATAGTAAGATGCATCTCATGATCGGGGGATAAAAAAAATCTTAAAATATAATATTGCAAAATAATAACCTATGATTCGTGAATCAAGTTCTAAAAATATTTTCTAAAAAATGTGAGAGATCATTGATTCATTTAATAAGTCAGACTCATTCAGGTTAAGAAAAACAAAATCGCTAATTTACGATTGAGCTGAAATTAATTGAGTGCAATAATTTATGAAAAAAGAAGATTATTATTATGTTTGGAACGATATTATGCATTTTATTGAAAGGATTACTGCTAACAAAGATAGCTATAACACTTTTATCAAAAAATTATGTCGCTTCGGACAATCTTCAAGAAGAATACGTACCAGTATGCCCGGATTTAAATTTTACGCAGGTAAGAGATATTTTATCCTATTTAAAAAAAGATAATTGAATGTTTTTGCAGCTAATAGTTTATTAATGTTTGAAAATTAAACCTATATAATAATAACATAGATAATGCATATATAATAATAAAAAAAATTTTATATGTTCTATGTTATGTCTGTGTATTTATATGCTTTTTGTTTTACAACGTTTCATAATCCTGACATTTATTCTCTTTTTTATTTGACAACTTTCGGTTCTTTAGAACTTGAACATCTAAAGAAGACCTAAACCAAGGGTTGAAACGTTATGTATAACATTTCATAAGAATTAAATAAACATCTTTTGCCAGTTAGGTCGACTGTTAAGATTATTTCATTGTTTTATATGTTCTTTTCGCTGCATTAATACATTACATATGATGACACTATTGAATTGATTTTTATATGATTCTTCTTCAATTTTTAAAACTTATTTGTTTTTCTGGATATTTGTAAAAATTTTTATTGATATAATAAGATTTGTAATAAATTAATTTTTATACGAAATTAGAAAAAGAAAATTTACGAATTTAGAAAATTCCTAACGTAACTTTTTTGTATTAAGGATAATTTAATACATATATGTAACAAAACAAAGCTAATATTGAATATTAAAATAGTGAATAAAATATTGAAAGTGGAATATTGGTATAATGGAACTTGGAATTGTATCAGTTAACTTTAAAGTTCAATAGTTTCAATCAATAAAATATTCAACAGCAATCATTCGTCATGTGCTCGAATTTATATATCATTTTTATTGTACATATATATGTATAGTCAATAATAGCTATGTGTATAACATTCGTTATCGAGATAAATGTGATAAATGTTCGAATTAACTTACAACTCACGGATTATTTTTATTTTAATATAAAAATATATAATATTAAAGAGGGTACATTTCTAAGTAATGCTTGTTTTGAATTTTATGGTGTTCTATTATGTTTCTCAAGATATTTTAATAAAAAGAAGTTTATAGTCCATAACTTTAACCTTGATATGTTTTCAAGATGTTTTCATTTTTTATAAAGACGTAGCACGTGCAAGGGTCGTAATAAAGCTCAAGTTAATTTAAAAAAAAAATTAATTTTAGAAGTTAAATTAATTGGAAAAGTTAATACTTTTAAGTTAATTATAAAAATAAGTAAAAAGAAATTCTTAGCAAAGTTAAACAGTGATCTTACTAACAGTGATGTAATAACGAATAAATGTAAACACAAAAATATAAACATACATGTATGTATGATATAACATGAAGATAATACAAGTAAGTATATAAAAATTATGATATTTTAAAATCGCATATCTCTTGGAAATTAAAAGAGAGCGCTACAAAATTTAAAGTTTGCATTACTTAGAAATGTACTGTATATGTATATGTTTAAATAAAAATAATTTGAGAGATGTAAGTTAATTCAAACATTTACAAAAATTTCAATTTTACTTATTTCTACATATATTACTTATCATTAAAAAAATCGGGAACAGTTTCAGCCATGTTTCTGGCTAAATAATATTTACTTTTTCAACTTTGTATGCTATATTTTATCAAGGATATTCCAGCATCTCAAAATAACAATTGTTACATTTTACAAAACCAAAAATTTAACCTTGATAATGTAAATATCGATAAAGTTCCATTTGCAAATATGTCTATGATCTTAAAACCTATTGGTAAGTTGCAAACAAATGTATAAAACGTTAGTAAAAAAATCTACGATAAAAAATTGTAAATGTAATTTATATTTAAGAGAAAGTGAAAATCAAATCTAAAAAAATATCTTTCAACAGCAAAAAGAATATAAATTTCATTCTGTCAAAAAGAAAAAAGAAAAATATATATATATTGTATGCAAAATTAATAGAATTAAAATAAAGCCGTTAATTTTATTAATCATTTTTGCTGCGTTTTTTGTTTCTTTTAACGAAATCGTAAATATTAAACATTTTATTTCTTAATCAATAAGAAATTTTTGAAGTACATTCAACTTCTTATTGAAAACTTTTTATGTGTTTTTGCTCTAAATTAATAATTACTTTTTAAGTTTTATTTTTAAAACACACAGACCTCTTTTATATTATTTTATTATTTTATAAATATAAATTAATACTATATTAGAAGTTAAAGATTAAAGTCGCTAGTATTTAATTATAAACAACGGGTTAATTAAAACGACCTGACTAGCCAAAATCATGTAATTTATTTACACGACGTTTCGACCATATGGTTGTGGTCCTTTTCAAGTGTCACTATAAAGAAAATATATATAGGATCAAACAATATATGGATACAATTTATACCGAATTAAACACAAACAATATAATGTAATGTCATTAAAAACCAGTCTACTCACACGTAAATTAAGAAGAAAGAATACAATGGAACATGTTTAAAAGTAGAACTTAATTGTGGAACAGTTAAATATTTCACTAGTTAAAATCAACGGTTAATAAATTGAAATAAACACAAACAACGAGACACGTCATGTCAACATGAGTTTTTAAACGAAACTGTCAATTTTTAGAAAAAAAAACAACACATCAAACGACCTTTATAATTTTGTCATAAATATTATTTAAATTTTCGGTGTCTCTTTGTAGGTTAATCGTGGAATTAAATTTCTTGATAAAAAACATTTCAGCTATTTCTCTCTTCTTAATAAATTTTTCATGTAAAATAACCGGTTTGTCCGACTCAAACTCATGTCCAAATTCAATTCTGTAAAGATGAGCTCTATATAGGCCAAACAAAACGACATGTACGCACACGTATTAAAGAACATCTTAACAATATAAAACTACATCCTACCAATCAATCAGTTGTTAGCAAACACAGAATTGAATTTGGACATGAGTTTGAGTCGGACAAACCGGTTATTTTACATAATGAAAAATTTATTAAGAAGAGAGAAATAGCTGAAATGTTTTTCATCAAGAAATTTAATTCCACGATTAACCTACAAAGAGACATGGAAAATTTAAATA
Organism: Anoplolepis gracilipes; assembly: GCF_047496725.1. Taxonomy (NCBI): domain Eukaryota; kingdom Metazoa; phylum Arthropoda; class Insecta; order Hymenoptera; family Formicidae; genus Anoplolepis; species Anoplolepis gracilipes. The sequence goes on from NC_132981.1 coordinate 1,314,768, forward strand.
ATATTTATGACAAAATTATAAAGGTCGTTTGATGTGTTGTTTTTCTTTCTAAAAATTGACAGTTTCGTTTAAAAACATGTTGACATGACGTGTCTCGTTGTTTGTGTTTATTTCAATTTATTAACCGTTGATTTTAACTAGTGAAATATTTAACTGTTCCACAATTAAGTTCTACTTTTAAACATGTTCCATTGTATTCTTTCTTCTTAATTTACGTGTGAGAAAACTGGTTTTTAATGACATTACATTATATTGTTTGTGTTTAATTCGGTATAAATTGTATCCATATATTGTTTGATCCTTTATATATTTTCTTTATAGTGACACTTGAAAAGGACCACAACCATATGGTCGAAACGTCGTGTGAATAAATTAAATGATTTTGGCTAGTCAGGTCGTTTTAATTAACCCGTTGTTGTTAATACTATATATTTCTTGCTGTGTTAATTTTTTTATTTTACATTTTTTTCTTTCTTTATTTCTCTTAAATTTTCTTTTTGACTACTCAAAAAAACTTAATGTTCTTGTATAATTATGTCAACATGATTTTAAAGTCTCTAGAAAGCATTTTACACAAACCAACATCAAATAAAATCAAACGCATAAAACGTTAGTAAAAAAAATCTACTAAATAAAATTGTAAAAGTAATTTATATTCAAGAGAGATTGAAAATTAAATCTAAAAAAAAAATATCTTTTAATAGCAAAAAGAATATCAATTTTAATCTGTCAAAAAGAGAGAAAAAGAGATATATTAATTGTATGCAAAATTAATAGATTTAAAATAATCCCGACAATTTCATTATTCATTTTTTAGGTTTTTGCTAGATTCTTTGTTTCTTTTAAAGAAATCACATATTATACATTTTATTTCTTAATCAATAAGAAATTTTTTAAGTACATTTAACTCCTTCTTAAAAACTTTTTATGTGTTTTTGCTCTAAATCAACAATTACTTTATTAAGTTTTATTTTTAAAACACACAAACCTCTTTTATATTATTTTATTATTTTAAAAATCAATACCATATATTTCTTGCTGTGTTAATTTTTTTATTTTACATTTTCTTCTTTCTTTATTTCTCTTAAGTTTTCTTTTTGACTACTCAAAAAAAACTTAATGTTCTTGTATAATTATGTCAACATGATTTTAAAGTCTCTAGAAAGCATTTTAAACAAACCAACATCTCCCAGAACATTTGTAGAGTTCTACCATGGATTCATGAATAAGAGAGACAATATTTCCATAATATTCAGGTAAAGAATCTGAATTTTCAGCCTATATTTTTCCAGTTTCTAACAAAATTTAACAATATATATAAAAAAGTTATAATTTCACTAATTGAACATATAGAAAAACAAAAATCTTATCTTTTTTAGATGGAACCAACCTAAATTTATGAACGAAGTGATACAAGGATACATAGTGCAGTGTTGGTTCATTGAAAATCTAGAAAAAATTAAAATTTGCGATGATAAATGTATCTCAGCTACAACATTGGAGTTCACGTTGCATAATTCGAAACCTAACACGACATACTACTTCCAAGTACGAACTTATACTAAAGTTGGTGTTAGTCCTTACACAGATTTAATCAACGTATCAACTACGCACGAAAATGCGATACCGCAATTATTAAAGATATCACGTAAGAATATTGATATATGGGATCTGGATTCAAATACCACCGTTAATATCTTTGTGGAAAAAAATGACATAGTAACAATGGCTTACTTAATAGCGGAACACAAAATTTTTTGGAGTAACTATGAGCGTGACCTAATGATATTGGAGATGAATAAAAATAATATCACAAAAATAGCTACTCTTAAAAATATTGTGACTGGTCTTTGTATCGACTGGATAGCAAGAAGTCTGTACTGGATAGAAGGATTTGATCCAACATATGTTGTGAAATTTGATTTAACAATGTGGGAAAATGGCATAATCAAATACGATGAGATAGATTTGGAGATATATAACGTGGCTAATTTAGTGATACAACCATTTATGGGGTATATTAACTTTTATCCATCTAAAAAAATGTTTCTGTTATAGATTTGTAACTTCTTGTAATAAATTGATATGTCTTCTAATTAAGATCATAAGTAAAGACCGGCATAGACTGAGCGCTATACTATAAAGCAATACTATAAAACTGTAGTTAATTAGTTTATATATACAACAATTGATTGAAATAAATGATGAAAATATTTAGAATAAATGACAAATATTTGAAACAAATACTAAAAATATTTGGAATAAATGACGAAAAAAACTCTCCAAGTTCTGGCCTATAACTTTAAATAATTCTTCTTTGTCTTTAAAGTCATTGTTAATAATAATAATGCTTCTGAGTTCACTTTCTTGGCCATCTTAAAGAAAAATGTAGCGGGGAAAAAGTAATATATTATAGTATCTGGTATATACTATATTTTATCGTTAGCTATAATATCGCAAAAAACTAGCGGTATAAAGTATATCACTTGGTTTGCGCCAATCTTTATACAAAAATTATAAGTAAATATGTATATATAATTTTAGAATTTCAAATATTCATTACATAAGTTTCTGCTACTATTGAAACAATATTCTATAATAAATAATTTAATGTGTATAACTTTTAGAATTTTATATTACACAGCATTTGATTGGATACATTCTCAATATGAAATAATACAACTTGATCTGGAAGAAAAAAATGTGCAACATATTCAGAAAAATGCATCCGACATGTGCTCTTGCCCATATTTCGATAATTCAAAATACGTTCATAGGTCTATAAAAATCGACGTAAATGCTAATAAGAAAGTGCTAATTTACTGGATACTGACGAAAGATACGGAAAGTCTGTTGATTGTAACAGATATTTATGCCTGTATGTGCAATTTGATTTTAAATAGCACAATTATTAGCGATAATATAAGTTTCGACTTTTTAATAGTTGACAAGACAAATATTTACATTTCTACATTCTATAGTAATAGAGTCTATATTTTGAAAAAACGGTACGCACTTCTAGAGAGTACAGAAAACGCATTAAAATATGTACAAATGATAAAAGTGCCTCCAATAACAAATACAGATTTTACGCCGTTTCATATACATGAATTTCACGCTTTTGATAAATCTTTACAATCATATCCACCCACAAGGTGTTTGACACCTGACAAAAACGATTACGATATTGGACAAATAATGGTAGCGACAAATAACATCAGCGTAAATCTTCCGGAACCGATTCCCAAAAGTGGATGCAAAAAGTACAATTTGCCTGCCACCTTATATACCATCTATATAAGTGATTGTTTGGACAATGACACTAACATGTTCAATAAATTTATTGTGCAGACATATGAGCGGTTTTACGAGATTCCGAATTTAACGCCATTTACAGAGTATAAGTTAAAGTTAGCTATAAATAATTTTTATTTTGACAAATTATCAATGGATCCATTATTAAGCTCAAATATCATGACAATAAAAACTAATCTGGGTAAGCTCAATGCACCGGAAAACATAACTATTCATGTTCTGACGCCTACTGTAACGGCAGTTCAATGGATGCCGCCCAAGAAATTAAACTGTGTGGTCGTGATCTATGAAGTGCATTGGAAGTCATTTACTTCGATGAATGACACGCAACGAAACGGAACAGAAGTTATCAATATGCCCAAACGTACAGCAGATGGCAAGTTTTTTACAAAGATTCAGGAATTGCTACCAGGAGAAACATATTGGATATACGTGCGTGTTTATCCAGTTAATTTCAGCAATTTCTACAACGATAGTTTAAGTAAGATCGTTTACATGTACTTTGAACCGAATAATATAACTTTAGACGACGTCAGTGTAAATAGCTTGACTGTCTCTTGGATTTCCAACATTAAACCGGCGATTCTTTGTATGCTAGACTATACGAAGGTTGCAATAGAAAAATGGCAAATAGTGAACAATATTAAGGTGGAAAATACCGAAAAAGTAACACATTACATAGGAAACTTACAGCCGGGAACTATATACAAGTTTCGTTTGAAATTGAGGTATCTCGAGTACGAGGAAGACTTTATATGGCCGTCTGATGAGAGATTCACTTTTTCAACACTTGGTAAGCAAGTGAAAATTCTGACGAATTTATACTTATTTTAAATATTTTAAAAAACATTTCTCAAAATTTTTAAATTATAAATTTTTATTAATAAAGTTATAATATTATAATATTTTATGTTTGTTTTAGACAAAAGTGTTTACAAACTTTGAAAAGCTAGAAATTTTGATAATTATTTACATTCGGGGCGATATGTTGTCAAAGTCATTAAAATCTGTGTGGCCTTAATGTAAATAATTATCTACAATTTTTATTAATAATATAAGTCAAAGTAAGTTTTCAAATCTAAAATAAATATATTAAAACTATATTTTTTCTTTACTTAGGTGTTATTTCAAGCACTCCTGAAATATCCGCTAAACAATATTATCTACCATTGATTTTAAGCCTTGTCGCTATAGTTACAGTAATCTGCATCTACTACTTTTATTATTGTAAGTATATTTGATACACGTTTCAGTCTTTAAAGATGTTTGGTAACTATTTTTAAAAATATAGGAATTTAATAAAATTTGCACAGATTGTTCTGATACATGTTCAGAAACTTATAAAAAAACCTGGAGTTGATTCACTGAAGCAATCAAAAGTTATAAGAATTTTAATTTGCAATGAATTTACTCGTCGATATTATTATAAATATAATTATTTTGTGGAGCTAATTATAAGTAAACGTATTAATATAATTATAAATATAATTATTTATATAAATAAGTATAAATATAATTATTTCTGTCCCCTTTAGCCCTTAAATTGATACGATTACAGATTTTCTATCTTATAAAAAACCTGTGATCGTGTTGATTTAAGAGCTAAAATAGATAGAAATAATAATAGGATTTTATTCAAGCAAAAGAATAGTTTAAGTATAGAGGAAATATTTGATCACATAATTTTGGCCAAGTACTGACTAGTTCAAAAGATATTGAATATAATTTTCTCAATTTCGTTCTATTATCCGAGATAACATATTATTTATTGTGAAAACGTGGCAAAATAGAATTCAGTCGAGCCTTCTTTTGACATTTTAAATAACCTATCTTTTCATCTGAAGAAACCTCTATATACAAACGTGTAAGTGAGAAGTGACTAGGCCTCATATGTCAATTTGCAATTTGACCAACTTATGAAAAATTATGTTAAACATGTTGCCACATTTCTTTCTTCTCGAAGAAATGACAAATTATTAAAATTATCAAAGAAATAGTTAAAAATCTTCTATATTTTGTCATTATTCACTATTATAATTTTTATTCTGACATTTTGAATTACTCTGTACGAGTAAATTCTTTTATTTTTATAATTCAAATTCTGTGCTGTAATGTTGAAATCGAGGTACCGTCAATGATTAAAGTTTCGCATTATAATTTAAGAAACACAAAAATTCTCCGAAAAAAAGCAACAGAAGTTAGAAAATACATTTCTACACTCTAGCTATAAATAAATAATAAGATTTTATGCAATCTTTATAATAATCATATACTAAGATATATGAGAAAAATATATTCGTCAATTTCGACTACTTTTTGCTCCGATTGTAGGTGCTAAACATCCTTAATTACAGACTGTATCAAATGTCGCATTTATAAGTTATTTGAAAAGATTTAATTTATTTGTTATTAAAGCAATGTAAATTTTGCAATCCATTATTGTATAAGTATAATATATTGTAATTTTATGACAGTGTATCGACAACGCAAAGAAGGTAGCGAGCAAGTTTTGTCTCCAATAATGACCGACATCGAATTAGCTATTCTGCATGAGATACCGAACAAGAATCTTCAAATCAATATGTTATACAGTCCTATGTTGCAATATAATTGGAATGAATATGTACTGAACAAAATTAAACGCGAGCAAATCACACTATCAAAACTCCTTGACAGTGGCGCATTCGGAATGGTAAAAGCAGGTTTTCTCGTTGTCATATTTTAAGTCATTTTAATTTTTAAATGATAAAGTAAGGCACACATTTTTTAATAAATATAAAAATCAACTTTTTGAAATAAAAAGAAATTGTGTATTATAAAAGATGTTTATAAAATAAAAATTACACACGTGTAGAAGAAACTGATATATACTGGAATACTTTACAATGACATTTTCCTGTTATTCGATAATGAATTTAAAAATAATAGAAGTAAATTTTTACATTAACTTTTTATTTAGTAAGCATGCAATGACAGGTATCAGAACAATGCTATTTTATAAGATAGCTAAAACAACTTTGTGCTATAAAAGTGGAAATTTTGTTTGCTTGAATTCTGAGATTTATCAATAATAAATCATATTATATAAAAAATAGGTTTTTTATAATATTAATTTAAAGAATAGTTTTAACATAATTAAATGTATATAATAATAATCATATTTAAAATATTTAAATGCCACAATGTACATTTTTAATTGTATTTAACTTAATTTCAAAATTTTGTAGGTGTATCAAGGAACTGTCAAAAATTTAGAAGAACCGGGCATAAAAACACCCGTTGCTATAAAGATGTTAAAAGAGCGTGCTTCCTCGAAAGAGAAAAAAGAATTCTTGCAAGAGGCCAGGCTTATGAATCACTTTCGACACAAACATGTATTAAAACTGTTGGGTGTCTGTTTGGACAAAGGTTCTGCATTACTTGTGTTGGAATTAATGGAAACTAATCTGTTGAAATATTTGAGAGAGAGTCGAACATTGGAACCGTCAGATTCGCACGCTTTGCGTCTGCAAGATTTGCTTGCCATATGTGAGGATGTTGCGCGAGGCTGTTGCTATCTGCAAGAACTGCGTTTCGTGCATAGAGATCTCGCATGCCGGAACTGCTTAGTATCCGGGAGAAATCGTGAAAACCGTGTCGTAAAAATTGGCGATTTTGGACTAGCTAGAGATGTTTACAAAGATGATTATTACCGTAAGGTAAATACAGTTATACAAGAGAAATTAAATTTTTTGTTTTTATGCCGTAATAATATTGTACATTTTGAATAGAATGTAAGGATGTTTAGTACCTTTTTTTAAAAATATAGGAATTTAATAAAATTTTCACAGATTGTTCTGATACATGTTCAGAGACTTATAAAAAAACCTGGAGTTGATTCACTGAAGCAATCAAAAGTTATAAGAAATTTAATTTGCAATGAATTTACTCGTCGATATTATTACAAATATCATTATTTTGTGGAGTTAATTATAAGTAAAAGTATTAATATAATTATAAATATAATTATTTATATAAATAAGTATAAATATAATTATTTCTGTCTCTTTTAGCTCTTAAATTGATACGATTACAGATTTTCTCTTATAAAAAACCTATGATCATGTTGATTTAAGAGCTAAAATAGATAGAAATAATAATAGGAATTTATTCAAAATTTGCAAAAATATAGTTTAAATAAAGAAGAAATATTTGATCACATAATTTGGTCAAGTACTGACTAGTTCAAAAGATGTTGAATATAATTTTCTCAATTTCGTCCTATTATCCGAGATGACATATTATTTATTGTGAAAACGTGGCAACATAGCATTCAGCTGAGCCTTCTTTTGACATTGTAAATAACCTATCTTTTCATCTGAAGAAGCCTCTATATACAAACGTGTAAGCGAGAAGTGACAAGTGACTAGGCCTCATATGTCAATTTGCAATTTGACCAACTTATGAAAAATTATGTTAAATATGTTGCCACATTTCTTTCTTCTCGGAGAAATGACAAATTATTAAAATTATCAAAGAAATAGTTAAAAATCTTCTATATTTTGTCATTATTTACTATTATAATTTTTATTCTGACATTTTGAATTACTCTGTACGAGTAAATTCTTTTATTTTTATAATTCAAATTTTGTGCTGTAATGTTGAAATCGAGGTACCGTCAATGATAAAAGTTTCTCATTATAATTTAAGAAATACGAAAATTCCCCAATAAAAAGCAACAGAAGTTTGAAAATACATTTCTACACTCTAGCTATGAATAAATAATAAAATTTTATGCAATCTTTATAATAATCATATATTAAGATATATGAGAAAAGTATATATTCGTCAATTTCAACTATTTTTTGCTCCGATTGTAGGTGCTAAACATCCTTAAGAAAAATTAATTATTTTATCTACATAAAGCAAGAAATGAGTGAACGTTTTCTGTTTACGCACATATATTTCAAAAATTAATAACTTAAATAAAAGAATTTACTTTATTAAAATCGTATTTTAGGAAGGAGGAGGTCTGCTTCCTGTTCGCTGGATGGCACCTGAATCTCTGGCCACGGGAATATTTACTTCTAAAAGCGACGTTTGGTCATTCGGAGTATTAATGTGGGAGGTTACATCGTTGGGTGAGCAACCCTACTTTGATAAGACAAATTTCGAAGTGATGGATTATGTACGTTTAGGCGGCAGGTTGCAGATGCCTCTCAACTGTCCATCTTTATTGTATCAGTTAATTATGCGTTGCTGGAGTTCTGCGAATGCTAGACCAAAGTTTAAACTTTGTCTCGAAAGTATCATAGCTCTTAGAAATAGTATAGAAGATGCGATTCTAAATCTGGCGGACATTATGTAAGCATCAAAAGTGAATTAATGTTTTTTTAAAATTCACATCCTATGCTACTGCATTGAAAAATAATCTTTGCAAAATCTATATCTACGAAACATTTAATTTAATTATGTTGTTTAACTTCATTAGTTTTACGTGAAATGTTTAATGTGCCTACAATAAATCACTCGTTTTTTTTATTATAATATGGTCACGTCAGTTGAATATTACATCGTTTAAATTCAATATAAAAAATATGGTATGTTTTTAAAATTTTATAGTGTTGGTAAAGTATTAAAAATGTTGACAAGAGTTACACAAACATAATGGTAATAATAATAATAATAATAATAATAATACAAATAGTAATTTTAAAATTATAAGTAGTAGATAACAAAAAAATCTTTTATAAATTAAATATTATGTATGTGCAAATTGTTAATTTTTAGATTATTAATGTTTGTTCAGTTGGATTCTTAATGATTAAATTCATATTGATGCATTTTTATTTAGCATTAATTACTTTGCTGACTGTAATGAAAGCAATAACAATAAATAAACAGAGATCTTAATAATATAATGTTATAACAAGTTAATAATTACCTTTTGAGCTTTTGTCTTTTTATGTAAATTAGTTTACACAATAAGCTATTCAGTAAAATAGACTCTCCATTTAAGACTTCGACATTTTCTCAATCAAATTCACATAATTCAACGATTTATGTGTCAACATCAGTGATTACTGATTGTTGTGACGTATTCCTATTTATATAGCACCTGCATTCTCTAATATATGTTTGTCCGACATTTGATGTGTCACAATCAGGGCACAAGATTTTATGCATATAATATGTTATTGTGTAAATTATTTGACAATGAATTCTTATGGATTATTTCTGATATGTCTGTTTAGTATCTTTCTTTTTAATGATATTTATATAACTATCTTTCGAATAACCTTAAGAATGTTGTTCTCTTAATATTTTTTATCTTTCTATAACCATATGTCTAATAACAACTTCATAAATAATGCATATCTTTTTAGTAGTTTGTACAGAATTTTTCCTTTCCAGAAATAAAGTAACATCAAATTATATAAATGTATCTTCTTCTATTTCAAATTATTAAACACAGTCACTAAAATTTCACAAATGCATGCAATTTGTTACGTTGAGGCCTGGAAAAGGATGGAGCGAAAGAAGAGTGTAATAATTATATTTTTCGAGAACAGAAACTTTAAAGGCGCGTACCTCGAGTTAAGCAAGCCGAAAGGCTCGAGAAATAGGTTAGCGATCAGGATTATTTTACTTTGAATTGCATATTTGTTATGGCGATTTCCTTTTTAATAAAGAAACTTATCCTTATAATCTGGGATGGGACCAAGTGTAATTTTGGATAAAGAACGGTAGAGGATATTTTGGATAAAAAACTTTTATTGTTGAAATAAATAAAAATTGTGGTTACATTCCAAAATTAGATTTTTTAAAAATTAGATTAAATAAATTTAATCTTTATAGATAAAAGAAGATAAGATGAGCAAATTTTATTTTAAGTTATACATACATATATGTATATAAAATATTAAAACTATAAATAAAAAAAAATCTTAATAATATATTCTACATATACAATATATATATATATATATATATATATATATATATATATATATATTCAGAAATATATGATTCGTCGCTCGCATGTGTATTAGATTAAAATTAAAAGATTAGGATATAAGATAACTAAAACATCCATTCAAGTTATATATATATATATACAAATATATATATATATATATATATATAACTTGAATGGATGTTTTAGTTATCTTATATCCTAATCTTTTAATTTTAATCTAACACACATGCGACCGACAAATTATATATTTCTGAACTTCTTTAATGTATACACTTACATTTAATTATACGTTTTGATATCACTTCATTTTTCTTACCGTATTAATTATACATTATAATAACCACTCAGATCCTAAGATTTTAACGTTAAAATTTCTCCCGCATTGTTCTGACTGATGACCTTCAAATTTACGTAACACCAACGATAATAATTACAAACACAACCACACATTACATTAACAATATACATATACATATATTTGTATTTATTTTCGTTACTGCAGATTATGTTATTCTGTATATGCATTCTTCTTTTTTTTTAATTTTTTTAATAAAATATAATGTTTAATTTAATAATTTATTTAATTAATTAACCTCGCTCTTGTTTCCTTAATTTGAAATTGCACAAGGCTCTGTTTTGTGTAACAGGGATTTAATTTCCTTATCAAAAAGAAACTATCGAACGAATGGCTTACTGGCCTAGTAAAAGGGATCTTTGACGTTAATGACAGATCTAAGGCCTCTGCAAAGTTCTTTCGAATCTGAACAGCTTAAGATAATAAACGCGTTTTGACACGGGTTAGTCACGTCTTTCCACAGATTTATCCTTCTCGAGTCTGGACGTAACAATATAGTGAAATATAAACATCGTTTTTTTATGTGATGTTCTTGTTTAATTAAGATTAATTTACCTTCTTCAGCTTTCTGTTTCCCTGATCCAAGGCTCACACATGCAACGAAACAAATGATTTGACCACAAAATTAACAACGTTAGTTGTTTTAATATGTTAATTTATATAAGATAATCTAAATATGTTAATCGTAATTGGAAAGTGAGAGAGAGAGAGAAAGAGAGAGAGAGAGAGAGAGGGAGAGAGAGAGAAAGAGAGAGAGAGAGAGAGAGAGAGAGAGAGAGAGAGAGAGAGAGAGAGAGAGAGAGAGAGAGAGAGAGAGAGAGAGAGAGAGCAATAATAGAAATAAATTAATGGTTTCTTTGTTTATAGTTAATAATTTTAAGGATCTATAAATAAATGTGATAAATATTTTCATTATAAGAAAAAAAAACATCATTTACGTATTAAATTTTCGAATCAAATAAAAATTTTTTAGTAATCCATTATTCATTATATCCTCATTTATGATATATAAATTAAGTAAATTACAAGCTAATAAGAGCCGATTACAATGTCATGTAAGCAAAAATAAAAATAAAGACGTTCGCGTTAGATCATAAAATCGGATGTATACATATAATGATACATATGGTTTAATTGATATTTATTGCTTATATTTAATTAGTGAAAATTCTGGAGAGAAATTGAAATGTTAAATAAATATAAATTAATTTTGTCATAAACAAAAAATTATTTTTAAAATTTTTATTTAATTTTATCAAAGTTATTATCTTCTTATATTTTTTTTATACATTATACACAAACTGTAGAAAGAGCTCCGTTTGTCTACATTCCCGATTAGCAACTGTTTCGTTTTTACACATAACATTTTGCAGACTTCGATTGCCTACATTCTGATTGCCTACACGTATTATTGCGCACATGAAAGAAATTAAAAATATAAAAATACAATTGTACACATGACAATATTGCGCACAAACATTTTGCACACATCATATTATTACACACATACGCATTGCACATATGACATTATTACACCCATAAAATAAAAAATTCATATTAATACTTTGCGCACACGATATTATTGCACACATGACATTATTGCACACATACACATATCCATAATAAATACTTGAGGTGCTTTTTTCAAATCAGACATTGAAAATATATTTGAAATAAGACTAATAGAAAGATGTTTTGTTGACAGGTGAGAAATACCAAGAGAAATTCGTTTTATTTCTGTAAATATTAGATGCTTTAGCATGTATCTGATTTTACTCTCTTACGATAAAAAGTAGCAGTTAAAAATATGGTATAAACTTATGTTCTGCATGAATGCTTCTTTTTATAATAAATAATTAAAATATCATATTACTCGAAATATAAATATAACAAAAAGATTAAAAGTTTAATTAAAATACTAATATATATAAAATAAAATATTTAGATTCAAATCTCATTCCACAATTGTGATTGTTCTTATATTACTTTTTTTGAAAATATCTGTCAATTATTAGATATCTTTTCATGGCGGCGCGTACGAATAAACCCTTGAAATATTACTTTTAGGAAAAAAAGCTTAAAAACGCCAAAAATAAGTGAATTTTTATGTGAGAATCAGTGCTGATTTTTATTTTTAATTTTGCATTCATAATATGTTATTAAACATATATTTAATTAAACTTATGTATTATTGCTTAATGTATAATCTTAAGTACTGCGCTAATTATTCAACATTCTATTATTAAGTTATTTATATAATCAAAATATTTTTTTGTACATATATCACATTGCTTATATAAGCAAAAAATGTTCTTCAGATATAAATAAGTAAGGTTAATAGAGTTCAATAAGTAGATATGTCATAGTCAAATACAAGATACACACTTCTTTCGACTCAAAGGATGTGACACAATAACCATAAACTATCAAGAACAACGAACACAAATAATAGATTTTGATGTGTAATATGTACGTGTGTATGAAATGATTATCACAAATAAAATTATAAATTTTAATGGAACAAAAGATAATAATTTTGTGATTCATAAAGTGTACATGATCCATAGAATATTGGAAGTCACATATGAAAATGTTGATTAAAAGTTTGTAAAAGTATCGACTAACCAATTTGCGTCATTTGAAAAATCAGGAATAGTAGATTTATCAATAGTTAAATGCGCATAAGTCGAATACATGCAAGCATTTATAGATAAAAGTGATAAATTATTATGATTGGAATAAGATTACGTACTTTATGGAAATGCTAGTGAAGGCAGTTATTGTATTCCTGTCGCAAGATCTGGGAAATAGTGTTGCATTAACTAATTTCTTAAAAAAATACATTTTCTAGTATTTGGATTTATGTAGTAAATCAAAGGTAAGGACAGGAGAGAGAGGGAGCCTCACCCCTGCACCACCACCTCCAAAGGAACAACCTAATTTAACTTACCTTTTATTTTAATATTCAAAACAAAACATATGTATATATCTTAATACTTAAACAATTTTGTTAGTCAATCATATTCGTACAACGTATCAATGATAGTTTATTTTAAAGATCTTGATGTCTAGTATGTAAAAAAAATATAGACTTAATATTTTATTTTTACCTCTTTAATTTTTTTATAAATAACAAATAAAAAACCGAAAAAGTTTTATACAATTTAAAAAATTTTTTATATTATCTGTATATTTTTTGATAATTTGATAATCTGGATGTTTTTCGTCAATTAATGAGTAAATGTAGCATAAATCGATTTCTGAAATTTCCCATTATTGATGTTGCATAGTGTTTATATAGTATATACTCAAATCATATAATATTATATTGATCTGGATTAATAAGAAAAATGAAAGAGAGTATTAAAATTTTACAACAAAAACATTCTTTTAATTAAAAAAAGAATAAAAAAAAATTAGTTGACTTTGTACAGGCATATTACATATGTAAATATTTTTATTAATACATATAGAAAGTAAAATTAACAGAGAACTTTAATATAGTTTAATATAATTTGTACTTTAATATAGTTTATTATTCCTATTTACATAGTACATTCAGATTTATAACGTGTGTACCTACAGATACATGTATATTATTGCGCGTAATGTATTAAATACGTAAATTACTTTGTCTAGAATTTGTTATAGTCTTTTTATAATAAAAAATATCTTTGTACACATTAAACATGTCTTTAATATCAAAGAAGACATTATTTAGGAACAAATTAAAATAAAAGTTTTAATAAGGTTATTTATTATTATGTTTATTAAACAGTTATGTATATATAGTTATTTTAATTTTTTATATATATCAAATGATCTTTAAAAACCCCAGCTTTTTTTCCAGTAGTGCCGAATATCGTAGAAAGAAATGAATCAAAAACGAAAGCAGCGAATAAAGCTTTATCGTATAATAAAACATGATTGAGTGACATTGGAATCAGTTGCTATTGCGATCTCTGCTATAAAACAACTCCATTACATATATGTCATTTGATTCAAACCGCGTCATATAAATCACAGAACAACGTGCACGAATAGTGGATACTAAAAAATATGTATAATATATAATATGATATGTAAAAAAGAATAATTACAACTTATTACATTCTTTATAAAACAAAAAATATTTAAAAAATCTCTACGTAGATTCGACAATATTTTATATTCGTGAATGACGTAAAAGTGGTAAAAAGTAGTCGAATTGATATAATTTGCTCGATTACATTCTTATTGATTGCTTTTTTATATTAAATATATAGAAATATTAAAAGAATTTACCAGAAAACTGATAATTATACTCTTTAAATAATATAATACAATCAAATAAATACATATTCTTGCCATTGTTATTGACTTCTATTAAAAAAAAAATTATAGAAATTATTTATTTCCTAGAAGGGAGAGGGGGAGGGAGAGAGAGAGAGAGAACTCTAAATTGATGTTAAGATACACATCGTGATCGATCATAAAGAGAAATCTTAAAATGTAATATTACAAAATAATAACTTGTGATTTGTAAATTAAGTTCTACAAAATTTATCGGAAATATGAGAAAGCATGGGTTCAATTAATACGTTAAAATTATTCAGATTGAGAAAAACAGAAACACTAATTTAAGATTGAATTGAAACTAATTGAGTGCAAACGTTTATAAAAAAAGATTATTATTATGTTTGGAACAATATTATGCGTTTTATTGAATGGTTTACTGCTGACAAAGATAGCTGTAACGGTTTCGATAAAAAATTATGTCGCTTCGAAGAGTCTTCAACAGGAATACGTTCCGTCAGTCTGTCCGGATTTAAATTTTACGCAAGTAAGAGATATTTTATCTTGATTAAAAAAAGCTAATTGAATGTTTTTGCAGCTAATAATTTATTAATGTTTGAAAATTAAAACTGTATAATAATAACATAGATAATGTATAATAATAAAGTAAAACTATATATTCTTCGTTGCATTAATACTTAGATATATGATGACATTGTTGAATTGATTTTTATGTAATTATTATAATAATTTTTTATTCTTCTTTAATTTTTAAAACTTATTTATTTTTCTAAACATTTATAGATATTTTTTATTGGTATAATAAGATTTGTAATAAATTAATTTTATTACAAAATTAGAAAATTTAGAAAATTTACAAATTTAAAAAATTAGCATCATTTTTTCGTATTAAGTTTAATACATATATGTAACAAAAACAGAGCTAATATTGAATATTAAAGTAGAAAACGGAATATTGGTATAATGGAACTTCGAATTGTGTCAATTAACTTTAAATTTCAATAGTTTCAATCAACAAAATATTCAACAGCAATCATTCGTCATGCGCTCAAATTTATATATCATATTTTTAGTGTACAAATGTATTTCAATAATAGCTATGTGTACAATATTCTTATCAAGATAAATATGATAAATATTCGGATTAACTTACAGTTCACTGATTATTTTCATTCTGACATATATTATGTATATTTCTAAGTGACGTATGCTTTGAATTTTATGGTGTTCTGTTATGCTCTTGAGATATACAATTTGGAAGTATTATATAATAATATTTTAATAACAAATAATCAATAAGAAAGACGGCCAATAATCGAGCAAATTTCAATATATGTTGAAAAGTTAAATAAAATTTATTGTTCAAACTTAACCTTTGAAAACATATTAAAGTAAACGTTTCGGCTGTACGCAGCCTTTATCAATACTATGTAGCCTGTATAAATTGAAACGCAAAAAGCCAAAGTAAAGATAGTTAGCATGTCAACTAGGTCACATTAATATAAAAATTTTGACGTCAATGTACCAAAAAAGGTAAAACACATTACAAATTCAACGCAAAGCAAAGTCCATCGCAAAACCGCAAATCTCACACCAATAATTTTTTGGCCAATACGCAACGATCATTATAATTTTTTTCTTTTCTTCGTGGGACAATCATTACTTCTTCGGTAGAGAGCGAGAAACAATAACCGTCCACTGTTGACAAATCATGCGTTTTTTCATAAAGGGCGAGGCCATGCTTTTTATGAAAAAGAGAAAAGGAAGAGTCTCACAATAATGATCGCTCGAAATAAAGTCGTATTGCAAATGTGGAACTGAATTAAAAAAATTGTTTTGAGCTTACTCTTCCTGTCCATAATAATTTTCACAAAAACCTAACTTCACACGAAACGCTCTTACAAAAGATAGGGAAACAAACTCATCTCCAGCAAATTCACCAGTAGACTAATAATGTTGATCTAAAGGTCGAGGAGCAACCTTTCTGTTTTTCAAACAAACATCCTGCTCATTCGAAATTATCATCATCTAACAAACAAGTTGTTATTTTTTAGTTCCTGTAACATGTCAAAATATGATTCATTTAACAAATCTGTATCATTATGTGAATTTAAACAGTTATTCTGATCCCTGTGTAACATTTCCGAAATAAGTCTCTTGTGATAGTTAGATTCATAATCCAAAATTTTTCAAAATTAGATTCATAATCTCTAATATTTTAATGAAAAGAAGTCTACAATTAGTCTACCATTTTAACTTTGGCAACTTTATTTTCGAGATTTTTATCATAAAAGCGTAGAAAGTGAAAGGCTTTTAATAAAGCTCAAGTAAATTAAAACAAGTTATTTAGTATCAAAAGTTAATAATTTCAAGTTAATTAAAAGAATAAACGAAAACAAATTCTTAGTGAATTAAACAGTAATATCGAAGCGTACTAACAATGACGTAATAATGAGTAAATATAAAAAAGATATAAACATATATATATGTATGATTTAACATAAAAATGACACAAGTAAATATGAAAATTATGATATTTTAAAATCGCATATCTTTCTTAGAAATTAACAGAGTGCTATAAAATTTAATGTGTGTATTACTCAGAAAATGTACTTTCTATAATATATGTTTAAATGAAAATAATTTGTGAGATTTAAGTTAATCAGGACATTTATAAGAATATATTAAACTGATATTACTAAATATAAATTTCATTTCAATTTTATTTATGTCTACATATGTTATTTATCATTAAAAGTATCGGAAACTGCCACGTTTCTGGCTAAATAATGTTTACTTTAAAAAAATTTTCTTTGTATCTGTTATATTTTATCAAGGATATTCCATCTCAAAACAAAGATCATCACATTTTATAAGACCCAAAATTCTTGATCTTGATAATGTAATTAAAGATAAAGTTCCATTTGCAAATATATGTCTATAATCTCACAATCTATTGGTAAGTTGCAAACAAATGCATAAAATATTAGTAAAAAAATCTACTAAAAAATTGTAAAAGTAATTTATATTCAAGAGAGATTGAAAATCAAATCTAAAAAAAAATATCTTTCAATAGCAAAAAGAATATCAATTTTAATCTGTCAAAAAGAGAGAAAAAGAGATATATTAATTGTATGCAAAATTAATAGATTTAAAATAATCCTGACAATTTCATTATTCATTTTTTAGGTTTTTGCTAGGTTTTTTGTTTTTTTTAAAGAAATCACATATTATATATTTTATTTCTTAATCAATAAGAAATTTTTTAAGTACATTTAACTCCTTCTTGAAAACTTTTTATGTGTTTTTGCTCTAAATCAACAATTACTTTATTAAGTTTTATTTTTAAAACACACAGACTTCTTTTATATTATTTTATTATTTTAAAAATCAATACTATATATTTCTTGCTGTGTTAATGTTTTTATTTTACATTTTTTTCTTTATTTCTCTTAAATTTCCTTTTTACTACTCAAAAAAACTTAATGTTCTTGTATAATTATGTCAACATGATTTTAAAGTCTCTAGAAAGCATTTTACACAAACCAACATCTCCCAGAACATTTGTAGAGTTCTACCATGGATTCACAAATAAAAGAGACAATATTTCTATAATATTCAGGTAAAGAATCTGAATTTTCAGCCTATATTTTTCCAGTTTTTAAAAAAATTTAACAATATATATAAAAAAGTTACAATTTTACTAACTGAAAACATAAAAAACTAAAATCTTATTTTTTTGTAGATGGAACCAACCTGAATTTATGAACGAAGTGATACAAGGATACATAGTGCAGTGTTGGTTAATTGAAAACCTAAAAAAAATTAAAATCTGCGATGATAAATGTATCTCAGCTACAACATTGGAGCTCACGTTGCATAATTCGAAACCTAACACGACATACTACTTTCAAGTACAAACTTACACTAAAGTTGGTGCTAGTCCTTACACAGATTTAATCAACGTATCAACTACGCATGAAAATCCGATACCTCAGTTATTAAAAGTATCTAGTACGTATATCGAAATATGGGATCTGGATTCAAGTACTACCGTTAATCTTCTTGAGCAAGAAAACATAGTTTCAGTCGCTTATTCGGCAGCGGAACGCAAAATTTTTTGGAGTAACGATAAGAAAGACGTAATGATATTGGATATGAATAAAAATAATATCACAAAAATAGCTACTCTTGACCAAGTTCTGACCGATTTCTGTATTGACTGGGTAGCAAGAAGTCTGTACTGGATGGAGCCCACGCATATTTTAAAAAAACTTGATTTAACAATGATGGAAAATGGCATAATCAAATATAATAAGATTGATTTGATAAGCTCAAATGGCATATTTTGGGATATTTTAGTGATACTACCATTTACAGGGTATATTAACTTCTATTTATCTAAAAAAAATTTTTATTATAGATTTGTAACTTCTTAAAAAATTTATATGGCTTTTAATTAATTGTAAGATCATAAGTTAAGACCGGCACAGACTGAGAGCTATACTATAAAGATATATGGATAATTATATTATATATACAAGAAATGATTGAAATAAATGATAAAAATATTTAGAATAATTGACAAATATTTGGAACAAATAATATAAATATTTGGCTAAAATGATGAAAAAAAGTTCTTGTCTATAAATTTTGATGAATTTAATTCTTCTCTATCTTTAATGTCATTGTTAGTAATAATAAACCTCTGACATTGAGTTCACTCTCTTGGCCATTGTATAGTAAAATGTAGCGAGGAAAAGACAATATATCGTAGTATCTGGTGTATGCATGTTTATATTTTATTGGTGGTTATAATATCTCATAAAACAGGTTTATAAAGTATACCACTCGGTTTGCCTCAGCCTTTATCCAAAAATTATAAGTAAATATTATATATACATATATCTATATTAGAATTTTAAATGTTCATTACGTATGACTTTCTACTATTATTAAAACAATACTGTATGATAAATAATTTAATGCATATAACTTTCAGAATTTTATATTACCCAGTATTATGGAATTCTGGATTTGAAATAAGACAAGTTGATCTGGAAGGGAAAAATGCGCAACGTAATCAGAAAAACGCATCCAGTATGTGCTCCTGCCCATATTTTGATAATTTAGATTACTTCAATGTTCCTTACGTAACAATCGACATAAATACTAATAAGAAACCGCTAATTTACTGGATATTACGGACAGATATAGGACATCTTTTGATTGTAACAGATATTTATGTCTGCATGTGCAATTTGATTTTAAATAGTACAAATATTATCAATGAATTAAGTTTTGAATCTATAACGATTGACAAGACAAATATTTACATTTCTACATTCTATAGTAATAGAGTCTATATTTTGAAAAAAAGGTACGCACTTCTAGAGGGTACAGAAGACGCATTTAAATATGTACAAATGATAACAGTGCCTCCGAAAGATATTGTGCTGTTTAGTAGACATAAATTTTACGCTTTTGGTAAATCTTTACAATCATATCCACCCACAAAGTGTTTGACACCTGACAAAAAAGATTACGGTATTGGACAAATAATGGTAGCGACAAATAACATCAGCGTAAGTCTTCCGGAACTGATTCCCAAAAGTGGATGCAAAAAGTACAATTTGCCTGCCACCTTATATACCATCTATATAAGTCATTGTTTGGACAATGACACTAACAAGTTTGATAAATTTATTCTGCAGACATACGAGCAGTTTTACGAGATTCCGAATTTAACGCCGCTTACAGAGTACACGTTAAAGTTAGCTTTAAGTAATTTTTATTTTGACAAATTATCAATGGAGCCATTATTAAGCTCAAATGCCACGACAATAAAAACTATGCCGGGAAAGCTCAATGCATCGGAAAACATAACTATTCATGTTCTGACACCTACTGTAACGGCAGTTCAATGGATGCCGCCCAAGAAATTAAACTGTGTGGTCGTGATCTATGAAGTGCATTGGAAGCCATTTACTTTGATGAACGACACGCAACAAAATGATGAACAATTTATTAATATATCTAAACGCACAACGGACGGCAGATTTTTCACAAAGATTCAAGGAATGCTAGAAAGAGAAAAATATAGGATATATGTGCGTGTGTATCCAGTTAATTTCAGCAATTTTTACAACGATAGTTTAAGTAAGGTCGTTTACATGTACTTCGAACCAAATAATATAACTTTAGAAGGAGTTAGTGTAAATAGCATGACCGTCTCTTGGATCTCGAACATCAAACCGACGGTTCTTTGTATCCTTGGGTATACAAATGTTGCACTAGAAAACTGGCGAGAAATGAGCAACAATAAGGTGAACAATAACGGAACAGTAAGATATTCTATAGAAAATTTGCAGCCGGGAATTGTATACAAGTTTCGTTTGAAATTGAGATATCCCGAATACGAGGAAGACTTTATATGGCCGTCTGATGAGAGATTCACTTTTTCAACACTTGGTAAGCAAGTGAAAATTTTGACATTTTACACTTATTTTAAATATTTTTAAAATCATTCCTAAAATTTTTAAATTTATATATTTCTGTTAATAAACGAATAATATTATAATATTATATGTTTGTTTTAGATATAAAAGTGCTTACAAAATATAAAAAGCTAAACATTTTTGTAATTATTTACATTACGAACGATATATGTTGTCAAAGTCATTAAAATCTGTGATGTCATCCTTAATGTAAATAATTACTAAAATTTTTATTAATAATAGTCAAAATATATTTTCAAATATAAAACAAATGTATTAAAACTATATTTTCTCTTTACTTAGGTGTTATTTCAAGCACTCCTGAAATATCGGCTAAACAATATTATCTACCATTGATTTTAAGCTTTGTCGCTATAGTTACAGTAATCTGCATCTACTACTTTTATTATTGTAAGTATATTTGATACACGTTCCGGTTTTAATTACAGACTGTATCAAATGTAGCACCTAGAAATTTTTTAAAAATATTTAATTTATTTGTTATTAAAGCAATGTAAATTTTAAAATGCATTATTGTGTAAGTATATTGTAATTTTATGACAGTGTATCGACAACGCAAAGAAGCTAGCGGGGAAGTTTTGTCTCCGATAATGACCGACATCGAATTAGCTGTTCTGCATGAGATACCAAACAGGAATCTTCAGACCAATATGTTATACAGTCCTATGTTACAATATAATTCGGATGAATATGTACTGAACAAAATTAAACGTGAGGCAATCACACTATCAAAACTTCTTGGCAGTGGCGCATTCGGAATGGTAAAAGCAGATTTTCTTATTGTCATATTTTAAGTCATTTTAATTTTTAAGGATGTTTAGCACCTACAATTGGAGCAAAAAGTAGTCGAAATTGTATAAAATATAAATAACTTTTTTCATATATCTTTATATATGATTATTCTAAAGATTGCATAAAATTTTATTATTTATTCATAGCTAGAGTGTAGAAATGTATTTTCAAACTTCTGTTGCTTTTTTTTGGAGAATTTTGGTGTTTCTTAAATTATAATGAGAAACTTTTATCATTGACGGTACCTCGATTTCAACATTACAGCACAAAATTTGAATTACAAAAATAAAAGAATTTACTCGTGCAGAGTAATTTCAAATGTCAGAATAAAAATTATAATAGTGAATAATGACAAAATACAGAAGATTTTTAACAATTTCTTTGATAAATTTAATAATTTGTCATTTCTCCGAGAAGAAAGAAACGTGGCAACATGGTAATTTTTCATAAGTTGGTCAAATTACAAATTGACATATGAGGCCTAGTCGCTTCTCGCTTACACGTTTGTATATAGAGGCTTCTTCAGATGAAAAGATAGGTTATTAAAAATGTCAAAAGAAAGCTCAGCTGAATGCTATGTTGCCACGTTTTCACAATAAATAATATGTCATCTCGGATATTAGGACGAAATTGAGAAAATTATATTCAATATCTTTTGAACTAGTCGGTACTTGGGCAAAATTATGTGATCAAAAATTTCCTCTTTATTTTAACTATACTTTTGCAAATTTTGAATAAATTCTTATTATTATTTCTATCTATTTTAGCTTTTAAATCAACACGGGTTTTTTATAAGATAGAAAATCTGTAATCGTATCAATTTAAGGGCTAAAAAGAACAGAAATAATTATATTTATATTTATTTATGTAAATAATTATATTTATAATTATATTAATACTTTTACTTATAATTAGATCCACAAGATAATTATATTTATAATAATATGCAAATTTTATTAAATTCCTATATTTTTAAAAATAGGTATTAAACATCCTTAAGTAACAAATTGAGACAAATACACATTTTTTAATAAAGACAAAAATCAACTTTTTAGAAGACATTATATAATATAAAAAATTTTTACAAAATAAAAATTATACATGTGTAGAAGGGACTGATATACATTATTATACAGTATTGAAATACAGTACATTAATATTACTTATTACTTAATATTGAATTTAAAAATAATACTCATACAAGTAAATTTCAAATATTATTCTCTAAATACAATAGTCATCTCTATTATAAAAGTATTTATATTATTAATAATTATTATAATAAATTATTACAGATCTGTAATAGTTGTCGAATTTATTTATTTAAATTATAAAGTTTAAAAAGCGCGCGCCTGTGTTATTCTGGTGTTCTTTAAAAAAGTGA
Source organism: Anoplolepis gracilipes (assembly GCF_047496725.1). Taxonomy (NCBI): domain Eukaryota; kingdom Metazoa; phylum Arthropoda; class Insecta; order Hymenoptera; family Formicidae; genus Anoplolepis; species Anoplolepis gracilipes. The sequence continues at coordinate 1,338,386 of NC_132981.1, forward strand.
TGCATACATAAATGTTTTTTGCACCAAGAACATCGTATTATAGCAGGTGCACCACATATTGCACAACGTGCTATTTCTTGTATTTCTCTTCCTGAAAAACAAAAATCTACTGGGTTTTCAAACCGGTGTGGCCGTTTTTCGATATAGCCACTTTTAAATCAGCATATTTGAAAAGATTATGGTATCGTGGAGATGACAGCTGTATAAGCGTCAAAGATTGTAATTTGATAATATTATTTCTCAAATGTAAATTGATATCATAATTTAATAATATAACACAATTATTAAATGTTCTCATGAAATTTTTCCATATTTTAAACCCACAAACATCTAGCAGTTGAATCATTGCTGTGGTATTTTTGGTATTGTTAAAATCCGTACATCCTTTTCAGACATAAACTCTTGTAAGCTTGTGGGACAATGTCCGCTCCAAGAGTCTAATAATAAAAGCACACTGAAGCTTCCAGTTGAGGGTAAAAATGCCTTTATAAACCAAGACTGAAAATGTTGAGTAGTTAGTTTTCCTGATTTTGAAGCTGCGACAAAAACATTTGCGGGCCTAAACAAAGTTTCTTCTACACGTGGGCCAAAATTTCCACTGGCTTCTTTCAATACCAAATAAAGAGGTGATTGCAGTTGTCTTCTTGCCGAAATTGTAGGCATAATATAGCTATGTGTAGTTGCTGATTGTGATTAAACTACGCTTTCGACTGTTTTAACACCTTGTGTTGTCAACGTTCTACCTGAATGTATTTCCAAATTGAAGCCACTTTTGTCTGCATTATATATATTTTGTATTTCAAACAGATCAATAAATGATTTCACAGAAGCTATGAATTCTTGGCTTGCAATTTGTAATTGTTCTTAATCTCTCCTTGAGGAACGGTTTATAAATTTTATTATTTTTCTTGATACAATCCCATACTTTCTTATAAAATTTAATATCCACGTTGCTCCTGCTTTGAAATGAGGAAGATTAAATTCTTCTTTTGCTTCTAGAGTCCACTGTCGAAGATTCAAGTCATGAACAATTTTGTTGTTGTCGGCAGCATCTTTAATTTTCCAAGACATATTGGGAAATATATAATAACTTTTTCCTATGAGTACCACCTTTTTTAGGTAGATTTCGCATTGACCAATTGCTGCAAAAATTTTACCTTTCTAAAACGATATTGTACTGATGTTAAAGAGAAACGTCCCTTTTTTCACTTTTCCAATATTCAACTGCTGTTCATTTATAATCATTATTTATAATTTCGCTTTCTTGTGATGTACAACTTTCTTCTTCCTCATCTTCAGAATTTTCTTCAGGTTCTTCGATTTCGTCAGCTGTGACAAATTTTGGATCGAATAAATTTAAATCCCAATAATTCTCAAATTCTAACGTAGTGTCAGTCTGCATATCAAATGATATGCCGTCTATTGAATTTATATAATATCTTTTATAGTATCATGTAATTCAATTTCTCTATTATTTGCAGGTGTTTGTGGAATATTTGAAATTTGAAATGATACAATTAACAAATTTAGAACATTTGCAGAATTTACACGTAACATTTTGCTTATTATACTAAAAATTCAGACACTTTTTACAAAAATTAAAACTAACAATCTTTCTCTTTTATATTTTATTAAATCATTAAACTTGTTGGTTATATTTTATACTAAAACTACACGCAATAATTCCGATTTATATAGAGCCTTTATTATCTTTTTAATTAATTTTAATCTTCTCAATACAGAAAAATTACTTTAATATATCACAGTACTTGACTACTCTGCATTAATATTAGAATTAAACGTGATTAATAGAGTGACTAATACATGTAATAAATACGTGACACGATAAATACGTGATACAATAAGTATACAATATAAATGTACAATATAATCGCAATGTTAAGTGCGATTATATAAACTCGATAATTTTTTAAGTTACGTTCTAATGCAATGTAGAAATATTTTTACAAAATGTATTGATTTTGAAACTATGATAATATGAGTTTGTTTAATCAAAAGGAAATAATGCGTAATTTTTGATGAAGTAATCTTACATAAGTTAAGGAATGAAAAAAAATACGTTTTAAATCAGTATGACTTGTATTACAAAAACATACCAAATAAATGATATATTAAAATTAATATTCCATATAAATAAAATTATAATAACTGAATTCGGTGAATGGAATAAAACTATTAATCATTAACAATTTAATTGTGTAGTATTAAGGTGGGAAAAAAAATTTTTTTAAATTTTTAATTTTGATAAAACTATAATATGTAGAGTTTTATATTAATTTTTTAACTTACAATACATACATAATATGTAGGTACATAGGTAAATAAATTTAAAAATATTTAATTCCGGCCTGAAAATGGTTCTAGGGTAAAACCATATCTTATATAAAGAGTAGTTTTTTTATATATCTTGAAAATTATTCGAGATATGTTTCACACAAAAATTGTATGATAAAAACTCTTCTATTCGACTAGATTAATAAAATTTTTTTCAAAGATAAAAAAAAAATTTTTTAAATTATTTTTTCAAAATTGTATTAATGTAGTTAAATAGAGGACTTTTTATCATAAAACTTTTGTATAAAACATTTTTCGATATCTCCAATAATTTTCAAGATATATAGAGAAAACCGTAAAACGACTATATATATAAGGGGTGGTCATCCCTTAGAATCATTTTGGGCAGCAACTGAAAATTTCTAAATTCATTTATTTACCCCCTCTATATGTGTGCAAAGTTTCACTAAAATCAGAATTTCCGGGTTTGCGAGGTTCCCTTGTCAGTGAACATGCAATGACAGATAATCAGAACGATGCTGTTTTATAAGATAACTATAGATAATTTTGTGCTATAAAAGGGAAAATTTTTTCGTTTTGTTAAGATTTAACAGTAATAAATTATATTTCATAAAAGGTTATTTATAATATGATTTACTTTCTTAACGCATAGTTTTTAACATATTTAAATATAATAACAATCATATTTAATATATTTCAATACCATACTGTACATTTTTCTCAGAAGAAAACTCAATATCTATTTGATTATAAGTTAGATAGAATTTCTCCATTAAAAATTGATTTCATTCACAAGATATACATATCAACGAAGATTTTTTGATTGATTGTGAGAAAAAAATGTGACCCCGTAAATTATTTGAGAGATGTTAACGGACAAAAACCGCTAAATCTTGCAGTAGTAAATATATATTAAGAAGCTTTTACACTCACAAATAGTAAACCATTTTAATATACATAGCGTACAAGTAAACTAAGTTATGACATATTTTAGATGATTTGATTGCTAAAGGAAATATCAGAAAAAGTATATCTGAATACACATCATTAATTGTTTTGACGAAAAAGAAAAATAAGGAAATTAAAATGTGTATAGAATGTATATAATTTTCTTCTTTCGCTTATCGCGGATCAATAAAATTTGTTAGAATGAAAAAATATTTCACGACGTCAGACTTGAAGGACGAACTTTTTCATGTAAAAGTGCACAAAGGTTCTATGAAGTTTCTTTAATTCATTACGTTGTTAAGACAATATGAATTCAAAAAAGTGCCCTTTGGGCTGAAAAGTCCCTCCTAAAGTTCAATGAAACGTCACGCAAATATTTATGGATCAAATTAATGCCAGAGACGTATCGATCACCTGGATAATTTCCTTGTTGCAATCGAAACATTAGAATATGATTTTTTATTGTTGAAAATAGTTTTTAATTTACTTGTCGCGAATTTTTTAGAATTACGATTAAATAAATGTCGATTCTTCCAGACATAGTTATATTACTTACAATTAGTCTATACAATAACTAATGAGGGCATTTGATTAAAGATCCTGAAGCAATAAAAAAATGTTATTATATACATAGGTGATAAAGTAATGAAAAGAAATTTCGATTCTGGAGACACTGGAGACTCCACAAAAATTGATACCAAATCAAAGGTATGCTTAATCGTGTGTTCGAAAAAAATTACCGTTACGTAATAAAAAATGTCAAAAAATTTCAATTATCATGAATGTCAAATCGCGGAACCTTAAAGGTATCAAATATGAGACCATGGGCAACATAAATTGGAGTTACTTATATACGTATATTCTAGTATTATTTTAGTAATATTTATTTTTACTTCTATTTTTTTGTAGTTACACACATACTTATAAATATATATGTTTTGTTATGTGTCGATTAAAACAAGATAGAATATTTTAGTTCTATTTCTGCTATTACATATTTTATTGGAAACAAGTGCAATAATACAGTTATTACTTGTGTTTACTCATGCGTTTGTAATTTGTAATTTTTAATGTGGTAATCGGGACAATTAGTGGTCAGGCTGATCGAATTGTAAGGTAATAGATCGAGTCTTGAGATTATAGAACTACCATGAGTTGATTTTGGACACACGTATAGATATTGTTATTTTTATGTATAGCAAGTACGAGAGCGGCCTGAGAATAGTTCCATTACGACATTCGGGCCGATAAATAACTGATGTACCTATACATACGTATAAATTTTTCCACTTATTTATATATGTTTCATTAAATTGTTTAATAAAAAATAAAATATATCACAGGACACATTAAACTATGTATGTTTTTCTACACATAAAAATTAGTTAACTGTATTTAACTTAATTTCAAAATTTTGTAGGTGTATCAAGGATCTGTCAAGGATTTAGAAGAACCGGGCATAAAAACACCCGTTGCTATAAAGATGTTAGAAGAAAGTGCTTCCTCGAAAGAGAAAAAGGAATTCTTGCAAGAGGCCAGGCTTATGCATCACTTTCGACACAAACATGTATTAAAACTGATGGGTGTCTGTTTAGACAAAGGTTCTCCATTACTTGTGTTGGAATTAATGGAAACTGATCTGTTGAAATATTTGAGAGAGAGTCGAACATTGGAACCGTCAGATTCGCACGCTCTGCGTCTGCAAGATTTGCTTGCCATATGTGAGGATGTTGCGCGAGGCTGTTGCTATCTGGAAAAATTGCGTTTCGTACATAGAGATCTCGCATGCCGAAACTGCTTAGTGTCCGCGAAAGACCGCGAGAACCGTGTCGTAAAAATTGGCGATTTTGGACTAGCTAGAGATGTTTACAAAAATGATTATTACCGTAAGGTAAATACAAAATTTAAAAAAATGAACTTTTAAATATATTTTTTATTTGTTTTGCCGTAATAATATTGTACATTTTTACTTTAAATAAAATTTAGGAGAAATAAATTATGTTATTTATATAAAGTAAAATATGAGTGAATGTTTTCTGCTTAAGCACACTTATTTCAAAAATTAATAATTTGAATAAAAGAATTTACTTTATTAAAATCATATTTTAGAAAGGAAAAGGTCTGCTTCCTGTTCGCTGGATGGCACCTGAATCTCTGGCCATGGGAATATTTACTTCTAAAAGCGACGTTTGGTCATTCGGAGTACTAATGTGGGAGATTACATCATTGGGTGAACAACCCTACTTTGACAAGACTAATTCCGAAGTGATAGATTACGTACGTGCAGGAGGCAGGTTGCTAACGCCTCTCAACTGTCCATCCTCATTGTATCAGTTAATGATGCGTTGCTGGAGTTCTGCAAATGCTAGACCAAAGTTTAAATTGTGTCTCGAAAATATCGTAGCTCTTAGAAATAGTATAGAAGATGTGGTACTAAATCTGACAAACATTGTGTGAACAACAAAATCAAATTAATGTTTTTTTAGGAATACACGTCATATACTGCTGCTGGAAAAATAATATTTGCAAAATCTTTGTCTTCATAACATTTAATTTAATTATGTTTTCTATTTCATTAATTTTACCTAAAATATTTAATGTGCCTACAATAAATCACTTTTATATTATTATAATATGATTAGTCAGTTAGATATATTACATCGTTTAAACTCCATATAAAAAATACAGTTTTTTAAAATTTTACAGTATTGGTGAAGTTTTAAAATTATTGGCAAGTTACATTCACCTATTGTATTAAATTTTCGAATTAAATAAAAATTTTTTAGTAATCCATTATTCATTATTTCCCCATTTATGATATATAAATTAAGTAAATTACGAGCTAATAAGAGCCGATTACAATGTCATGAAGACAAAAATAAAAATAAAGACGTTCGCGTTAGATCATAAAATCGGATGTATACTATACATATAATGATCCATATGGTATAATTGACGCATGATATTTATTGCCTATATTTAATTACTGAAAATTGTCTGAAGAGAAACCGAAATGTTAAATAAATATGAATTAATTTTGTCATAAACAAAAATTATTTTGAAAATTTTTATTTGATTTTATCAAAATTATTATCTTTTTATATCTTTTTTATACATTATATACAAACTGTAGAAAGAGCTCTGTTTGCCTACATTCTCGATTGGCACTTCGTTTTTACACATAACATTTTGCAGACAACTTCGATTGCCTACATTCTGATTGCCTACACATATTATTGCGCACATGAAAGAAATTAAAAATACAAAAATACAATTGTACACATGACATTATTGCGTACAAACACATTGCACACATCACATTATTACACATATACGCATTGCACATATGACATTATTACACCCATAAAATAAAAAATTCATATTAATACTTTGCGCACACGATATTATTGCACACATGACATTATTGCACACATACACATATCCCTGATAAACATTTGAGAAGCTTTTTTTCAAATCAGACATTGAAAATATATTTGAAATAAAACTAGTAGAAAGATGTTTCGTTGATAGGTGAGAAATACCAAGAGAAATTCGTTTTATTTCTGTAAATATTAGATGCTTTAGCATGTATCTGATTTTACTCTCTTACGATAAAAAGTAGCAGTTAAAAATATGGTATAAACTTATGTTCTGCATGAATGCTTCTTTTTATAATAAATAATTAAAATATCATATTACTCGAAATATAAATATAACAAAAAGATTAAAAGTTTAATTAAAATACTAATATATATAAAATAAAATATTTAGATTAAAATCTCATTCCACAATTGTGATTGTTCTTATATTACTTTTTTTGAAAATATCTGTCAATTATTAAATATCTTTTCATGGCGGCGCGTACGAATAAACCCTTGAAATATTACTTTTAGGAAAAAAGCTTAAAAACGCCAAAAAAAAGTGAATTTTTATGTGAGAATCAGTGCTGATTTTTATTTTTAATTTTGCATTCATAATATGTTATTAAACATATATTTAATTAAATTTATGTATTATTGCTTAATGTATAATCTTAAGTACTGCGCAAATTATTCAACATTCTATTATTAAGTTATTTATATAATCAAAATATTTTTTTGTACATATATCATTGCTTATATAAGCAAAAAATGTTCTTCAGATATAAATAAGTAAGGTTAATAGAGTTCAATAGGTAGATATGTTATTGTCAAATACAAGATACACAATTCTTTCGACACAAACGATGTGACACAATAATCATAGACTATCAAGAACAACGAAAGCGGTAAATATGCTGAATAAGGGATCTAGCCCTGATGACCTTGACCTTGACATATGTTGTCAAGGTCACTGTCTTGAGTAACATTCAAAAGGTTTTAGCCGTTGTTTATTAAAAAGTTATTGACAAAAAAAGTTTGAAAAATGTGATGTAATTTTTCGTTCTTCTTGAAAGTGAAGTAACACGCCAAAATTTGTTTGTCTATTATTTTAATTTTAATTCTTTTAGTATCGACTTCTGATTAAAATTAAAATTAAATACGTTTTAATTAATATTTCATTTTTTCCTCTTCAATTTTTCTATAAATAACAAATAAGAAAACAAAAAAGTTTTATATAATTTTTTTTTTATATTATCTATATATTTTTTGATAATATGATAATCTGGGTGTTTTTCGTCAATTAATGAGTAAATGTAGCATAAATTGATTTCTGAAATTTTCCATTTTTGCTGTTGCATAGCGTTTATATAATGTATACTCGAATCATATAATATTATATTGACTTATCTGGATTAATAAGAGAAAAGAAATAGAGTATTCAAATTTTACAACAAGAACATTCTTTTAATTAAAAAAAAAAATAAGAAAAGTTATTTGACTTTGTACAGATATATTACATATGTAAATATTTTTATTAACACATATAGAAAGTAAAATTAATAGAGAATTACTTGTTTCTTAAATATAGTATAATATTTCTATTTACATAATTCATTCAGATTTATAACCTAACGTGTGTAACTACATATATCATTGCGCGTAATGTATTAAATACGATAAATTACTTTATCAAAACTTTGTTATAGCTTCTTTATAAGAAAAAAAATACATTTTCATGCTAATTAAACATGTCTTTTATATCAAAAAAGACATTATTTAGAAAAAAATTAAAATGAGAGGTTTAAGATTTATTAAACAGTTATGTAATTGTTTCATTTTTTATATATATTAAATGAGCTTTAAAAATCCCAACTTTTTTCCAGTAGCGCCATCATAGAGAGAAATAAATCATAAAGCAGCGAATAAAGCTTCATCATTTAATAAAACATGATGGAGTAGACATTCAGAATCAGTTGCTATTGCGATCTCTACTATAAAACAATAATTGCATTACGTGTCACTTGATTCAAACCGCGTCATATAAATCACAGAACAAACGTGCACAAATAGTGGAAAGTAAAAACATGTATAATATATATAATATGCTATGTAAAAAAGAATAATCACAACTTATTAACATTTTTAATGCAATAAAAAACGTAAAAAATCTCTACGTAAATTCAGTAATATTTTATGTTCGTGAATGACGTGAAAGTGGTAAAAAGTGATCGAATTGATATAATTTGCTCGATTACATTCTTATTGATTGCTTTTTTATATTAAATATATAGAAATATTAAAAGAATTTACCAGAAAACTGATAATTATACTCTTTAAATAATATAATACAATCAAATAAATACATATTCTTGCCATTGTTATTGACTTCTATTAAAAAAAAAATTATAGAAATTATTTATTTCCTAGGAGGGAGAGAGGGAAGGAAAGAGAGAGAAAGAACTCTAAATTGATGTTAAGATATACATCGTGATCGATCATAAAGAGAAATCTTAAAATATAATATTGCAAAATAATAACTTGTGATTTGTAAACTAACTTCTACAAAATTTATCGGAAATATGAGAAAGCATGGGTTCAATTAATACGTCAAAATTATCCAGATTGAGAAAAACAGAAACACTAATTTAAGAATTGAAACTAATTGAGTGCAAACGTTTATGAAAAAAGATTATTATTATGTTTGGAACGATATTATGCGTTTTATTGAATGGTTTACTGCTGACAAAGATAGCTGTAACGCTTTCGATAAAAAATTATGTCGCTTCAGAGAGTCTTCAACAGGAATACGTTCCGTCAGTCTGTCCGGATTTAAATTTTACGCAAGTAAGAGATATTTTATCTTGATTAAAAAAAGCTAATTGAATGTTTTTGCAGCTAATAATTTATTAATGTTTGAAAATTAAAACTGTATAATAATAACATAGATAATGTATAATAATAAAGTAAAACTATATATTCTTTGTTGCATTAATACTTAGATATATGATGACATTGTTGAATTGATTTTTATGTAATTATTATAATAATTTTAGATTCTTCTTTAATTTTTAAAACTTATTTATTTTTCTAAACATTTATAGGTATTTTTTATTGGTATAATAAGATTTGTAATAAATTAATTTTTTTGCAAAATTAGAAAATTTTGAAAATTTACAAATTTAAAAAATTAGCATCATTTTTTCATATTAAGTTTAATACATATATGTAACAAAAACAGAGCTAATATTGAATATTGAAGTAGAAAACGGAATATTGGTATAATGGAACTTCGAATTGTGTCAATTAACTTTAAATTTCAATAGTTTCAATCAACAAAATATTCAACAGCAATCATTCGTCATGCGCTCGAATTTATATATCATTTTTAGTGTACAAATGTATTTCAATAATAGCTATGTGTACAATATTTTTACCAAGATAAATATGATAAATATTCGGATTAACTTACAGCTCACTGATTGTTTTCATTTTGACGTATATTATATATATTTCTAAGTGAATGCTTTGTGAAAGCGTATGCTTTGAATTTTATGGTGTTCTGTTATGCTCTTGAGATATACAATTTGGAAGTATTACAAAATAATATTTTAATGAAAAGAAGTCTACAATTAGTCTACCATTTTAACTTTGCAACTTTATTTTCGAGATTTTTATCATAAAAGCGTAGAAAGTGAGAGGCTCTTAATAAAGCTCAAGTAAATTAAAAAAAGTTATTTAGTATTAAAAGTTAGTAATAATTTCAAGTTAATTAAAAGAATAAACGAAAACAAATTCTTAGTGAATTAAACAGTAATTTCGAAGCGAACTAACAATGACGTAATAATGAGTAAATATAAAAAAAATATAAACATATATATATATATATATATGTATGATTTAACATAAAGATGACACAAGTAAATATGAAAATTATGATATTTTAAAATCGTATATCTCTCTTAGAAATCAAAAGAGTGCTACAAATCTTGGTAAATATCTAGAAAAGGTCACAAAGATCAGTACTTTTCTCTCTATAACATATATTAAGGTCAACATCATCGGTGAGGTGTGACCTTTTTTTAGATATTTACCCAAAATTTAATGTGTGTACTACTTAGAAAATGTACTTTCTATAATATATGTTTAAATGAAAATAATTCGTAAAATGTAAGTTAATCCGAACATTTATAAAGATATTAACTGATATTACTAAACATAAATTTCATCTGAATTTTACTTATGTCTACATATGTTATTTATCATTAAAAATATCGAAAACAGTCACGTTTCTGGCTAAATGTTTACTTTAAAAAATTTTTTTTGTATATGTTATATTTTATCAAAGATATTCCGTCTCAAAACAAAGATTATCACATTTTACAAAACACAAAAATCTTGATCTTGATAATGTAACTAACGATAAAGTTTTTGCAAATATCTCTATGATCTCATAATCTATTGGTAAATTGCAAACAAATGCATAAAACGTTAGTAAAAAAATCTACGATAAAAAATTGTAAAAGTAATTTATATTCAAGAGAGATTGAAAATCAAATCTAAAAAAAAATATCTTTCAATAGCAAAAAGAATATCAATTTTAATCTGTCAAAAAGAGAGAAAAAGAGATATATTAATTGTATGCAAAATTAATAGATTTTAAATAATCCCGTCAATTTCATTATTTATTTTTACTAAGTTTCTTATTTCTTATAAAGAAATCGCAAATATTATATTTTTTATTTCTTAATCGATAAATTTTCGAAGTACATTTAGCTCTTTATTGAAACTTTATATGTGTTGTTGCTCTAAATTAACAATTACTTTTTAAGTCTTATTGTTAAAACGCGCAGATATCTTTTATATTATTTTACTATTTTAAAAATCAATACTATATAAATTTTTTGCTGTGTCAATTTTTTTATTTTACATTTTTTTCTTTAAATTTTTTGTTGGAGATTATGGTGGATTACGATCAGTGATACACAGGAAGAACACGTACTACAATAACTTAATTGAAAGAATAGAATATATTTCAGTCAGTACACAAGTTAGATATGCGGAGATATCACAATCCACGTAGACTAGTACAAAGCGAGAGAAGTGTACTTCCGATAATAACGAACTACGTTAAAAGTAAAAAGAGAAAATAGAGCGCGAGTGACGCGACTTCGTCGTGACTCAGTCGGTAACTGAATCACCTATCAAAATCGCATCGCATGTCGGTATGAATCGAGACTAGTTCTATCCAACATTTTTTTTTACTTACTACAGTCGGACCTCTTATCCTACGACATTTTCGGTCCGGAATCTTCCCCTTAAACCTCTGATCCTACGATAAAAATTTGAGAGTGGGGGTATAATTCCCCTTTCGCGGTCGTAGCATGAAAGGATTTTTTGTCGTAGGATAAGAGATTTCGTAGCATAAGAGAGTCGTAGGATAAGAGGTCCGACTGTACTAAAATAAACTAATGTTTTTGTGTAATAATGTCAAAATGATTTTAAAGTCTGTAGAAGGCATTTTAAACAAACCAACATCTCCCAGAACATTTGTAGAGTTCTACCATGGATTCACAAATAAAAGAGACAATATTTCTGTAATATTCAGGTAAAGAATTTGAATTTTCAGCCTACATTTTTTCAGTATTTTAAAATAATTAAGCAACATATATATATAAATATTAATTTTATTATAATTTAACTAACTAAAAACATAAAAAAACTAAAATCTAATTTTTTTTGTAGATGGAACCAACCTGAATTTATGAACGAAGTGATACAAGGATACATAGTGCAGTGTTGGTTCATTGAAAACCTAAAAAAAATTAAAACCTGCGATGATAAATGTATCTCAGCTACAACATTGGAGTTCACGTTGCATAATTCGAAACCTAACACGACATACTACTTTCAAGTACAAACTTACACTAAAGTTGGTGCTAGTCCTTACACAGATTTAATCAACGTATCAACTACGCATGAAAATCCGATACCTCAATTATTAAAAGTATCTGGTGTGTATATCGAAATATGGGATCTGGATTCAAATACCACCGTTAACCTTCTTGAGCAAAAAAACATAGTTTCAGTCGCTTATTCGGCAGCGGAACGCAAAATTTTTTGGAGTAACGATAAGAAGGACTTAATGGTATTGGATATGAATAAAAATAATATCACAAAAATAGCTACTCTTGATGAAGTTCTGATCAATTTCTGCATTGACTGGGTAGCAAGAAGTCTGTACTGGATAGACTACAGGAATATTTTAATAAAACTTGATTTATCAATGATGGAAAATGGCATAATCAAATATAATAAGATTGATTTGAAGATAAACTCAGATGACATATTTTGGGAGGCTTTAGTGATACTACCATTTACAGGGTATATTGACTTCCATCCATCTATAAAAATTTTTATTATAGATTTGTAATTTCTTAAAAAATTTATATGGCTTTTAATTAAGATCATAAGTTAAGACCGGCACAGAGTGAGAGCTATACTATAAAGATATATGGATAATTATATTATATATACAAGAAATGATTGAAATAAATGATAAAAATATTTAGAATAATTGACAAATATTTGGAACAGATAATATAAATATTTAGATAAAATGACGAAAAAAAAAAAAAAAAAAAAAAAAGTTCCTGCCTCTAAATTTTGATGAATTTAATTCTTCTCTGGCTTTAATGTCATTGTTAGTAATAATAATGCCTCTGAGTTCATTCTCTTGGCCATCTTATAGAAAAATGTAGCAGGGAAAAAACAATATATTATAGTATCAGTTGTATGCATGTTTATATTTTATTGCTGGTTATATAACTCATATCGCTGGTTATATAACTATATCTCATAAAACAGGTTTATAAAGTATACCACTTGGTTTGTGTCAGCTTATATACAAAAATTATAAGTAAATATTGTGTATATATATATATATATATATATATATATATATATATATTGTTACGTTTGCGGGATCGATATTAACCGCACGCGACGCGATGCGACGCAACTGACACTTGCGGACCGCACTCGTAAATAAGAATACACTTTTAAATTAAAAGGGATAACTTTAATGGTAAACACAAATTCCAGAACCACAAATATCAGTATCAGTATAAGACGCGACCGTTCAGCTTGACAGCTGACAAAGGTCTCTCTCAAAATGTCTGCCGTTTGACAACCGAATCTCCCAATATCCTGGAGACGATCTTTTTTTGCCGCAACGAGCGGCCGTACAACGCGGCGCGGAAACGCCAAGCAGAGACGTAACAATATATATACAGATATATATATATATATATATATATTAGAATTTTAAATATTCATATGAGTTTTTGCTATTATTAAAACAATACTATATGATAAATAATTTAATGCATATAACTTTCAGAATTTTATATTACCCAGTAATCTGGAATATTAGAAATCCTCGATTTGAAATAATACAAGTTGATCTGGAAGGGAAAAATGTGCAACGTAATCAGAAAAACGCATCCAATATCTGCTCCTGCCCATATTTCGATAATTTAATATACGTCCAGGCTGTTTCCGTAACAATAGATGTAAATACTAATAAGGAACCGCTAATTTACTGGATATTACGGAAAGATATGGGACATCTTTTGATTGTAACAGATATTTATGTCTGCATGTGCAATTTGATTTTAAATAGCATAAATATTAGCAATAAAATAAGTTTCAACTTTATAATAATTGACAAGACAAATATTTACATTTCTACACTCGACGATAGTGTCTATATTTTGGAAAAAAGGTATGCACTTCTAGAGAGTACAGAAAACGCATTTGAATACGTACAAATAATAAAAATGCCTAAGACATTATACACATATACAAATAATGTTACGGTGTATTATATTCCAAAATTGTATTCTTTTGATAAATCTTTGCAATTATATCCTTCCACGAAGTGTTTAACATCGGAAGAAAAACCTTATAGAATTGAAAAAGTAATAATAGGAACCAATAACATTATTATAAAACTTCCAGAATTGATTCCCAAAAGTGGATGCAAAATATATAATTTACCTGCCACCTTATATACCATCTATATAAGTCATTGTTTGGACAATGACACTAACAAGTTTGATAAATTTACTGTGCAGACATACGAGCAGTTTTACGAGATTGCGAATTTAACGCCGCTTACAGAGTACACGTTAAAGTTAGCTTTAAGTAATTTTTATTTTGACAAATTATCAATGGATCCATTATTAAGCTCAAATGTCACGACAATAAAAACTAAGCCGGGGAAGCTCAATGCACCGGAAAACATGACAGTTCATGTTCTGACCCCTACTGTAATGGCAGTTCAATGGATGCCACCCAAGAAAATAAACTGTGTAGTCGTGATCTATGAAGTGCATTGGAAGTCATTTACTTCGATGAACGACACGCGACAAAACGGGAAAGAAGCTATCAATACGCCCAAACGTACAGCAGATGGCAGGTTTTTTACAAAGATTCAGGAATTGCTACCAGGAGAAACATATTTGATATACGTGCGTGTTTATCCAGTTAATTTCAGCAATTTCTACAACGATAGTTTAAATAAAGTCGTTTACATATATGAACCGAATAATATAACTTTAGACGGAGTCAGTGTAAATAGTATGATCATCTCTTGGATCTCGAATATCAAAGCGACGGTTCTTTGTGTCCTAGAGTATACAAATGTTGCGATAGAAAACTGGCAAATAATGAACAACATTAAGATGTTAAGTAACGAAAAAGTAAGATATTATATAGAAAATTTACAGCCGGGAACTGTATACAAGTTTCGTTTGAAATTGAGATATCTCGAATACGAGGAAGACTTTATATGGCCGTCTGATAAGAGATTCATTTTTTCAACACTTGGTAAGCAAGTAAAAATTATAACATTATATACTTATTTTAAATATTTTAAAAACTTTTCTAAAATTTTTAAAATTATAAATTTCTGTTAATAAACAAATAATATTATAATATTATATGTTTGTTTTAGATATAAAAGTGCTTACAAAATATAAAAAGCTAAAAATTTTTGTAATTATTTACATTACAAACGATATATGTTTTCAAAGTCATTAAAATCTGTGATGTCATATAAATATAAATAATTATTAAAATTTTTATTAATAATATAAGTCAAAATATATTTTCAAATATAAAACAAATATATTAAAACTATATTTTTTCTTTACGTAGGTGTTATTTCAAGCACTCCTGAAATATCGGCTAAACAATATTATTTACCATTGATTTTAAGCCTTGTCGCTATAGTTACAGTAATCTGCATCTACTACTTTTATTATTGTAAGTATATTTGACACACGTTCCGGTCTTTAATTACAGACTGTATCAAATGTAGCATCTATAAGTTTTTTGAAAATATTTAATTTATTTGTTATTAAAGCAATTTTAAATTTTAAAATGCATTATTGTGTAAGTATATTGTAATTTTATGACAGTGTATCGACAACAGAAAGAAGCTACCGGGGAAGTTTTGTTTTCGATAGGGACCGACATCGATTTAACTGTTCTGAATGAGATACCGAACAGGAATCTTCAGATTAATAATCCTATGTTGCAATATAATTCGGATGAATATGCACTAAACAAAATTAAACGTGAGGCAATCACACTATCAAAACTTCTTGGCAGTGGCGCATTCGGAATGGTAAAAGCAGATTTTCTCATTGTTATATTTTAAATCATTTTAATTTTTAATTAATAAAGTGATATAAATACACGTTTTTTAATAGAGACAAAAATCAATTTTTTAGAAGACACTATATAATATAAAATATTACGCATGTGTAGGAGGAACTTGATATATACTGAGATGTTATATTGCATTATCTGTTATTTGATAACGAATTTCAAAAAACTACTCATAGAAGTAAATATAAACATATACAATATACATTAACCCTTTACTCACAAGGGAACCTTGCAAACCCGGAAATTCTGATTTTAGTGAAACTTTGTACACATATAGAGGGGGTAAATAGATGAATTTAAAAATTTTCAGTTGCTGCCCAAAAATGATTCTAAGGGATGAAACCACCCCTTATATATAAAGTCGTTTTTCAGTTTTCTCTACAAATCTCGAAAATTATTGGAGATATCGAGAAATGTTTTACACAAAAGTTTTATGATTAAAAGTCCTGTGTTTAACCATATTAATACAATTTTGAAAAAATAATTTAAAAATTTTTTTTTTTAAATCTTTGAAAAAAAATTATTTTTAAAAAACTTTATTAATCTAGTCAAATAGAGATGTTTTTATCATGAAACTTTTGTATAAAACATATTTTGGTATCTCGAATAATTTTCAAGATATATAAAAAACTACTCTTCATATGAGGTATGGTTTCACCCTAGAAGCATTTTCAGGCCGGAATTAAATATTTCTAAATTTACTTACCTATGTACTTACATATTATGTATTGTAAGTTAAAAAATTAATATAAAACTCTACATATTATAGTTTTATTGAAATTAAAAATTTTTTAAGGTTTTTTTCCCACCTTAATACTACACAATTAAATTGTTAATGATTAATAGTTCTATTCCACTCGCCGAATTCAGTTATTATAATTTTATTTATATGGAATATTAATTTTAATATATCTTTATTATAATATATTTTTTTGATATGTTTTTGTAATACAAGTCATACTGATTTAAAACATATTTTTTTTATTCCTTAATTTACGTAAGATTACTTCATCAAAAATTACGCATTATTTTCTCTGATTAAACAAAATCAAAATTATAGTTATAAGTGAAAAAATCACATGCAAACCGCGTGCATTAATTCTAAAGTTGATGATATGTTAAGTGTGATTATATAAACTCGATAATTTCTTAAGTTACGTTTTAATGCAATGTAGAAATATTTTTACAAAATTTTTTTATTTAGAAAATATGATAATGAGTTTGTTTAATCACAGAAAATAATGTGTAGTTTTTGATGAAGTAATCTTTCGTAAATTAAAGAATGAAAAAAATACGTTTTAAGATAAATTAATATGACTTGTATGAAAATTACTCGAGATACCAAAATATGTTTTATACAAAAGTTTCATGATAAAAATACTTCTATTTGAATAGATTAATAAAATTTTTTTAAAATAATTTTTTTTTAAAAAAAAAATTTTTTTAAATTATTTTTTCAAAATTGTATTAATGTGGTTAAGTAGAGGACTTTTTATCATAAAACTTTTATATAAAACATTTTTTGATATCTCTAATAATTTTCGAGATATATAGAGAAAACCGAAAAACAGCTGTATATATAAGGGGTGGTTTCATCCCTTAGAATCGTTTTTGGGCATCAACTGAAAATTTCTAAATTCATTTATTTACCCCCTTTATATGTGTGCAAAGTTTCACTAAAATCAGAATTTCCGGGTTCACGATGTTCCCTTGTCAGTGAACATACAATAACAGATATCAGAACGATGCTGTTTTATAAGATAACTAAAGATAATTTTGTGTTATAAAAGGGAAAATTGTTTCTTCTTTGTTTAAGATTTAACAGTATCTTAAGATTTAACAATAATAAATTATATTTTATATAAAATAGGTTATTTATAATATTAATTTACTTTCTTAACACATAGTTTTTAATATATCTAAATATAATAATAATCATAAAACTTAAGCGATTGCTGCACATAATTTGAAAATTATAAGAAATGGCTTACAGGAGCTTGAATAACAGGTCTCTGTAATGACGTCGATTTTGCGATAAACCAAATTTAATTATATCAGACATAACAATTACATAACATTGTCAGATTAATATAATAGAATAATATAATAAAGAAAAATAATAAATATAGAGCATGTAATCAAGACTGTTTAAGACAGCTTAAATAAAAATAAAATAATATAATAGGCGGACGTTTCGACCCGATCATTCAGGTTATCCTCAGCGCAAAAATTACTGAATTTATACATGTTGTGTAAAGAAAAACTAATGTTAAACGAAGATTGAAAGTTTAGCGCAATGTGTTATAACGGAGACGCAATAAACGCATGCCGACAAAGAATGAAAGCTTAACGCAAAATGTCAAAACGGAGACGCCATGAACGCATACCGACAAGGATGTAAAAGTAGACAACATTTTCCATATAGTACATTGATCCTCTTTAGTTCAATTGTTAGGAGGATCAATATGTCTCATAAAATTGTCATATTTCTGGAAGCAAAAATCTAACAATCAATCAATCGTTGAGATTAAGAATTAGTTAATATTATTAGTAAATTTAAGTGCCCATCATCAGGAATTTTTCAATAAACATTCTAAACAATTGATTAAATCAGACAGTTAACATATTAAACATAAATAAAAAACTCCGAATATGGTTAATGTTGAACAAAGACAAAATTTGCTTACAAACGTTGTGATTCCGTTAGCATCTTAGCTTACTGTAGATAGCAAACGAACTTCTTAATTTTTCTGTTAATATGATACGCAAATATTTATGAATCAAATTAATGCCAGAAAAATATTGATCACCTGGATAATTTCCTTATTGTAATCGAAACATTAGAATATGATTTTTTAGTGTTGAAAATAGTTTTTAATTTACTTGTCGCGAATTTTTTAGAATTACGATTAAATAAATGTCGATTCTTCCAGAGATAGTTATATTACTTACAATTAGTCTATACAATAACTAATAAGAGCATTTGACTAAAGATCTCGAAGCAATAAAAAATGTTATAATATACATAGGTGATAAAGTAATGAAAAGAAAATTCGATTCTGGAGACACTGGAGACTCCACAAAAATTGACACCAAATCAAAGGTCCGTATGCTTGATCGTGTGTTGGAGAAAAATTACCGTTACGTAAAAAAAAATGTCAAAAAATTTCAATTATCATGAATCTCAAATCGCGGAACCTTAAAGATATCAAATATGAGACCATGGGCAACATAAATTGAAGTTACTTATATACCTATATTCTAGTATTATTTTAATAATATTTATATTTATTTCAATTTTTTTGTAGTTACACACATACTTATAAATATATATGTTTTGTTATGTGTCGATTAAGACAAGATAGAATATTTTCAAACTAGAATATTTTAGTTCTATTTCTGCTGTTACATATTTTATTGGAAATAATACAGTTATTACTTGTGTTTACTCATGCGTTTGTAATTTGTAATTTTGAATGTGATAATCGGGACGATTAGTGGTCAGGCTGATCAAATTGTAAGGTAATAGATCGAGTCTTGAGATTATAGAACTACCATGAGTTGATTTTGGACACACGTATAGATATTGTTATTTTTATGTATAGCAAGTACGAGAGCGGCCTGAGAATAGTTCCATTACGACTTTCGGACCGATAAATAACTGATGTACTTATACGTATAAATTTTTCCACTTATTTATATATGTTTCATTAAATTGTTTAATAAAAAATAAAATATATCACAGGACACATTAAACTATGTATGTTTTTTCACACATATAAAATTAGTTAACTGTATTTAACTTAATTTCAAAATTTTGTAGGTGTATCAAGGAACTGTCAAGGATTTAGAAGAACCGGGCATAAAAACACCCGTTGCTATAAAGATATTAGAAGAGCGTGCTTCCTCGAAAGAGAAAAAGGAATTCTTGCAAGAGGCCAGGCTTATGAATCACTTTCGACACAAACATGTATTAAAACTGTTGGGTGTCTGTTTGGACAAAAGTTCTCCATTACTTGTGTTGGAATTAATGGAAACTGATCTGTTGAAATATTTGAGAGAGAGTCGAACATTGGAACCGTCAGATTCGCACGCTCTGCGTCTGCAAGATTTGCTTGCCATATGTGAGGATGTTGCGCGAGGCTGTTGCTATCTGGAAAAATTGCGTTTCGTACATAGAGATCTCGCATGCCGAAACTGCTTAGTGTCCGCGAAAGACCGCGAGAACCGTGTCGTAAAAATTGGCGATTTTGGACTAGCTAGAGATGTTTACAAAGATGATTATTACCGTAAGGTAAATATAAAATTTAAAAAATGAAATTTTTTATTTATTTTTTTTGTTTTGCCGTAATAATATTGTAAATTTTTACTTTGAATAGAATTTAAGAAAAATAAATTATTTATTTATATATAGCAAAAGTTGAGTTAATGTTTTCTGCTTAAGAACACTTATTTCAAATATTATTAATTTGAATAAAAGAATTAACTTTATTAAAATCATATTTTAGAAAGGAAAAGGTCCGCTTCCTGTTCGCTGGATGGCACCTGAATCTCTGGCCATAAGAATATTTACTTCTAAAAGCGACGTTTGGTCATTCGGAGTACTAATGTGGGAGATTACATCATTGGGTGAGCAACCTTACTTTGGCAGGACAAATTCCGAAGTGATAGATTACGTACGTGCAGGAGGCAGATTGCAAATGCCTCTCAACTGTCCAGTTTCATTGTATCAGTTAATGATGCATTGCTGGAGTACTGTGAATGCTAGACCAAAGTTTAAACTTTGTCTCGAAAATATCGTAGCTCTTAGAAGCAGTACAGTAGATGCAGACCTGAATCTGACATTCGGGCATTAAGTGAGCACAAAAAGTATATTAATGTTTTTTATGGATACACATCATATGCTACTGCATTGAAAAATAAAATTTATGCGCAACAGGTCCAAAAAGCCATATATTCAAAATAATTTTTTTTACTACACCTAAACATATTAAATGCATATAATCAAGAGGAAAGCTTTTAACCATATCAACGTTAGGTATATATTTTTTAAAATTGATTTTCCTAAATGATGTTCATGTTGTATTTTATCACGAAAATTTTTATTTTTTTTTTTTTACAATTAATCTTAGGATAAATAAGATTAATCTCTTTCTTTTACATATTTTCCTTTTTACATGCATTTGGTACATGAAAAGAATCCAATATGACCTTTGCAATAGGTAATAAAAGATTTAGCTGGAGCATCACAAATAAATGCTTTGATTAAAAATGGTATATTATGATTGTTATATATATGTCAAACCTTTTTGCGATAAATCTATAGCTTCTATAAAAAAGTCTGATAAAAAATCATTAGCATTATTAGAGTTTTTATAACTATGATATATACCAATAACAGAAACATATTGAGGATATTCAGCTAATGAGCATAAAATGGGATATATTTGACTGCTTGAACTTTTACTAATAGGCAAACCGTCAATGTTAATTAATAAATTAATTTTTCCTGGTTATTTAAGAAATTAATAAGTTTTTTAACTACAGTTTTAATCCTAATATGTGAATAAATTCCTGGTGCTACAGATTTGGAAAATATGTATCGAGGAGTACAAAGTAATGTCCTAGGATCCTGAGGTAAAATAATATTTGGTATTAATTGTAATAATTTTAATAGACTTCTTAAAACGTTATGTGGAATTTTATGAGTTACTGCTCATAATTGCAGTTTGTTACTAAAACTATCTTGAGCATTATCTTCTACAATAGTGTGTTCCAAATACATTGAATTATTACAATTAATAACATCGCCAGAATTATCATAAGATTGGCTAGGAGAATCATATAAATTATCAAAATAGTCTATATTCATGGAAGAATGTAATTCATCATTATTATCTATATCCAAGTTTTCTACATTTTCTGCGATTGCATTAAGTACATTTTCATCATTATTATTTGATGTTAATAAATCATTATTATCAGAGAAGCAATCTTGTGATAATTCTAAGCATGCAGCTGTTCCTCTTTTTATTTTTCTGTACAAAGTAGCCTTAGAATATGTACGTTTCATTTTTAATTTCACAAAAACTATTATTTAAACTATTTTATTGTTAAATTAAATTTATAATACATTTGCTTTAGTAGTACGTACTCTTTTATTTCTTTTATATTTTCTCAGTTAGACAAAAAATATATAAAAAATTCAAATTGAAAAAAATATGCTTGTAATTGACGAAATTTACTTATAACAATTCTTATCATAAAAATGTTTCACGTTCCTCTTTTCCTTTTCTTTTTTTCACTAAGAATTGCTTTCTTTTAATGACTGCAACAAGTTTCTTTTTATTAATGCTACAATAAAGAGAAATATTTTATGTGCAATTTCATATAATAATATAACCTTATATAAATATAATCTCGAATTTTCTGAAATGTTGTATCTTATATACTATTAAGCCTTATTTAATTTTATATAGAATAAAATTAATAAAAGTGCCACTTACCTCTGATTAATGATTAAAAGTGAAAAAGTTAACAATTCAATAAATGTATGGGCATGCGACATGGCACTCACGGCAGAGAAAACGAAAAGACTGATATCGGAAACTCAGGAACAGAACTCACATCTATACGGCTTGCACTTGTGTGTGCGTCATGTGAGCCATGAGCCCCGGTCTGGCATCACCGATCTAAAATGACGTTGATGCGCATGTATGTACATACACTAAACAATGTGCAATAAATAAACTCGACAAATATTCTGAGAACATTATTCTTTGTTATAAATGATCTGATTTTCATTATAATATTCTATGTATATTTATATAATATTCAACTCGAATATTCCGAAATTAAGAACATTTGGATTTTATGAGAATATTCATAGAACTTTGTATGTTATCTGGGTAATAAATAATAAAAGTGAAACTAATAGAAGTTTATATATTTTGTTTTCCTTGTTTCGAAATTAAATGATGCACTGTATAGCTACTTTAAATAAAATGTATATCATATCGACAATAATATTGAGAGATATTTAACTGATTTAAGTAATAATTTATTTCCACAATTTTTATGATCAAAAGTTAATAATTTTTTATATTATGTTCCACACAGGAACAAAGCCCAGCATTGTAAGTAATTTAATGTATATGCCTGTTATATGTAGAACGTTCTATTTTATTTAAATATTGATAATTAAAAGTAGTATTGCGAAAAGAAATATTTTCAGTCAACAATCTGTGATTTACAATATGTAAAATATTAGGTATTTAAGTAGTAAGCTACTAGTTACGACACAAAACTTAAAAAAGAAAAAAAGACAAACATAAATCTTCTTTAGAGATTGGCTGATTTTCCCAAGACGTTGATCTGTATTCCGCATTTGTGCAAGCCTTTCGTCAATCTCTGAGCAAGATCGACGTCCACCCGAACAAAGTTTTGTACGGCACGTTCGACGATAAAGGTCGAGGCGTTGCGCAGACTACCAACCAAGTTTTGAGCTAATCTCTCTTTAGCGGGTTCGTTGAGAACCTTGTTCCAGAAGGTGGTGGCTTGACCGAAGTCGTCCTCGTCCTCAGAATTATAACGGTCCACGTCTCCGCTTACATGGAACGGTGGTGAACGAACGTCCGGACACTCCCTCGGTCCGAAGAAGCTATTTGGATAATAATTCGGCGCGCCTCCGTGATTATATATCGACATGTTACCATCTCGCTGATAATGCATCGCAGAGGAGATCGCCTACGGGATAATATATATTGCATTTTTTAATCTTCAAGAGATATATATTTTAATAAATATTTTATACTCTAATATTTATATTAATCGAATAATGATGTATTTTGATAAAAATATAATAATAGTAAATTTTAATTAATCAAATAGTAACTTTTGTAAAATATATCAATGTAAAAATAATAATAATTTATATAAAATATATTAACAATAATTTATGTATATTAATTTCTTTATTCAAACGTACAATTAAAAATAATATGTGGACACGCAATTTCTTTATGTCAATATTAATATAAATTATTATGTCAATTTGCAATATCATATTAAATATTTTTATGAAACATAAATAAATATAACTATTATAAAATGTGGAAGATATATATGTTACTTAGGTGAAAAAATCTCTACTCATTTTTACTTTGAAGAACCATGAATAAACTTTATCTAAAGTTGCGAAATAAATTTTAACACTTAAAAAGCATGAACATCTATCATAATTAGAAAAAATGTCAGCAATCGTGTAATTTATCCTGTCGTAAAATGAAAAGTTACCTTGTAAGGGCAATTCACTGGCAACTGAAGATGATTCGGTCCCAAACGATGTCTTTGAGTGTCACCATAAGCAAAGAGTCGATCTTGTAACACTTTGTCGGGACTCGGTTCAATACCAGGTACCATGTGCGCCGGATTAAAGGCCATTTGCTCCACATCAGCGAAATAGTTTTCGGGATTGCGATCCAGTACCAGTTTTCCTACTGGTATTGGAGGATATTCCTTGTGAGGCCACACCTATAAGAAAAATTTGTATAATTTTCAAAAAGGAACTGCTTATAAGTAGAATACTGATATAATTGAAGAATATTAATTGCCTTTGTTAAGTCAAACGGATTCCACCTGAAAGTTTTTGCTTGGTCCATGGTCATTATTTGGATGTAGAGTGTCCAGGACGGAAATTGCTTTTTAGCGATAGCATTGTAAAGATCTCTAATCGAGTAATCAGGATCAGAAGCGCAGAGTTCGTTAGCTTTCTCCGGGAGAAGATTTTTGATCCCCTGATCGGTCTGGCAATTATCATTAAATATATGTAATACAACAAATAATTTTAAAATAGTTCAATTAATATAGATGACATACTACTATTTTTTTCTGGTTTAAATAAGAACCTTGAAGTAGAATTTACAATAGACCGCTTCATTCTTGCTGTTGACTAACTTGAATGTATGAGAACCGTAGCCGTTCATGTGACGGTACCCGTCAGGAATACCGCGATCACCAAAGAGAAACATAACTTGATGCGTCGACTCGCGTCTAAGGGAGAGAAAGTCCCAGAACATGTCAGCATCCTAAAAAAAAATATTTTATTAATATACCTACTCTCTATTTAGCAAAATGTCATTTAACTTCCACATAGATGAAGAAAACATATATTTGATACATAAATAACGCACTTGATCATCGAATTAGTTGACTATCTGTAATCATATTTAAACGAACCTTCAAATGGGTCACAGGATTTCTCTTCTGCGTGTGTACTAAACTTGAGAATAAAAGAGAATCCTTAATAAAGAAGATTGGCGTATTGTTGCCGACAAGATCCCAAATACCTTCCTCGGTATAGAATTTTACGGCGAATCCACGCGGATCTCTGAAAAATAAAACGGAACATCGATTATAATTAGAGAAACATATATGTGAGAACATTTTTTGTATCCATTTTTTTGTTACTCAATCCTTCACTACTTGAATTATAGTAGCAAATCGCAAATCAAAAGAATAACATGCAATTCAATCGCGTCTTTTTCTTTATTGCACCACGCTAAATGATAAAAATTACACTCATGGCGATGGAACCACATGTAACGTAACGGGTCACGGTATAGTATACATTAAGAGACTCATTAATGGAAAATGGTTTGAAGGTAAGCTGGAGAGCGTACTGTATGTATCCAATTTAAATAAAAACTTATTCTCAGTTGGAGCTTGCATGAATAAGGACTACAAAGTAACTTTCGAGAAAGACTATGTCAAATTCTCCATGAATGATGAGCTGAGAGCTCAAGGGATGAAGCAAAGTAATAATCTTTTTCGTATCTTTATCAAGGTGCAAAACAGAAATTATGCAAATTCGGCAGCAACCTCAAACTTAAAACGCTGGCACGAGCGTTTGGGCCATGTCAACTATAAATATATACGTCAACTGTGGAAGGAAGGCTTGATTGACGGAACATAAAAGACAGTAACGATGATGAAGATACTTTCTGCGAAGCCTGCCAATATGGGAAGCAGTATCGTTTATCCTTCAATAAAATCACAAAAAGAAATCCTCTATCGGGAGAGCTCATTTACAGTGACGTATGTGGCCCAATGTCTCAAGATTCAATAGGAGGTTTCAAGTTTTTTGTAAGCTTTAAAGACAACTCTACTCAGCATATCGTGTTGTTTATTTTATAAAGCACAAATCTGATGTTTTTGATAAACTGAAAGAATTTGTTAATTAACTTGAAAATAAGTTTCAGAGACGAGTCAAGACATTGCATGTGAACAATGACAGAGAATACTGCAATGAGCAGATATCAAGATATTTGTGTGCTAAAGGAATTAATCTGGAAACCACTGCCCCGTATACTCCAGAACAAAACGGACGGGCAGAGCGAGATAACAGATACCTGGTAGAAAGCGCCCGAACCATGTTACATGCCAAGAATTTGTCTATTCGATTGTGGGCTGAAGCGGTGAACACAGCCTGCTACATATTAAATCGTACACCAACGTTGTGCAATCAAGATGGAACTCCTTATGAATTGTGGACTGGAAAAAAGCCACGCTTAGATCATATTAAAATATTCGGATCGGAAGCATACATTCACGTCTCCAAACAATTAAGGAAGAAATGGGATGAGAAATCTTGGAAGATGATACTAGTAGGGTACCAATCCACAGACTTCGAAAATTACGGTATCCAGAGATGTTGTTATACACGAGACAAGTGATCATCATGTGACGAAACCGAACGACCAGGTAAAAGTCCCAACTGATCCAAGAACACTGATTCAAGAAGAAGTCATTAGTGAAGACGTCCAAAAGAAAGAAGACACAATCAAACATTATGAAGAAGAGAGCATGAAAATGAGCGGTTCACATGACATACACTTAGAGATAGAAGCACAAACACTCAAACCACCGAATTGTTACGAAGCAAATATAATAGAGCTTGATGAACCTACATCTTATGAAGAAACTGTAACGGAAAAGATGCCGAGAAATGGGAGGAGCAATTGACGAGGAACTCAAAGCACATAAGGCTAATAATACATGGATCTTCCGAGATTTACCAACAAACAAGAAAGCAATAGAATCGAAATGGATATTCAAGATAAAACGAGCAGCTCATGGTTACAATTACCGCTATAAGATTCAACTTTGTGCGAAAGGGTTTACGCAGAGGCACGGAATTGATTATCATGAAATATTTTCACCTGTAGCGCGATACGATTCCATATGGACAATATTGGCAATTGCTGCAATGCAAAATTTGGAAATAGCGCATTCGACGTGAAGACAGCGTTTCTGAATGATGATCTATCTGAGGAGATTTACGTGAAAATACCGGAAGGAATCAAAGCACTATTCAATGGTGCAGTGTGCAGATTACAAAAAACCATCTACGGTCTTAAGCAAGCATCGCGAGAATGGAACAGTAAATTTGATTCATTTCCAAGACGTTTTCAACATCAAGCAAGGCGGATCCATGCGTGTATACCTGACAGTGTCGGCAGAACCGTTTTCACCAGCGACAGTGGATAATCTTATAGCGATAGGAGTTCTCTTTCCAATGCTGGAAAATATCTTGGCCTTGCAATACTTGCTTATATCATGAGTAACTTCAAAGTAGCCGAACGCACCTGAGAAAAATACGCGTACAGTTAATTGTTAAGTTGTTAATAAAAAAAATAAAGTATACACATAAAGATAGTTGTGCAAAAATAATAGATGTAATATATTAAAGTTGTGCACACTATAAAAAATAAAGCAAATATACCGGCTGCTTTAGCGTGCACCATTCGTTCCGGAATCCTTTCTCTGGTAAAATGCGACATTTCGTCCAAGTAAACAACATCTTGCAGCAACATGGGTCCACGAGACCCAACCGTGAGGCTGGCCTTTTTCTCGGCAACGGGTACTCCATTTGCAGTTAATAATACAGGTGCTTCACCCTGTGAAAAAGATTAGATGTAGATTAATTCTTTATCGACTACTGCACGAAATATATTTATTTCATATAAAACAGTTCTCTTATGTCAGAAATTAAAAGACTACGAAGTATAATCTTAAGACAAATAAATCTACTTAATAAAAGCCAAGTATAGAAGGTAAATAGCGCGGCAATAGAATAAAACTCCTAAATAGTTATAATATATATAAATTTGCCTAATAATAATTCCTAATGATTATTAGGCATATTTATATACATATATGATAATCGTTTAGAGAGGAGATTTATTTATTTTCGCGCTATTTACCTCGCGGTCAGCTCTTTTTAATCTTTATAATATTTATCTTAATTTTTTAATATTCGGATTCTTTATTTGATTTTGCTGATAATTTTATTTAAAAAAATAATCAACTTAAAAAAAATTTATATAAGAAAAGAACCTTTTAATCATGTCCAATTTTATACTTCGTTTTTATAGTTCGCAACATTTTTTAGAATCTTTAAGCCTCTGTAATATTTATTGAACTTTAATTATAATAAACAGACATAGATAATTAAACGATAACTTAATCATTATCAACCGTCGTATAAAATTCTGTTACACAATCAGAAATCTTTTCGTAATTAAATCTTTTCTTCTTTTTATCAAAATACAAGGAAGAAACCGCGATGGACATAATACTTTTTGTCACTATTCATTTCGCTAATAAACAAAAAGTAAATGCGCTTTTTATATTATAAAAATCGTGATAAAATCAAAGCATAAAAATAATCTCATCCGTTGATCGTGGAGGGAGATTCTTGCTGTCTTAAAATCTTATCTAAGAATCTACTTCAACGTTTTAGTAATTATTATCGTCCAGTCGTGTCATAATCACCTTGCTGGCAATCGGTGTATGTATTTTTTTTAATTAGATAATTATTAATAAAAAATTGATAATATCACGATATTAATGGTGAAAATTATCTTGCACAAATTATACGTCACACAAGCAGATGTTGCAATATATAAATTTGAAGTACGTTTTCAGTGCTACAGTTTTAATTTTCTAGTGCAAATTTCTATCTCTCTTTTCTTAATATATATTAATAGTTAAATATTGTTCTTTTTCAAGTTGTTATTAAAATTCTCATATAATGATAATATAAAATAAATAGTTATTAGAAAATTGAAAGTTGTTGCAAATATGATTATGGTAAAATAATTTCTTAAATATTGTGATTAAAATTATTACAATTTGTATTATTTTTCAGAAAAAATATATAAATATACATATATATATATATCTTTGTTTTATATATATTTATTATAATAATTAATACATTATACATTAATGTACTTTCTGTGTATATGTATGTATGTATGCACGTGTATATATATATATGCATACATACATATACACATAAAGTACATTATATATGTGCGTGCGTGCATCTTATCTTTATCACTTTTATCTAGATGAAACATTATTTACGTGAAACACTGTTTATATGCATTAAATAGTAAAACATTAATTTACAACTAATTTGCATAGTCGACTACACCGATTACTTTTTTTGCGAAGCACACCTCTCGCTGCGTTGAATTGCGTAATTTTATAGTGAATAACGCAATGCTTTTGCTTCGATATGACACAGCGCATATTATCTTCAAAGTGTCGCCATTGACCTAATGCGCTTGACCTACTGGTTGCTAACTCCTTCAGAATGTAAATCATATGCGAGAATAAGCATAGGTTCTTTTTTTAATGACTAAATATATAAATATAAATTTCAAATTTTTAGAATGTTTTTGGTAAAATGGCGCTATTTCCATCGATACATCATATCATAAGCAATTTTATCGAACATTTTATTTGTTTAATCTGATAGATACAATTGTAAAAATACCACTCAACGGAACAATATTTAACTTATCTGCGTTTCATCACGCAGCTAGTTTAATTATTTTCTATATCTATTAACACATAATTAGTCGTGCAAAACAGATCACTTTGATTTAAGTAAAAAATATACAAACACTGGCTTTTAAATGTGACAGATAAAATTTCTGTGATTTTTTAAATCTAAATGTTTTGAGGATAATCAACCAGAGAGAGATTGCGAATCGCGACGTAAATTTTAAATGTGTTGCGATAAATCACAATATAGGTATGCTGTGTTGTAAACACTTCAAGATTTTATAATTCCTTGGCTCTTTCTCGGATTTTCATACAATGTAGTTCTTTGAATGTCAAATAAGTACTTTGTAGAAGAAAACAATGTAAAAAACGGAAATCCTCTAAAATATAAAGAAGGAAAGAAAGAATGTCAAATAAATACATTTTAGCTGTCTACACTTGTATAAGTGAAATTAATTTCAAACATTTTTTTTAAAAGAATATACCAGCTGAAATTATGAAATTAGTTGAAATAATAAAATTAGTCTCATGTAAGAAATACATTTTAAATCATTTTAATAAAGAAATGTTGTGAAAAGATATGACTATTTAGTGTTACAAACGTACTTGAATTAAAAAATGCAATTTAAATTGTTGATAGATTTTATATAAAATACGTAGTATTTTTTTTGGTTTAACTCTTGTATTTTTATTATTTATCAGAATATAGGAAGAAACTAGCGTGTCACGTTCTTATGCATATCATTTATGCATATCATTTGAATTTCCCAAGTAAATAATAAATGGATTTTCATTCTTATCATATACGCTTTTATCTTTTGAACCTTGCCGTTACTAAATATAAGATAGTACGTAGAAACTAATGTTAAAATTTTGCATTACAAATTTTGTATGTTTAATGCAACAAGGTTTTTACGATTGCACATCGTAAAAACCTTGTTGCATTAAACATACGAAAGAGATTATCAGTAAGATTAGAAATTATATATATATATATATATATATATATATATATATATATATACGAACCTTATAAAATTATATGGATAAAATTCATTATGTAACAGTGGATGTAGCGCTATGCAAATATTGACTCTGTAAACAAAAGATTTAGTTTACAATATATTAAAATTGTAATGTAAACAAATCTTTGTTAAATCATGCAAATATAACTTATAACATTATGCAATTTATGAATTTAACCAAAAAATTAAATTTATTTACTTCAACATTGAGACGTGATATATATCGGATATAA
Organism: Anoplolepis gracilipes; assembly: GCF_047496725.1. Classification (NCBI taxonomy): domain Eukaryota; kingdom Metazoa; phylum Arthropoda; class Insecta; order Hymenoptera; family Formicidae; genus Anoplolepis; species Anoplolepis gracilipes. The sequence continues at coordinate 1,369,862 of NC_132981.1, forward strand.
TATAAAATATTCTCCTTAAAACTTCTTTGTTAATATTTGAAAAGTATAATTTGAAATAGAAGATTATATTGTTTTATTTTTAAATGTTATACGCAAATGTTTAATTTGATAATAACTTTTTGCTTAAAACAGATAATTCAACAGATGATGCAAAGTCAACACGACAAAAACTGACTTGTAGCTTTGTTTTTAATTGTGCGAATCGTGAGTACATATAATCAACTGAATGTACAGGCTCTATCGAAATAGAATCAATAGTTAGTATTTTTAACAGCTGAGAGATATTCGTTTTCTCCTTACTAAATATTTAAATATAGCAAAGGTTTTTTAATTATATAATAAGCTAAGAGGTTTCGCTAAATTAAGCTTCGATGAAGTAAATACGTACGTGTAGATAAATATTTCAAATGCAATAACTAAATCTTATTAAATCTTGGAATAATTGCATGGATAGAATTTCATAATCGTTAATATGATGTTTATATCTCATTTTATTTAATTAATTTATTTATTTCATATCTATATATTTAATCCTTTTTCGTTTTATATATAATTATATTTATATTTATATATATACTTTTTTGTCATTGGACGAAACTTTTGCTAAGAATTTTCGTGCATTATTATCACACATATATTTCGATAAACCCGGACAAGCTGTAGTAAAATAATTTATATAAACAATCTCATATTTATAAATCCCTCTAATAATCCTACTTTTCAATGTAGCTTATCAGTTAGTAATTATGTAGTAATATGCAAATATATTGTTAGTAGCAAAATGTGCAATATTCGAATAAACATATACACAAGTACCGTGTTTCCAAAAGATATCAACGATTCTATTTAAATCTAAATTTTTTAGATAAAAAATCATTTCAAATAAACATATCATCTGAAACTTGATTACAGGAGAGAAAAAAATTCCAGAGCGTTTTTTATCCTATTCCTTTTGTACCATGGAAAAAATAGAATAAAAAGTGAATATATAATTAAAAAATTCGGAAAAAGATTTTTTTTGCAGATACAATTGCATTACAATTCGAATTTCTATATTAAAAGATGCCTAAGATTGTATTCTATGTCGTTCTAAATGCAATTAATTATAAAGTAGCGCTAAGTCATTCCTGTCCTGATAATTAATCAATTAATGTATCCCGTAATCCCGTATACATTTCATAACATGACGCAACACTAACTCAAAAGTCGAAGTACATATGGAAGACTGGAGGTACTCAATCAAACTTTTTTATATTTTCATTCCTTTTAGAAATATAGAAGTAATCGTAACATGCGTAATACGTGACAAGTGTTTGAACACCACTGTAACTGCGTGGCACGTATGTAACAATCTCTTACCTTGAAATTCCTCTTGTAATCATTCAGCTGTTCCGATGCCGGATCTCTAACTGGGGAAGCCATCCTGTCGATCGGTCTCTCGCAGTTGTAACTTCTGAAGGCAATCACGAAGAGCGACGAAGTAGTTTCCGAGATATCTCGACGACGTAAGGAGACGTAACTGGTCACCGACGACGACGTAGAAAGATGTAACTAATCGACAACAACGACGACGACGAGCTTTTATCGTGTCCGTATGAATGACGGAGGAGAATTGATAGTGCCGGGTGGGAATAGACATTACATCGATTCGGGAGGAGAAGTGATATCGAAGGAATTGAACTAACAAGGAAATCTCGCGAACTCGAAAAATTCTGATTTGGATGAAATTTTACACTCGTGTAGAATAGATAAATAAATGAATTTAGAAATTTTTTTACTTGTGAGTTTAAATCGATTCTAAGGGGTGAAATCATCCTTTATATGTAAAACGGCTTTTTGCTTTATATATATATATATCTTGAAAATTATTTGAGATATCAAAAAATGTTATTATATAAAAATTTCATGACAAAACCACCTCTATTTAATCACATTAATAAAAGTTTAAAAAAATATTTTTTTACAGATTTAAAAAAAATTTGTTTTAAAAGTTATTTTTTTTAATTTTATTAATATAATTAGTATTTTTTTAAATTTTATTGATATGATTATTTAAAACGTCGGTCGCGTCTATAGTCTTACAAGAGTAAAGCGATATTAAAAAATTAGGTGTTCGATAGTTATTGGTATTAAAATATTCCTTTATTAATATTATTTTAAGATATGCAAACGCCGAATTAGATGCTCGTTCCGTTTGGTAGAATTTCGGACGTAAATCATGGGCGCGTCAACTGATTTACAAGAGAGAAGTGGTTTAAAAAAATTTTATATTTTAGATATATCTTAACGGTTTCTAAGAGCACCTAATTATTATGTATTTGTTTTTTTAAATTATTTTATTTTTTTAATAACAATTAAATTAACAACCAACAAACGTCAAAATCGTGCCAACAATTATCAACAAACGACCAACAAACGATTTGTAAAAAAAAATTAGTAAAGTGAAAATTGACCGGTTAACTTTACGGAGATAAATATCGGACGCAGTGTGAATCCAGCAAAAACCTTGTATCCACGATCTGAGAACTCATTCCAAGTTCCAATTTCAAGAAATGTGTAACCAATCAGCTCACAGATTTCACGGAAAAGTGGCAATTTTATTGGTTACACATTTCTCACAAAGACCGAGATCTCGGATCAAGTTCTGTCATCGTGGATACAAGGCTTTAGACATTGATTAGATAGCGATAAGATATCGATACGAAAATCATTTATTGCTAGAGTGTAGTTACATACATATAATGCTACAATCTCAGTTCTTTTTCTTTTCTGTTACTTATCGTGCTCGCACAGGATAAATGTAATGATGAATCTATAAATGAAGAATTCGTTAGTATAGTATTTGATCATGATTACGTAGGCTGTAATGGTTGGACATGAAATGAGTATAATAGCGAAATTATTACATATATATCAGGTTTTATTGTAAAGTTCATAAAGAAAAAAATCAAATGTGAAATATGTCTCAAACAGTTAGAAAAAGATACTGTTACTTCTAAACTCATAAAATTAAGGGTCAACCCAATTCAGGATCATCGTATTTTAATTATAAAGGAAGTCACAGTATAGTTCTTCTGGCTATATGTGATAGCAATTATATTTTTAAATTTGTTGATATTGGAGCATATGGTCGAAGGAGCAACGGAGGAATTTTTAAAGAGAGTGTATTTGGTCAAAAATTTGAAAATAATGAAATGAAGGTACCTAAACCTGCACCAATTTCTAATAATGGAGAAGATTTTTCTTACGTTATCATAGGAGATGAAGCTTTTCCGTTGAAAACTTATTTATTAAGACCTTATCCGGGTAAACAAAATGTTGGAAATGAGAAGCGTATATTCAATTATAGACTATCAAGAGCCAGAAGAACAATAGAGAACAGTTTTGGAATTCTAGCTTATAAATAGGTGGAGAATTTTTCGAAAACTTATTATTTTAAAAGTAGAGAAAATCATGAAAATTGTACAAGTAACTGTGTGTCTACATAATTGGTTACATATAGCAGATCTTAACGGAAACGAAAAAATTCAATATATTACACCAGATTCAGTTGACAGAGAAGACGAAAATGCTTTTATAGCAGGAAGCTGGAGAACAGATATGTAGGCTGCAACTGGAATAACAGACATAACTCGCTTAGAAAATAACTCCAGCACTCGTCAAGCTATAGAAGTTCGGGAACAATTTCTTCATTATTTTAACAATGATGGAGCTGTCGATTGGCAATGTTTTTATATGTAAGTACATTTAAAAATTACAAATGAAAATTGTAAATAAATTATTGTATAAAATTATAACTTTATTTATTATATAAAATTATACCTTGTACAGATTAAATAAATGCGTAATATAATATTAATAAACACTTTTTTGAACATATTTTTAAATAATTGTTATGATTATTAATTTATATAAATTTAAAGTAAATTTAAGTAATTTCATTCTCCACATCTAGTTCATTTTCTAACTTAAACAATAGTTTGTAAATTTTAAACATTGCTCTATTAACTTGTTTTTTATTAAAATTTCTTAATTTTTTGTCTACTGTAGAACAAAAATATGAAATTTCATCTCCTTCTTTTATTTCCGGCATAGGTAATAATGGTGGCTATACAATTTGAGGTGGCGGAACTATACAATTTGAGGAGGCTGACTTAATGCATTGGCAATAATTTTAATTGGATCCTCACGTTTCTTCTTTTTGCCTGAAATAAATCAAATGAATTTATTAATATAATTGTGCTTATAATAACTTAGTATTTATTAATACTTTTATAAGATACAAATATACAAACCCTTATTAAGTTCGAAATCATCTGAAGAACGATTCGAATCATCCAATTCTTCTACATCATTTGAAAGATTAGCATCCTTTTCCATAGGTATCGTCAAATTGCTGACAGTACTATATTGAAAAATAGCATTTCAATAAAACTGATTCAATGAAATTAATTCATTACTATCTATTATTTTTACTTCTATAATTAAATTTACCTTTTAATTCCAAGATCAAATGAATCTTTTAAGAAGCTCATTTGCTCCATATACCGCCACGGTTGCCTTTTTTTGCTGCTTGACTACTTTTCCCTTTTTCTTTTATAATGTTTACTCTATATGTATCATATAAATTTTTCCATTTTAATTTTAATGCTGTAGCAGTGTATTGCTCTGAAAAAAAGTTTATGGTCATAATTAATTTCGTATAAAATTACTAATTTTCTCAGTAAATAATGTTATTTATCTTATACTGTTTTCTTTGTTTGTATTCATTAGATTCGTTATATCTTGCTAAAGTTTATCTTTTGCTGCTTTAGTCCGCTGTGATGGTAATGTATCTTTAAAATTCCATAAGGGAGGTTGATTCTGTACTGCAGAAATTAATATTTCTTCCATCGATGCAATTATTGCAGTGTCTTCTGTTAATATTTTCCTTGTCGATTTGATCAATATCACCATCACTTTCATTGATATTCGTAATAATCTGCCCATCAATTGAAACAAATAAACAATGATAACCCAATAATTATACTAAAATTTACAGTAAAAAATTTAAATTAATAATAATTAATATTTTTTACAGTTTTAGGATAAAACTGATTATTATCAGCCAAAACAATTTCTGCGTAACCTTGCATACAAAGACGTGTTTGTATATTTTCAATACTACAGTTTTCTTTACACAATCCACATAAAGAGGTATCGTAATCCTGAAAATATATTAAAATACAAATATTTTTTGCTTTGATATTCAATTTTTTATATTTTTAGTTCATTATATTAAGATATATGGATTTGCGCATAATTAAGGTTAGAATTATTAGTAGCAAAATTAGCAAACGCATTTATAAAATATAGATAAACATGCATAAAACTTTAATGTTAACTTATAATTCAATTAATGACTTACATTTGTTGACTTCATTTTCAAAATACAATACTGTTCACAGTGTTCACTATACTCGCAGCGAATGTTTGCTAAAAGCTTAAAAAATTTAGCGAACAGCGTTTATTCGCTAGCAAACTGCGAATGACCACGTGACCTTTATTCGCAGCGAATTTTTCGCTGCATGAATTGGCACCTTTACACAGTTATGCCTATGACATATGCAATATTATTTACATTATACATGTTCACAATACAATTAGAAAATTAAGGTTAAAACAAGAAAATATGTTATAATTCATTCGTGAAAGTTTTTACAAATTAGATTAGATTAATCATAGATTGAATAAACATCGTAATTGTTTACATGAAAACTTACTGAGAACTCCGACCATTACAATCACTAGGACCACTACAAACAATAAGAAACTGCGAGACATTGGTAATGCTTCGATAATTTCTTTTACCAAGTTGCGATTAATACTGTTCGTACTTCAAATGCGCTTTTATATCCTTAGTTAACAAATCTTGATCTATAATTTCCTGATCTGAAATTAATATTTTTTATATCTATTACGTCATCAAAACATCGTGTATTTATACACGTATATGACAAAATCAATGTTTACTAACGTTGATTTTAACCGAAGGGTACATTTCAGTACATAAATATGACTAAAATATTGATAATATATCTTATCGATAATAAACATTATTACATTTTTTCACCTGCGTTATAAACGTATTGCAAATAAAATTGAAATAATAATAATTTATATTCTAAAATAAAACTAATAACGTTAATGCCGGCCAATCCTCTTAAGAAGGACCAGGATCCGACTACGCCGCAACCAACCGAGAACGCAACCATCGACATTGTCATAGAACGTAAGATAACATTGTAACACCACATTGGGGAAAAATATAAATATATCACAACTAACTAGAACGGTGAAGTTAATAAAAAGAAAAACGTTCCCCTGCGCCCTAGCTTCTACCATCCTTTGCGGATCCCGAACTCAGTGCCGTCCCGCGGTACAACACTTGAATCAAAAGGAACTTCAGAGATATTAAATGCAAATGAAGTACTTTGTAAGAAGTTTATTGATCAAATTAATCAAGTGGCAAAAGCTAAAGGTGAATATCACCGTGTTGTTAGTAGTGAGGTAGAAATAATATAGCAGGATTTTCGTGAAATCTATCAGTTATCTGTTGATGATGATCTACGAAGGTTTGATTTTATGTATTCTGATACTGAAAGAAATATGATATTGGAAAAGATGGAGATAGGTTTGAAATTGATGAAAGAGGCAATTTGTATAGGAAAGATTTGAGAGGTCAGAATAGGACATTTGAAACTAGTGATAAGCAGAAAATCACAGTTTATTGTTGTTATAAACATAATGATGTTGAAAAAGAATTTTAATGCAGGATTAAAGGGTAATTTTACTGGAGATACTATATCAAAATTAAGTAATATGAATATAACTATTGAAAATTTAGAATGGTATAGTAAAGCTATAGCTTTTGCAACTAAAATTTGCATAACAAATGTTAAAAGGAAAAGTATTTTACCCAATATAGCCGCAAAACTTATTAAAGGAATGATAGAATTAAGCAAGAAAGTAATGTTAAATCCTGAAGAGTAGCTTGATAGAACTGATGTAGATTTAGAAAACAAATTAATTGTAGTTTATTAATACTGTACGAATATTTGATTTTAAGAATTTTTGTTGCGCCCGTTTAGTTATTAAATTATCATATCGTTTTATATATTAAAGCTCATTTATGTAATAATAAATTATTTAATTATACAGTTACTTCTAATTATATCATGTATATTCGGCTCTTTTATGCCTTTAATAATAATTATTATTTAATATATAATCTACACAATTCTCTAAAGTAATACTACAAAAAATCTGTTATCACAGACCACAGACTGGATCACGAACTTGTCTAGAATAATGTGGAAATATTGAATGCAGAATTTTTTCTAAATAATGTGTCGAAAATGTGCTGTTTATCAGATGCTAAAAAAATAATTTAAATCGAGAGGAAGAAACAGAATGCTTAGATTATGCATACACGTATATTGTTGAATATATCAAATGTTTAAGTTCGCGCTTTGTTTTCACAACATTTTCATCCTCTATTTAGAGGTTTGTTTATTTGAAGGTTTGAATTTATTGACTTAATATAAACAATGTCCGATCTTGTTATTTTTATTTGTACATTAGACGCGTTGAGTGAGAGTTGAGCTTAACGGTTGTGCTACCTTTGTCACAATTGTAGCATTTGAGATCTGTGATAAATTTCTCCCTGTTTTCTATTATTTTTTTTTAATTTTGCTATATATAGCGTTATATTGGAGCATTTGAGCTCGTATTCGGTATTTTTGTTTGTGAAGTTTGAAGCTGATAAGAAACTTATTACATTTGCGTATATCTATATCTGTGATATACTTTAGTGTGTTATATGTATGATTACATATTATGTTGTATTGTTGAATATGATCTGAAGATGGACCGAAACGTTGAAATGCGGTTCTTTTTTAAAAAAACTTTTTTTATTAAAAATATTTGTTTTTATTTGGGCCCCTACACCCTGTACTGACTGTTACGTACCGCAACTTTCCCACGCAAATATTTCACGAATAGATATCTTGTTAAGAGACAGCAGTTTCTCACGCTAGATGTGCATAAGCCATACCCTACTAAAAAAAAAATTTAAGATAACAACTAAAAACTCAACTGAGAATTTAATTGAAAATTTAACTGAAAATTCTGATAAGAACTTATATGGGATTTCCGCAAAATTGCATATATAAATTCTCAATTAATATTTTTATAAAAATATTTTTGCAAACGGATTTGAAAGAAAAAAATTACAAAAAATTGATCAGATTAACAGTATATAATTTATTAATTGAAATAAAGTGCTTTTACATTTATAATATTTGTTTTTTTTTATGTGTTATCTGGGTATATATATTTCTTTGTTAAAGTTTAAAAATAAACATTTCTTTAAGTTAAAATACTTATAATATTTGTTCTTTAAATATATTATATCCATATATATAAGTAATATATTAAAAAGATATATTTCTTTGTTAAGGTTTAAAAATAAAAATCTTTAACATTTAACATTATCATTCATTTTTTTTCTTCTCTTATTTGTTATATTTTTTTATTTATATTTTTTTCAAACATCTCTTATTTTTGAATAAATAATATTGAAAGAATCACATAAATATTTTATTCTTCTTTCATCACTGACATGCAATTCATCGATAAGGTAATCGTTATATAAAGCTGCTAAAAGATTTATGGAATAAATTAATAATCGTATAAAGTATAAATATAAGTAGTGTAAAAAATAAAAAAATTTGTATGTACATAATGCTAAAGAAAATTTTCTTGGAGTCAATACTTTAACTACACCGTCGGGTGATTTGTATATTGTTCTCTTTTCATCAAGGCACCTATTTTTCAAAATATTTTCTAGCCAGATATAAAGTAGTACATCGTTGAAAAACAAGGAAGGCTTTCATCGGCTTTTTGTTATCTCCCAAGAAAGTAAACCCACTGTTATATCTTCTCCTAAATATATCTATAAAAAATGTAAGAATAAAACTTTAAAATTATATTACAAATAATTTCCAATTTCTAATGAAAAAATTTCTTACTTTTTTATTTGATACTTTTTCATAACGTTTGTGAATGTTAAAAGAATCTTTATAGTTTAATCCGTCTTTTATTCGTTTTCGTTTCAATTTTTTGGGATTTACTTTTTCTGAAGCTGCTAAAAAGTAAAAAACATTTTAAATATATTAACTATTATGAGATAAAATAATTCTTTCTCTATTTGTGAATTTTATAATTTAATCAAAAAAGCTCTTGCAAAAAATTTTATGCGCATTTTATTTTCTAACCAAATAAATATAAAGCACCAGAAAATGAATGTATAATATATAATAATAAATTGACCATATAAAATTAATTACCAATTTGCTCTTCATGTGCTATATCCTCTTCATCATCATTTTCTATATCTCCTTCTTGTATATTCTCTTTATTATTATTTTCCTCTGAATGCTTTGAATTATTATTCTCTTCAAATAAGCATCTTCTTACGTTTTTCATTGTATATTACTTCGTAAACGTTTTGGCGAAGAACATTGATTGATCGTTTCTTGAAATAAATTATGTGTCAAATTTTGAGTATTTTATTTTTTTGTCCATTATCAAACATTTTTTTATAAGAAACAGCCTTTTTATTCTGTTCTGCGTTATATACTGAACTTTCTTTTGACATCGAAGAACTTTTCAAAAGTCCTAATAATAATATGTTTTTAAAATATTTAATTTAAAAAAATTAATTTTCTATTTAATTAAAATATTAAAAAATTGTATTTTTTCTATTAACATTTGAAAATAGTTCATCACAAACTATTAAATCATATAAAAACTTTTTTTTATAACTACTTTAATATTTGAAGAAAGCTCAACATAAACTGTTATATTGAAATAATTAAACAAAATTATAACAATAAACTTGTCTTAGAAATGTAATATAGTGAGACAAATTTATTGTTACAATTTTATCTCACTATATTACATTTAAGACAAGTTTATTGTCACAATTTTTGTTGAATAGTTTATGATGAGCTTTCTTCATGTATTAATGTAGTTATAAAAAAAAAATTTTTATGTAACTTTGAACCAAATTCAACTCGATTATAATTTGAATTTAAAAATTTTACATAAAATAATTAATTTATAATTAAAATTTTATTTACTATCATTAGAAGAGTCAGACATCATTGCGGGTGAGTGAAATAATTCTTTTCTTTTAAGTTCTTCATTTTCTAGTTTATGGTTGTTATATGGTCCTTCTATAGAAATATTTTCAAAATAAAACTTGTATTTATAATATGTTATTAGTCAAATTCAGTAATTATTAATTTACTAAATTCTTATATTATATATTATACAAATTTTACTAATTACCTCTGTCTGCTAAATCATTAGGAATAGAAGATGTCATAAAAGATGTTACCATTATGTCATCAATTTTCCGCCTTCGACTAGGAAAATTGTTTGTGCTGTGTGTGTTCAACACTTCCTGACTAATTTTCATAGCTACAGTATCTTTCGTGATGTTTTTCTTAATCTAAAATAAATCAAAACTGTTGTATAATATTTATCACTTATTAAGAAGGGAAATATTCTTTATTTATTTTTATCGATATAAAATTTTAGTAATTTATGTTTTAACTTTTTATTTCTTTATTGTATATATAATTATTTATTTATATAATTTACTTTTTCTTTTTGAGTTGAATTTTTCACTTCCAAGAAAGAATTAACAATTTCCTCTTCATAATCAGAACTTGTAATATTTGCTTGTTGGGTACAAAAACGTAATCGTTGAGAAATAAGTTTTTCTTGAAAATCAGTTTTGTTTTCTGAAAATTATAAATTATTTTATGTATGCTTGTTATATTGATTTATTACATTATATATTATTAATTTAGTAAATCATTTAATAAATAATAAATAATAAAATTTATATTTAAACTTATACTTTTATTAATTTTAGATAATAAAAATGTTTTACGACTTCGTAATCCATGATATATCTATAATAAGTTTTATATGCACATATAATATTTTATACTTATTCTAACTATTTAATTTTCTTACCCATTAAAAATCCAATTTGTGCTCTAAAATATTCATTATGCTGATGAACTTCATGGCAGTTCTCTGGACACAGCCACTTCACAAAATAAATTTTATTTCTGTCAAAATCTATTATATGTGTTGGACAGAAGGTTTTTAAATTTTTTTTATTGTTTTTAATTTTTATAAAATTAACAGGAATACAAAAATTTTTATCCTTTTTGTCTAAATATCTCACACAAGCAAACTTAATATCATTCATTCTTCTTTGATTTAGGAAAATTCTCTAATATCTCAATAATCTTGTGTTATAGCCCGAGACTATAACTAATTATACAAATATTATACAAATAAATATTATATACCGATAAAGCATTAAACTTAGCGATTGCGAAAGGCTAACGCAATAAGCATGCGATATCCGCATACCGCGATTAGGCGCATTGACCGCGCGTGCCGCTGACATAGCGAACCACGCGCGAAACCGGAGACGAAGCCGGAACATCGCGGCGAGCGTTACGAAAGAGTGCAAACCAGGAAGTCCGACCTTTGGACCCACTGCGCTTGCAACTCAGCGCGAGTTGGGCAACCCGACCAAAATTTAGGACGCTCGCCCAACAGTATAAAAAACCCAGCCGCGCTCGGATGCGCGGGCAGTCAAATAAAGTGTTAGTAATAGCCATAACTGCAACGGGCAGTCAAAAGTAAGTTAGCCATCGCCGTACCTGCGACGAGCAGTCATAAAGAATAATCGAAGTGCGCGTACGATTACATTACGTATAATCGCAACCGCCGTGTGCGAGTGAGACCAAGTGCGAACCGTCAACCCTCACGACGACCGACGCGAGGGGCCCATCTCCGCCTACGCCGCAACGCCAAGAAAGGAACCGACCTCGCCATTATAGGCAATAACACTGCGCTACACCTCTGTAGTTGAGTAAATATATTATATTTCGATAACTATACAGAAGTCGCATTATTGAAACGACAAAGCCTCCCTGCGCCTTAAATCCTGCTATCCTCCGCGGATCCCGAACTCAGTGCCGTCCCGCGGCACAACACTTGCAACTTCTTTGTCTCTCTACTATAATATATACATTCCGTATATATTCCAAACAAAACATACACGTTAAATATTCACTTTGATTTTTTCACTCAAAGTTCGTTATTGATGTAACTCTTTGTTTCACTTTTTGTTTTGATTTGATCAAATGCAATGAACTATATATAGTTCAATGAACAAATGGTTATGCGAAAGCGCGTTCACTAAAACAACCACTTAAACTCAATCGAATACAATTGGCTCTTACTTTTAGAACCAACAAATTAACATCGAGTATTGACGAGATGACAACTCAGTAGGTTTTAGTTGTTTTGCTGAACGCGGTTTAATACGCGCACAGTGAAATTACATAGTATTACGCAGATACGTAGTTACGCATTCACGTTTAATAAGAAGTTCTAACGGATCCGATTGTAAGTGTAAAGCCTCGTCTACAATAGCCGTAGAACGTAAGGTCGCAAGCAAATTGACCAATGACAGTCAAGCATTTTCGAAAATGCTTGACTGTCATTGGTCAATTTGCTTGCGACCTTACGTTCTACGGCCATTGTAGATGACCCATAAAAGTTATTAAATAAATAATTAATATAAGTGTTTATATTTTGTTATAGTGATTAATAGTATTTATTTAGGGTGCTAATTGCCGTTATAGTAATTAACAGTAATAACGCAATTAATACCCTACATAAATACTGTTAATCACTATAACAAAATATAAACACTTATATTAATTATTTATTCAATAACTTTTTACACTCGATGTTTATATATTTAGTGTGTTTAAAGTCTAAAGGCTCGCATTGTGATAGTGAGTTGTGTACGCACTTAAAATAAGCATCGAATAATTCTTCAAGCATCTAATTTATTACCGGTAAGTTTCCTTTAAAATATAAATTATTTTTAAAAACATGATGTATATTATGACTGTATGTATATTATTTTTAGAGGTTAGATTAGGTGTCATAATAATTTCCTATTAAATAAATTCAAATATTTTTATATGCTATTTTTTATACACTGCTAATTTGAATACTAATTTTTGACTTTTATTAATTTACAAATATTTTTCTTTCAGGGCACTACTTTCTTCAGAATCATTACTGTGTTTTAACAAATGCTTGCTGCATTAGTAGAGAGTTTAACGATATTATTTTAAAAAATGGAAAAAAAACATAAAGAACAAAAAAAGATATTTGGTTGAAGATTTGTCTATTAGTAGTTCGCAAAAATCTAGATTAAAGAAATGGGCTAGAACATGTGAAGACAATCAAAATGTAATATTTGTTACATAAATGTTTATATTTTTAATTCTTTTATACAAATTTTTTTGTACAAGTTTATAAATTTTCAGATTAGAAAAAAATCTGGACAAGCAGAGTATTATGGTTCTACCACAAATGATAACATGAACATTCATGCAGAAGCATCGTCCTTAATTAGTAGAGATGTAATAATTGAAGAAGTATATAACATATATATATATATATATATATATATATATATATATATATATACATTGTATATATGTTTGTAAATAAGATTTAAAAAATATATGTATTATACTAAAATTTCTTTAAATATGTTATATGTATGCATGTAATATATATATATATATATTCTTTACAGAAAAGTATTAGTATTTATTTGGTCAAACACTCATTTTGTGTATTTAAAGTGCTAAAAATTGAATACTTAAATATTCAATTTTAGTACTTTAAATATACACAAAATAAGTATTTAACCAAATAAATATACTAATACATTTCTATAAGGGATATGTATACACACACACACACACACACACACACACACACTCACATATAACATATTTTAAGAAATTTTAGTATAATGCACGTTTTTTAATTATATTTGAAAATCTAATATTCTAAAGTTATTCTACTAATTATTTTAGGTAGAATCGCAAAAGTCGGAAGTATTTTACTCATCTGATGATTATATGGACATTCATGCGAAAGCAACATCTTTAATTGATAGAAATGTGATAATTGAAGAAGTATGTAACATATACATATACATATATATATAACATATTTTAAGAAATTTTAGTATAATATACATTTTTTAATCATATTTACAAATATATAATTCTAAGGTTATTATACTGATTATTTTAGGTAGAATCGCAGAAGTCGGAAATATTTTGTTCACCTGAGGAATGTACACAATTAAATGATGATGAATATTTAAATGGTTTTGCATCAATGAAGAATGTTAAAAATATTTTAGATTTAATATCAACCGCTGATTTTTTTCGTAAAACTACAGCATCTGCTAAAACAAGTCCCGGTGAGCTTATGTTAATGATACTTAAATTTAGTATTACCCATAAGCTATCTTTAACTGCGATTTGCAATTTGATAAATTTGATCAATAATATTTTTGAGATTCCTATATTGCCAGAATCGCGTTATTTAATCGACAAACTCTTCAATTTTCAAGAAAAAGCACACTACCACGCGATTTGTCCAAACTGTTCGAATTATTAGGGAAAATATAAAGAAATTGATAAAGAGGTTCAGTGTGATACGTGTAACTCATTTATTAATGTATCGAGTCCATCTCTTTCTAGCTATTTTGTAATTCTTGTGATCCTTCTACTGATATTTCAAATCTCATAAAGAGTCATGAAGATTATTATAATTACATTGTACGCGAAAGATGCAATAAAACTCGAGACATTCAAGATATTTATGATGGATATTATTACAAAATGTTTGTAAATAACTTACCTAAAAATGAAAAAGATCGATATGTCAGCGCTATATTTAATACCGATGGCGCACCAAGATTTGGAAGTTCGCAAGATTCGATATGGCCGATACAAATACAAATAAATCAGTTACCACCTCAAAGCCGATTAAAAAACATTGTGACATGCGGAATGTGGTTTGGTAAAAATAAGCCAGAAATGAATACTTTTTTATACATATTTGTCGAAGAAATAAACATAATTAATAAAAAAGGGATAGAATGTACAATACATGGAGATAAACGAATGTTTAAATTATATATACTGGCAGCTTGTATCGACGCTGTAGCCCGGGCTCCAATGCAAGGATTAGTACAGTTTAACGGTTATAATTCTTGTAGTTGGTGTTTGCATCCCGGAGAATGGCAAAATGGATGTGTTAGATTTCCTATTCTTCATTATTGTCCAAAAGATAGAGAAATTACACATATGATAAAATGTGGAAAACAAGCTGTTAAACGCGGAACTATTATTAGAGGTGTGAAATATGTTACGCCTCTAATTAATTTACCATTTTTTAATATAATAAACGGTTTTGTGCTAGATTATTTACATTGTTATTTAGCCGGGGTAGGAAAACAAATAACCAAATGTATTTTAAAATTACTCAAAAAAGATGACATTGAGAAAATAAATTCTTTTTTGCTTCAAATACAAGTTCCAAATCAAATAAATTGATTAACAAGATCTTTAGCAGATAGAAATCATTTGAAAGCGAGAGAATGGGAAAATTGGATATTATATTACAGTGTACCTATACTTCAAACTATAGTTAATGATGAAATTCTGCAACATTGGTTTTTATTAGTAGAAAGTTTACACGGTCTTTTAAAAATTTCTCTATCAATCGAGGAGTTAGATAAAATTGATGAGTCACTTCATAAGTTTGTATTAGGTGTGGAGATGCTATACGTGAAAAACGTGCTACGACATATAATGTGCATCAATTATTACATATTTGTAAGAGTGTATATAATTGGGGTCCATTATAAGCGCATTTCACTTTCCCTTTTGAATCAAATAATAACAATTTATTAAATACTATACATAGTGCGAGAGAATCAATCAACAAATTGTAAGACATATAAATCTTCAATGCAGTATGCTTGTTTTAGAAAATAGAATTAATTGTAATATATCTGAAGCAACAAAAAGATTTTGCGAAAATCTAGTAGCTATAAGAATTAAAAATGTATTAAAGTTAGAAATATAACGTATTTTGGTTCAGGCGATATTATTGAAAATTATATAGTGTTGCAAGTCGAATTTAATTCATTAAAGCAAAAAACAAGCGAAACCGCCTACACGTTTGGACAGCGAGTCGATCTAGTAGCTATGAAATTATATGACTCTATGACCGAAGGAAAAGAGCATACTCTAGAACAAAAACGCACGATTCAGCAAACTATCAGAAACCAAGCGTTAATTAATTATCAAATCGGACTACGCGACGACTTGAAAGTATTCGTACGGTCACAACGCTTCTCGACATTGCAAGAGGCGATAAACGGCGCGAGCACGGAAGAAAAACTTATCAAGCCGATGGGAGCGAGAACAAACAGTTATCAAAATAAAAATAAACTCGACTCGAATTACTCGCGACCGCCTCGAGATACTAATGCAATATGTTTTAAATGCGGCAAGATAGGACATTATGGACGAGATTGTCGAACGAGCAGATACGCTCTGCCGAAACCCGAAAGACCACGCGTCAATGTGGTAGAAAAATTTTGCAAGCATTGTAAAAAGCGCGGACATAATCGTGACGAGTGTTGGTCTTTAAACGGCCGACCACAAGGAAAACCACAGGCTCGAAAAAACCCGAACAATGCGAATAAATCGAGCGATATTCAAAATAATTCAAAAAGAACGCGTTATATGACGCGAGGAAAGAGTTCCGACTCCGAGCGTAGTAACGACGAAGAAGAAAGAAGCGATAGCAAGGCAAAGCGCGCGCTGGAATATCAGGTAACACACGTACGACAGACGCGAGATAAACAAGGACTCGACGTCGTAACGATGCCCATACGCGAAAATAAGCGCATTCAGCGATAAAGCAATTATTTATACCATTCTAATCTTCCCATTAATTACGCAACCGAGCTATACCATAATGAATGTAATTGCGTTACCTGTATTCAGTTATAACAATATATTCGCAGTAACAGAAATTAACAATAAAATAATTGCGATAGACAAAGAAAAACTAACATACGTTATAGTAACAGAAAAAGATTTAAAAGATTGTATTAACATTAACTCACAATACACATGTGAGCATGCGACACCGACATATAGAGTAAATTTAAATGCACCATGCGAAATACAAATTTATACACAGCAGCGTCAACGTAACTGTAATACATTATATCAATGCGTACCACATGGATCGCATTACAACAGCCACAAACATGGCTCTACTCGACTGCTACCGAGCAACAATTAACAATACAATACGACAAACGACAAGAATACAAAACAGTGATTAAAAACACTGGAAAAATTACGCTGAAGGGAAAATGCAAATTAATAACTCCAGACATGACTATACAGACGAAGCAAACAATCTATGAAACGGATATAGAAATGTACCTGCCTCAATATAACTTGACACTGGTACGAGAACGCAACACGATAACACACGATAACGACACGATACAAGACATAGGTCAACACCGAATGGAACTGACAAAATTAAAATTACAACTAGAAGAAATAGACAACAATTTAAAAAGTAACGAACAAAATTTCTTCGCGAAAAAACAATTCGTATATCCAATGGCGACAAGCGGAACAATCACGATAACAATAATAATAATATTAATTGCACTTTACATAGTCATAAGAAACAAAAATAAAAGAAGAAAGCGACCATTAATTAGGATATACGACGAGGAGCGATCCGAACCGATCGATCGACTCCCGAAACCAATATTAAAACGTAGCCTAAGCACGCGATTTTAGATAAGAAAAACGATTATATTTAAATATTGTAAACGCGAAAACAAACAAAATTGTAAACTAGAATAAGAAAATAATATAAAAGAAAACATATAGTATATATATATATATATATATATATATATATATATATATATATCGGGAAACTTAAAACTTAAGAAAAAGAGATAAATTCCCTAAAACAGAAAACGTTGTACCTCCGTTTTCTTTTCCAACGGGGGAGGGGTGTTATAGCCCCAGAAAAGGCTACAGATTTAATAAATATATATATATATATACATATAATTATATTGATGCAGGAATGCATCGCGAGCGAAGCGATAATCGCGCGAGCCGCTGACGCAGCGAGCCACGCGCGCCCGAGACCGAGCGCGAACGCGAAACCGGAAAGCGCTCTCGGAAACGCACCGGAAAGGTGTCGCCGAATTGCTAAAAGTACAAGCGAGGAAATTCGACTTTGAACTTCCTCGCCTGCACTAAAACGCGAATTCAGCAACATAACCATATTTGGTCATGTTGCTAAGGGACCCCCTCCAAAAAAACCATGCAGTTCGGAGGGAAGCTCAGCACCCGCCGCGATGAAGCGACGGGCAGTCGTTAATTAGAACCGAACGAGTAATAATCGCCACGAGCAGCTATTGACCAGATTCAACAGAGTCATACACGCATGACTAAGAGATATACGCGCACCTGAGATAAGCCGACGCGTATCAGACTACCTGTACGATGGTGTATACGAGAGATACCGCTCTCTCACTCTAACCAATAGCAAGCGCGAGTAGTATAACGTTCGCTGGGAGCAGTGACAAAATATCACACCATTGACTTTAATTAAACTGTCATATATTTTCGCGAGATATAAAAGGATTATACAAGTTATGAAATTAGTAGAATAAAAAGATTACATTTAAAAGAAAAGCGTAATACAAAAAAAAGGGGAAACCGCCCGACGCATCCCCGCCATTCCCAAAACGATCCCGACAAATCCCGTGCCCCTTCGCGGAGGCACAACAATAGCATTAAAATTTAATCTCTCACTATATTCAACAAAGAAATATTATCGAATAGTTAAACATGGTTGTCTGTATACTTCATGTTTATTGAAGAATAATCGGTCAAATAATTCACATGCTCAATTAAATGATGGAACGTATATAAAAATCACATCATTCATTATTGATACTGAAAATAATATTGCACTTACCATATGTAATAAAATTAATATGGCTTCATATAATGAAAGTAAATTTTTATGTAAAATTATAAATATTAATACAGATTTATGCGCAATTGAAACGGAAAATATAAACAAAATTTGTGCTTACGTAAATGTAAATAAGAATAAATATATAACAGCTGTGCCCAATTTACTCTTCTATTAATAAATTGTTTTTTAAAAACTCTTATTATTATATTACTATTGTATACATATAGTATATGTTAATTAAAAATTTTTATATATTTTTTAATATATTTTAATATATATTACTAATTATGAACATAATATATTTAAAGGACATACTTATTATAAATGTAAAAGCATTTTATTATTTTGATTAATAAATATATTGTTAATTTATATTTAATTCCTTGTAGTTTTTTTCTTTCAAATTTGTTTGCAAACATATTTTTATAAAGATATTAATTGAGAATTTATATAAGTAATTTTGCGGAAATCCGATATAAGTTCTTATCAGAATTTACAGTTAAATTTTCAATTAAATTCTCAGTTGAGTTTTTAGTTGTTATCTTAAATTTTTTTTTTCAGTAGGGTAGGACACTCTTAATATCTCTTCGCGCAATATCTCTTTCTGTTAAGCGATAAGCGCATCACTTCGAGATGCCACACGACTTTATCTGCATGTGGGGACCTCCGAGAATGAAGGTCCAGCGATATAAAAGTAGTCAGTTCTAAGTCGTCTCTCTCTGAGAAAACACCTTCGACTTGTAGCATTGCGACAAATAAAGTCTTGTAACTAGATAACTGTACCTTTTTATTCATTATGTCGCGTTCAGCACGTAACATGGCTCATATTGCCTTTCTTCTTAACGTTATTAGTTTCATTTTAGAGTATAAATTATTATTATTTCAATTTTATTTGCAATACGTTTATAACGCAGGTGAAAAAATGTAATAATGTTTATTATCGATAAGATATATTATCAATATTTTAGTCATATTTATGTACTGAAATGTACCTTTCGGTTAAAATCAACGTTAGTAAACATTGATTTTGTCATATACATGTATAAATACACGATGTTTTTTGATGACGTAATAGATATAAAAAATATTAATTTCAGATCAGGAAATTATAGATCAAGATTTGTTAACAAAGGATATAAAAGCGCATTTGAAGTACGAACAGTATTAATCGCAACTTGGTAAAAGAAATTATCGAAGCATTACCAATGTCTCGCAGTTTCTTATTGTTTGTAGTGGTCCTAGTGATCGTAATGGTCGGAGTTCTCAGTAAGTTTTCATGTAAACAATTACGATGTTTATTTAATCTATGATTAATCTAATCTAATTTGTAAAAATTTTCACGAATGAATTATAACATATTTTCTCGTTTTAACCTTAATTTTCCAATTGTATTGTGAATGTGTGTAATGATTTAAATAATATTACATATGTCATAGGCATAACTGTTGCACAACAATGTCCAGAAAATCAGAAATGGGATAATTGCAGATCAGCAGTTCACCATCTAGTAGAGCTTGCACTAGGGTATTTATATTTTATTGACTCTGATCAAAAATCTTATTCTCATTCTTTATTATACAGATGTAAAATATATTGTGTGATTAAATATAAAAGTTTATACTTAAAAACCCGCCCCGCTTAGACGCGCGGGCAGTCGCGAGGTTAAGTTAGTAGTATCAAGTGCCGTACCGAACAACCGAAAATCAACAGTGATAAAGCGAGTATCCGACAACCAAGCAAGGAAGCGAAGAGAATGTAACCACACCTTGTAGAATTAAAGGACGCTTATTTGCTAAATCCGACTGAGTCATTTTACTTCACGTCTTGGAACTCCTCTGGTCCGTTCCTTCCGGCAAATCTCGAACCCGTGTCGCTCAACCAGCGGCACAACAGTTACACAATACAATGTATTAATGTTACACATACAATTTATATATTCCTCTTATGTACCCATCTTGAAATTTAAGTTAGATTACATTAACATTGTATACTGCAATATTTTTTCGAATATATATAAACATTTTTACAGGCTTTACGTAAATCGTGATTAATTCTTTGCTAAAAGGACATTGATTGGTTGATTGAGATGACAACTGAAATGAAAGTTCTATGTAATAATTTTCAAGTAGGTTTTAAATGGTCGAAACTCTCAGTTAGTTTTCATGTAAACAATTACAATGTTTATTCAATCTATGATTAAGCTAATCTAATTTGTAAGAACTTTTACGAATGAATTATAACATATTCCCTCGTTTTAACCTTAATTTTCCAATTGTATTGTGAACGTGTATAATGATTTAAATAATATTACATATGTCATAGGCATAACTGTTGCACAACAATGTCCAGAAAATCAGAAATGGGATATTTGCGGATCAGCATGTCCACGATCGTGCAGTTCACCATCTAGTAGAGCTTCCACTAGGGTATTTATATTTTATTGACTCTGATCTCAAAAATCTTATTCTCATTCTTTATTATACAGATGTAAAATATATTGTGTGATTAAATATAAAATTTTATACTTTAAGTTTTATATTAGATTTAAAAAAATCTATTTTATACGATTCTGTTGTAGTAATGCGCAAAACCTGGATGCCGTTGCAAGAAAGATTATTTATTGAATGCTAATGGACAATGTGTAACCCCTGAACAGTGTTAAAAATTAATTTATTAAAGTGTTCATTAAATTTTGTTTCAATGCTTTGACAAAATGTGCATTGAAAGTAGGTAAAAATAAAAAATATACCTAGATTCTCTTATCTTTTTTTTTTATTTTGGTTATTAATAAGAATATTATTTATAGTCAATTTCTATCGTAAAATTTAGTATCTAATATTTTTTTAACTATTTTTTATTTCACCATCTAGTAGAGCTTGGGTATTTATATTTTATTGACTCTGATCAAAAATCTTATTCTCATTTTTTATTATACAGATGTAAAATATATTGTGTGATTAATTATAAAATTTTATAATTTAAGTGTTATATTAGATTTAAAAAAATCTATTATATGCGATTCTGTTGTAGCAATGCGTTCCAGGATGCTATTGCAAAAGTTATTTGTTGAATTCTGGTGGAATATAATTAATATTATTATTATAATAACAAATATAGCACTATTGTTACGTCCAGGCCCGTGGAAAGGATGGATCAGAGGAAGGGCGTAACAGGAATTGTTCCGATGTCAAGTGTCTTACCGACGAGTGACTCAGTCGAGCGAGCTGAAGGTTAACAAAGCAGGTAAACGACGAGGTGTCGTTATTACATTGTTTATGCGATCACTCGCTTGGTGGTCCCTCCTATTGCAAAAAAAGGTTATTTGTTGAATTCTGGTGGACGATGAGCCGTACAGAGTGTTAAAAATTAATCAATATACCTATTAATGTGTTGATCAAATTTTATATAACACTTAAATTATAAAATTTTACATTTAATCACAAAATATATTTAAAACACATAATTAAGTTAAAGTAAAAATGTGTAACTGCTAGTTGCAAATTCATATTTTTTTCTTAAATATACCTGTGTGTTTTCTTTATACCAATTGATTCGTCTCATTATTCTGTGCATAAAAGTATTAAGGTGAGATAATCGAAAAATGAATATTTTACAAGTTATCTTGTATTTTATGTCAAAATACTGCAACTTTGAAGCCTTATAACTCGAAAAGTATTTAATGAAAAAATATTTTATTATAGTGTTTTGGAAAGCTTTTGAGGTAAGCTACAAGAATATGTAATGAAAAATAGTAGGTTCCACTTAAGAAATTAAAACTTTTACGTGACCTTCAAACAATTATCCAAGGTCAAACCAATGGTACCATCTTATGTCCCCCTTCAAACCAAACAACTTTTGTCTAAAATATTTTTTTTTATAATCAAAAATAAAAAAGTTTTTGGGAGAATAGTACATTAAAATGGGTCACCCTATATATATTGTTATAGCCCCAAAAAAGGCTACAGATTTAATGAATATATATATATATATATATATATATATATATATATATATATACATATAATTATATTGATGCAGGAATGCATCGCGAGCGAAGCGATAATCGCGCGAGCCACGCGCGCCCGAGACCGAGTGCGAACACGAAACCGGAAAGGTTTCGCCGAATTGCTAAAAGTACAAGCGAGGAAATTCGACTTTGAACTTCCTCGCCTGCACTAAAACGCGAATTCAGCAACATAACCATATTTGGTCATGTTGCTAAGGGACCCCCTCCGAAAAACCATGCAGTTCGGAGGGAAGCTCAGCACCCGCCGCGATGAAACGACGGGCAGTCGTTGATCAGATCCTAAAGAGGAATAATCATCACGGACAGTTATTAAATAGAACGAGATACACGAATAACTACGAGATATACGCGCGCCTGAGATAAGCCGACGCGTATCAGACTACCTGTACGACAGAGTATACGAGAGATACCGCTCTCTCCCTTTAACCGATAATACACACGAGTGTAAATACGTACGCTGGGAGCAGTGACAAAATACCAACCCATTGATTTTATTTAACTGTTATTTATTATAAAAACGAAGAAAGCAAGCAATTAAAAAATATTATTAAAATAAAAGGAGGCTACTACCCGCCGTATCCCCGGCCTTCCCTGAACGAATCCCGAAAAATCCTGTGCCCCCTCCTGGAGGCACAACAATATGTATATTGTATATTGTATATATATATATATATATATATATATATATATATATATATATATATATATATATACACATACACATTATGGTACAATTTCTATATATATTTTCTACATTTGCAGTAATAATATCAAGTCATATCGATTTTTGCGTGAAAAGTGCCCAATTAAATTATTTTGTTCGAAATACTACAACCATTTATATATATTTTTTTAAATTTAATATTTAGTTGTTATTTTAATATATTCATTTAATTTCATATTGATAATAATAAAAATAATAATATCAATGATAAAAATCAATGATAAAATTAACTATAATTGCATGGTAAAAAAATTATAGTCGGGATACTCATTTTTATAGTCGATTCTATTATAATACTAGTAATATGAATTATGTACGCATAGTACCAAGAACCAATGAAACTTTTTACAATAAATTTTAATAATTTCAATTCTCATATAGTAAAAAATGAAAAAAGAAATAGTACATAATTTAACTATTCGTATATAGTCATCGCAACTTTAATGGAAAGTATTACTATATTATTATCAATCATTTACATATAATATAGTAATTATAATATGTTAGATATTAATATAGTAATATATTAATAATAAATGAAAAAGATTGTAATAAGAGCTATATCTATACAGTACGCGGGACCTTATTAATGACACATTTAACAACATATGATAAATTTAAAATTAACTTTATGTGGTATCATAAACAAAAAGTACGGGTGTGTACAGCATATATGTGTGTGGCGTACGGACCATGTCACGCTGTAGCCACAATCATTCTTTTATTCTTATCTAAATAATTATCGCATCATTTCTTGAGATGTGAAAAGAGTTAGAATTTTTGCACACAGAAAGCATAACGCTGTGGCAAAGTGGTGACGCAATAACCAATCAATTTACAGTTTTAGAAGTAAGAACAAAAGATTGATATAGCTAGTAGCTAGTACACGCCTTTAGCTGCGTGTTATGGCTCTTGCACACTAGACGTGATCGGCGACGAGCGATGAATGAAATTCAATAAGAGTTCAGTTCTTCAAAAAAAATAGAGCTCTCATTTATAAGAAAAATTTCGACGGGCACGCAGGAAGAAGGTGATTATTACAAAATAAATTAATGGAATTGTCTTTAAAGAGGACGGTACACGTTTATTATATAATAAAAAACACGTTGAGTATCAAACTCAAACTTTGCAGGACCGATGTCCTTCGCACGCGATCTTAAACAATATGACAGCAATCCTTCGCTCGTTTTTATTAAAATAAAGACTTCACTAATCGAGAAAATACGCAGTCCCTCGCGAATTTCTTAACAAGAAAAGAATCCGATCAGTCCTTCGATCAATCTTTCTTTTTCTCACAATCTTTATCAAACGTTCACACTGCTCTCCTTTCAACGACACATACACACACACTCTTCAAATTTGCGATATATATATATATATATATATATATATATATATATTCCAGGAGAGGGGATTAACGAGCTCCTGTACGTAAACGCTCTTTGTAGCTTATTTTAAAAAGACTTGTAGCTTTAACGATCGCTACATCTTCGATACCTTTATTTTGATTAATAATTATTTTTTTCTCTTCTTCTGGCGCTTACAGTTTCGGCCATTCTGACAATTTAGTTTGCCCTCGAACTGACGCTCGGTTTAATTCGAAAGTGCACAAAATTTTTTTTTCAAAATGTGGGATAATATTTTCTTGCTATCTATTAAATAGTTAAACTATCCCGAAAGAAAAGGGACACTAATCAAATGGAAAATTAAATCACCTCAAAAAGAAACCTCGCGATAAAACTGCACACACACTAATGTCTTAATGTCTTCTCCTGATGTGTCATAATATTTTTTTTTGCTATTCAATTGTCGCGGACTTATGTCGCGCTCTCATGTATGCATACGCGCGTCGCGCATTTCGCTGCCAATCATGCATCAATCATACGTATGTACACACCAATCACGCGTACATAAAACAAATGCATCTTCTCTTTCTCTCACACACACACTCTCTCTCACAAAAATGACAAAAATTTTTTTTTCTTTTTTTTCTTACTAATACATTCTCTGTTAATAAATCTTACAACTAATGGTTACAATTAATAAGTTTCGCACATCTATATATATTTCTATACTGTAGAAATTAACTGGATGTAGATATGTTAATATTTATTATGATATATTGATGTTTAGTAGGATGTTTAATTACAAAATTAAAATAAAAGATAATAACGGGCGGTAACAAGAATCGCGGCTCGAGACTAGAGAGAACACACGTGTTGTTGTCTTTCGAGCTGTCTCTCGACTGCCTTTTTTATCGGCGCTCTATTCTGTTTTCGTCGTCCCGCGCACACCTCGAGAAAGTTCTTAATATGGTTTAAAACGGTTAAACGCGGAACTCAAGTCCCTACATTCGGCAGTCCTGATCGAGTATTCGCCCCGAATACCCGCAACCCTCTTCCTCGGCATCCGCCGCAGAGGTCTCCTCATCGCTATCATTATTGCTAACCCATGGCTTCATTAGACTCCACTGCCGATGACGTTTGGAAAGGTCCTTCATGCTCGCCGACCTTGCGTAAGGTGTAACGCTGATTGCGCAAAGCCTTCACAATTTCGTATGGCCCTAAATATTTAGAGGCTAGCTTTAGTCCAGGGCCCTGCTGCGTACGTTTAATGGCTACAAAATCTGCTTTGCGGTAATCGAAAGGTGTCTTCTTCTTTTTATCAAAGTTATTTTTATTTTCTTTTTGAATTTTCGCGATACTCTCTCTCTGGCCTGCAGGCGTAACTCTTCCCGGTCGCTGTCGAATGAAGCAAGGTGCTCGTTCTCTAACAATTCTCTAATGTTGGGATTGTCGTGAATACGTGGATTAACTCCGAACATTACATGAAAAGACGTTGTCTTCGCACTTCTGTGTGGCGTCATGTTTAAATAAGATTGTGTGACGTCGAGATATTTATACCACTCGTTATGCTGTGGGGCAGTCAACTTAGCTAACAATGGTATCAACGTGCAATTTACGCGTTTGACCTGTCCATTAGATCGCGGCACTGGTTGTTAAGACATGTTTTACACCTTCCGTCCGGCAGTAATCCTCAAATTCTCTCGAAGTGAACGCTGAACCTCTATCGGATATAATTCTCCTAGAGTTACCGAAAATAACTGACTGTTTCTTCAAACGGTCAATCGCCTCGGCCGCGCCAGTTGATTTGGTCGCATATAACCAGGTAAATTTAGAGAACGCATCGACAATCGCAAGAATATGTACATATTTTTTCTTCGTAGACGGTAAGCGACCCAAGTGATCGATGTGAAATGCATCGAGCGGTACAGCTCCTTTTTCGATAGGATTCAAAAAACCTTCCTGCTTCCCATGTTTCCTTTCAGATGCAAGCAACACAATTCGTCACTATATTTTCGACCTTGGAACGTAGATTAGGAATCCAGTAATCAGTTTTTACTAACATCTTTATTTTATTGACTCCGAAGTGCTCCTTCATGAGCTTTCCTTATTATTTGCATTTGCATGGCTTTGAGAACAACTAACCGTATGTCGTCGTCCACTTCTCTGTATAAAATTCCTCCTCGGGTTAAGTAACCGTTCGTCTCTTCTCGCTGCGTTGCCTCAAGGATGCGTCTCAGGTCGCTGTCTTCTTTCTGCGCTTTCTTTAAACGCGCTGTCAATTCTCCTCTGCACTCGCTCATTATCAAGCAATATGGTAGCGGATTCCGACTCAGAGCGTCAACGTGCTTCATGCTCTTTCCCAGTCGATATTCCACCGTGTACTGGAATTCTTCCAAGAGTAACGCCCATCGAGCTACCCGCACACATAGGTCCTTCTTCGCCATCGTCAAAGCGAACGACTGACAATCGGTAACAATCTTAAATGGCATGCCTAATAAATATACACGGAATCGCTTAAGCGCTTTCACATTTGCCAGAACCTCCAACTCGTAGCTTATGTACTTCTCCTCCGCCGAGGTCGTTTTATCGCTCGCGTAATACACGGGGTGTAACAATCAGTCTTCGCTATTCTTTTGCAGCAATATCGCTCCATAACCATATTTTGATGCGTCCGTATGAAGCTCGGTTTCTCCACCCACTCGATACAGATTTAGTACCGGTCGCTCACTTAATATAACTTTCAGTCAGCGAAATGCCTCGCTCTCCGCCGCGCCAAACTGAAACGACACGTCGGCCCTTAATAAGTCCGTCAAAGGTCGAGCCAACGCACTATAGCCTGGAACGAACTTGCGGAAATATCCGCTCAGACCAAGGAACGCTTGCACCTGACGCACGCTCCGCGGTTCGGGGAAAGCCATGACGGCCTTGGTTTTTCGTTCGGATGGACAAACCGTTCTGTTCCAGACGTGGCCTAGAAACTCTACCTCTCTGCGCAAAAACCAGCATTTTTCCTAGTTTATCATCAGCCCGGCTCGACTCGCAACATCTAAAACAATTCTAAGATTCTTCAATCCGTCATTCTCATTGCTGAAAGTACAATTAGATCGTCCATGTACAACACGATTTTTTCTTTAGTCAAATCCCGAAAAACCGCGCTAACAAATCTCTGAAAAACAAATGGCGAATTACATAGTCCGAACGGCATTCGCAAAAACTCAAATTGGCCATCAGGCACGATAAATGAGGTATATTTTATACTCGCTTCGTCCATGCGAACGGAAAAACCCATTTTTCAAGTCGAGCGTAAAAACTCTCGCATCCTGCAATTGATCTAGCTGGTCCTCTATCAAAGGGAGGAGATACCGATCTTTGATTATTTTTTTATTCAGTAATCTATAATCGACGCAGAGTCTATAAGAATCGTTCTTCTTCTTAACGAAGACAATGAGACTTGCAAAATCAGAAACTGAAGGTCGGACAATACCTTGTTTTTCCCAGTCCTCGATCTGTTTATTTACAATATTCTTCTCTACCTGGGATAAACGTCTCGGCTTTTGGTATATCGGCACATTATCTTTTAAAATTATCGTCATTCTAATGTCTATCTCCCGCGATTTATTCGGTTCGTATTTTCCTATCAGATCTATTATCGCTCGCTTATGGTCCGCATCTTGTATGTACGCTACATCTATCTCGCTCGCACACATCTATCGCTAGTATCTCCGGCCGCTCCCCATCATCGATCGCTCGCTCGCATATCGGTTTTATTTGAATGACGCCTCGCTTCGCATTAACCTCTATTAAATTCAGAAAGTCGGCACCAATTAACAAGTCATGCTGCAGTACCGCGTCGGGGATAACATAAACACGTATTGTATATGTATTTCCGTCTATTATAGCTTCCGCTTCAAACCACCCTAAAGTCGTCGCGCGATAATCTCCGACACCACGGAATTCTACACCGGACGCTCGCAACTCGTGCGATCCGCTCGACGCATACTCGCTCGCACGCATCATCGAAATATCGCTGCTATCCATCAGCACCGCAACAGCTCGACCGTTTATAATTATTTCTTTCACGTAATTTTTGCAAGACGTGCGCGAAACAAGTGCGACTGCTGTCTTTTTTGCTTCAATATTTTTTTCAATATTTAGTTTTTTAATTTCAATTCTACATCTAGTCGTTTTCTTACTATTTCAAACTCGCAATTACATACTAAATCAATTAAAATGTCTGCTTCAGAAATGATAAGTTTTTTTTTAGATGACGGTTTAATATTCGGTGATCTCATAACAGATTCTCATAATAGACACTGGGAACTATTTATATTATTACGAAAAATCCTTTCTCTAACACTTCAAGATAGTATTACAGAATCGATAGCAGATCTACTAAAAAATTTGATTAATGAACATCATATATTGTATATCGACTTATTTGGAGAAACTTTAAAACTTAAACATCACCTTGTGTTACATTATCCTCGTTTGGTATGCGTATGCGTATATAGTATACAGTGTCTAGTAATAAGCATACCATCAGATATCCCTATAATAATGAAAGTATTGAAGAAAAATATTTTCGATTTTACAATTTTATCCTCACAGTGTTCTTACAAAAATTTAGTTCGTAAAATGAAATATTTAGTTGAATGAAAGGTTCTTTTGCTCAAAACAAAATTTTTAAAATGTTTGCAAAATATTTTGTTAATGTTTTATGCTATTTTGTCGAAGCAAACTTTTTGTCATCTTTTAGAATATAATTGAATTTTTATAAGTCTCTTAAAAAATTCAATTATATTCTAAAAGATGACAAAAAGTTTTCTTCGTCAAAATGACCATAAAACGTTAACAAAATATTTTGCGAACATTTAAAAAATTTCGTTTCTTGAGCAAAAAAATCTTTCATTTTATGAACTAAATTTTGATTTGGTTTCGCATTTTATTCCAAATTCAGTTGTTACTCAAGATAATAATCATTATATATTTATGCAATTTTTTCTTAAGAAAATCAGATACTAATCTTATATTGTCACTAGACGATATAAAAAGAGAAAATGCTTTTACCGGAAAATTATCATACGCTGAACAAAAACTTTATCAATCAAAAGCAATTCTTAATAAAAATATACAAGGAGAAATAATATTAAAATCTTATAAAACATCAAAATCTTTGACCCGCAAATCACGGAATATCGTCGTTGAGATCATTTTGACAGAATTAATAAATGACACATGCCAGTAATTTATTTCACTTTTTATATACGTTAAAATTTATATTTTCAAATATATATTGCATCTATACTATAATAATATTTTATTAATTAATTTTAATATTTATTAATATTTATTAATTATTATTTTTATTCGTTATATTTTTTTAGTCTAAGGAACGAAGATTTTGAACATCTAGCACAGGCGATAGAAAAAGATTTTCCCACCAAATCCGTTTCCACGTATTATATTCCCGCGATTCCTAAAAAGTTATCTCGCGTTGGAAAATCAGTAATTTCCCGCGGAAAATTGATTGACAAATATCGTAACAAATTACGTCAATTAAAACGCATTCGCGTGGGTAATCCATTGACAGAAATTACAAATTTTCGACAAACCGAATCTTTCGAGCCATCATCCTCCGATGAAGGTACCAGGCAGTTTTTTTTTCAAATATACTTATATTTAAAATTAAAATATATACTAGTTAAAATTTTATTTTTATATACTTCAAATGGATTAAAATTGCATTTAAATTTTTTCATATTTTCTATAGAAAGTATTCGTGAAGCTGAAGGATGGCTCAAAAATCATTACACATCGTGGGAAATCGTCGTCAACAAATGGAAGCTTACTGCTGAACATCGGCACAAAATTATAAAATCATACCGGAGTTTGAAATTGTGCGAAATTTTTGAACGATGGCCTATCTTAAAACATCCGAATGCATACACATTAATTGAGGAGGATTATGCATTATTGAATCTGCCAGCGTTAAAACTCTAGAAAATTGAAAAACTTTCTTTGCAAAGATATTGGTAATTAGCCCACCAAAAAAAATGACAATCTTTATTAGAATTGATTCAACAGGAAATACACACGCGTAGTTAATTATATATGACAAAATTTTTTTCATTTCATTTTGAGATCTTATTTTATTGTTTGAAGAAAACGATATTTTTTTCTTTTATTTTGCCCTTTTTGATAGAATTACCAACATCTTTGCAAAGAAATTCATTTCTTTCATTAAAAAAGAAACTGAAAAACTAAAAGTATTTAAAAAAATTTTGTTTTAATTTTGCGAAAATAAAATAAGCAGAAAATGATTGTGTGCCCTTTCTGTTATAAAAGATTTGATTCTAAAATTCATTTCATTTTTCACGTCAAAATGCAGCATAAAGTAATGATGTTATCACTTTGCAAATGTTATCAAAATGGGTGTTCGAGAACTTTTAACAATTTTTATATTTATAAAAGACATTTATTCTTAAAGCATTGTATATCATTTAACCGAAAAGAAATTCAAAATAAAAATTCTAATATTGCTAATTGTACGGTTTCGAAATTAGAGAGTTTGACTGCTTTTCGTCTATCAATTCATTTGATGAATTTTCACAAGTTAGATGTTCTTTTAACGAGCCATCAATTTCAAATATTGAAAATTTCGAGTTCATAATGCAAAAAGAAATCTGATCCTTCGTTTCTCAACTCTTCGATGTCAATTCTTCCACGATCATTCATTTTTAGTTTAACTAATAACTTGAATAATTTATATAATCAGACCTTAATACCAATTTTACAGCAAAAATGTAATTCTATAGATCCCAAACAATCACTATTGGATCTTAAAATGTTAACTATAATGCAAAACGGGATTGATTATTTCAAAACTGATCATGAAAGCTTAAAATATTTTGAAAGTTCGGGTGCACTTATTAAACCACAATCGATTAATATTTTTGGATTATTAAATTCTCGTTTAATGGAGAAAAACGCGAAGCTATCGTATCAAATACAGAGATTCATGTTATAAGTATAAAAATGGTCTTGAAAAAATTTTTGGAACTACCAAATATTTTATCTACAATTTTAGTACACATTCAAGAATGTATAAACGTAGTGAAGCAATAGTTTCAAATCTTCAAAGTGAATTGTGAAAGAATATTGAGTTGAAATTTGAGGAAAAATTTGTATTTCCGTTATTATATTTTGACGATGTTGAGATCAACAATCCTCTTGGTTCTCATACTAACATACATAAATTTGGTGCCGTCTATTTCTCATTAGCATGTATTCCATATGAATATTAGTTGTCTTTAAAAACTCCTTTTAATTCTTACGTATTACATTAATGTAGAACAAAATGAAAAAAAATATTATATAGATTAAAATTGATGAATCAAAGAGACAGCAGAAATTAACAAGAAAGAATACTAGATTAAAATATTAGTATGATTATAGAAATGAGATATTATAATAGATTTTGACATTTTGATTATAGATTAAGATTAACAATAACTTTGAAGCTAGCATAGTATCTAGACTACTATTTTGCTGAGCAACTTTAAAAATTATCACAATTAATTTATCAAGCAAAAAACAATCTGTTATGACTATCATCTTTCTTTAATTTCTTTAGTAATAAAAAGGATTTATTCTTATATCATATATAGATATAATATTTTTACAAAATAAAAATATAAAAATTTGTAGCAAATTCTGTTAATTTGCATCTTTGATTTTTTATGATAATATAGAACAAAACTGGAAATAATGCAAACAATGCAAAATCTATAAAATTATTAATTTGCTTATGTAGAAAGGATATAGTCGCAACTATTATCTTAGAATTATTTTACAGATGGGGTAAGGAAATTCATCAAAGTCTATTCTCAAAAGAACATCGGAAGTAGATCCATAAGGTCAGTAATACACATTTATATGTGTGTGTGTGTGTGTGTGTGTGTGTGTGTGTGTGTGTGTGTACAGGGTGTATACAAACATGTGGACTATGTTTCAAAAGCGGATAGAGGATACAAAAATAATCAAAAAATACAGAAAATGTTCGAAATGGCTACTTTCAGCTTAAATGCAAGCATCAACAGATCGAACAAATACTTGGAATTTTTGAAAGAATAAGGAATTCTATGATACATCGACTACATGCTTGCATTCAATGCTTAGTGCCACACACGCGACGAATAATTCACCTTGGTCTCATACATCCTCGGGATTTTATCTCGAAAAAGGGTGAACACATTTCGAATGTCGCATTGTTTTATCCAGCAAACGACGGACGATTATATAATATAATTATATACATATAGTATTTATTATATAGTATTAATAAAATATAATAAAATATAATGTGTTTAAATATTCAAATATATTTTATAATCTTATAAAAAAAAATATTAATCTTAATTTTTAATAATCGTAAGGTATTTAATAATCATATAATTATAATAAAAAATTTAAAGTTAGGACGACGTTCATATTGTTATTGAATTTTCTCCATTTTTCTTATATTTAAATTATTACCATATTGTATTATTTTTTTATAATGCAAAATATTAGTCGGTAAGTCGGTAAGTAAAAATAAGATATATAGAACAATGCTTTTAGCATGCTTTCAAAAAAGTAACTATTAAAATAGTTATTAGTTACCAAAACAATGTAAGTTAAGTTACAGTTACAGATAAAGAAAAGTAACGAAGTTATGTTATAGTTACCGAAAAAAAGTAACTGTAACTGTAACTTCGTTATAAGTAACTCGTTACTTCCCAACCCTGGTTTTCTTTTTTGTTTAATTTAATAAATTGTTAATCTAGAACAAATCATAAATACTATAATATAACAATTAAAAGATGGAATTAATTAAAATCTTTTAAATTTTGGCCATCACAGCTTTTTTATAACTTTTTACGCAGAATATTGTAGAAATCGATTTATAAAAAGAAATTGAGGTAATTTCGTTAAAAAAATAAGATTTTATTTTTGTAGCTTTTTTCAAAAGATTAGCAATGATGCCTTTTTTGTCATTTAAGAAACGCCAATAAACCATAAAAACTGCAAAAAGATTGTACATATGCAAAATACATAGCATTAACTTTACAAAAATTGATTTAAAATATAAATTTTAACTAATAAATATACATATTTTTTCTCTTTTTCTTAATTTTTTTCCTATTTTTCTATTTTTTTTTTTGTCATCTCTCTCTCTTTCTCTCTCTCTCTTCAATAACGTGCACGTTTTAAAAAAAGGAATCTTATTTGATATATAGGTAATGTTCAGTAATTGATGAAAAACCAGCTAATGGCAGATTCTTGAGAGCATTTGAAGACGATTTTTCCTTAGGGAAAATGTCGAGGCACTAATAATTTCTGAGTTATAAACGATTGAAAAAAGACGCTTTTCGCAAACCAAACTTTTTGAAGTTAAAAAATTCTCAAAACTGCATTCTTCAGTTAATTTCAGAGTTTACTACAAAGATATATAATGATAAAAATTGAAAACTTGCAATTGTTAGTATTAATTTATTCCATTTTTCGTAATTTTTACTTTATTTTGAATTATTACGATAAATATTAAAAAATTTCAGATTAGAAAAATAATAAAAAAGTTTCCTATTTCTTTTTTAGTAATGTAATGAGAAATATCTACAGAAAGAATATACATATATGTACAATATAATAAAATTGTATTTTACATTATATGAACGTGAGTATTTGTTGGAAAGTTTGCCTATTTTATTTATTTAATACAAAAAAATCACATAATAGTATTGTTTAGGATAATGTCACACACCGTCCTGTGCACAAGGGGAAGTTAATGACGCCTTTGTTTCGTCCGGGCGACTTCCATTTTTCATCGGCATTGGTGTGGCTGAGACTGTCGTTCTTCTTTAATCGGGTTAATCATTTTTAAAAGACCGACCACAGGTGACGGTGCGTCATACTCCTTGTGACTGTGATATTAAAGGACGTCAGGCATTCATAAACCGGGTTTCCCGGCTAGAATTAAATTTCTTAGGCGGGGAAAGTCAGGTTAGACAGTCGCCCCGTTCACAGAGGAATAATGAAACGCCACGAAAGCTGTCGCGCAATTTGTTTTGCTCAATATCCTTATTTATTCATTCATGATCCTTTTCTAAACTTTTATATTTAATATTTTTTACTTAATTCCTTCTTCCGTCCTTAATTCTTTCTTCGAATTGTTAATATTTTATATCTGATCTGGCCGTGACAGATTGTATATAAATTGCAACTGAAAAAAATTGTATTATCTTGTGTCAAAATCTAGAGATGCTTGCTGCACATACATGCATAATAAATAAAATGTATTTTATGACAAAGTCTAAAAATATTTTCATTTATCTCTTTATGCATATATATGATATCTACGGTCTTTGTCGAGTAATCTTCATCGAGAATAAATCTCCATAAAAATTTTTCACGTACGATACAAAAATATGCGGAAAATGCACAGAAGTTTATTGTATATAAAAAAATAAAAATTATATAATCTTGTTCACGTTAGAAATATTGATCGAGTTACAAGATGTATCACTACGGAGCCAATCTGTAAGTCGAGCCATATTTGTCAATAAAAAGCGTAACATCCCAAAACGTCTTTGACTTCCCGCGAGTCAGTCTCAGGTTTCCAAACCCTTATCCAGCAACGATCTCAAGAATTCCCGTGTCTCTACGACGGGCACAACAAATTAAACATTTGCGAAGGACGAGTTTGAACGGTAGATAGGTAGAGATGAATCGTGGATGGCCGACATAGCTAACCATAGAGAGACCTTTGAGCACCGACTTCGGCTTGGGAGATCTGTAAACCAATTAGTAACGCCTCGTCGATACGGAGGGCTAAGTCGTCCTAACCGGATTGTTCGGTTAAACTGCTTACTTGATTACAACATTAGTTAGTGTTACTGTGTTAGTGTCGCCTGTCGACGTCGGTAATACCCCTAAATTCCGATCACGTAGAGAACCACCAATTTTTGGCGCTTGGGAACGTTTTGGCTGTCACGCAATATCGTAAACGCAATTTTATCGAGCAAAATTCATTCACCTAGCTGCAGAAAATTTATGCAGCGCTTATATTTTCGTTCGAGTCAGCATAATTCGTTAATTCGTTAATAAAAAATTACTAAAAATATTTCTATTCTAATATTACTTGGTAAAATGATTACAACACTATTTTTACAAAGATCAAAATAAAACGAAACGCTAAAATAATATTATTAGTCCTTAATATTAAAATGGAACAATAAAGTCAGTGAAACAATAAGATGAAATCAAACAAAAATAAAAATAAGAATAAAAAATAAAAATGAGAATGAAATAAAAATGAGAATAAAATGATTATCAATTATATGTGATTATATAAAGATAAACCATGAATAAAAAGCAAAATAATGATAAAGATTAAAAATACTTATAAATTCAATTAAACCTATACTGCAACTAACCCCCTATTAAGCAAAGCCCATAGAAAAAAACTTAAATGCCATTAATTAGGATCATATCCACATATTTAAATATAATATTAACTAAATCTAATAACCTTTTATCATTAATAAAATGATAAGAATACAAATCTAATACAATAAGTATGATGATTAACTTCAAGTAGTTATAATCTATCGAATAAATGTTTGTTAAAAATAATGCCTCATCTTCTTCTTTTTTCACCCTTATAATATTTCTCCTTATTACAAACTGGATTGCCCCCTTGATCCCATTGCTTGCAAATCTGAAGCAGTTAAAATAACTGATTCTAAATCGAGATCATGTTTTTCAATCTATTGGTTTGGATTAAGCATTATCTTTTTGCTCAACTCTATCCCTTTAATAACCTTTGCTGCACCAGATGGAAGAACACTCTTTCTGCGTCTATTTAAAATGCATGTTTTTGTTGCAAAAGCAATAGCTTTATTGTAGAATTCTATATTAATTATATTCAATCCCAAATTATCTAGCTTGGAAATAGTATCTGCAGTGAAATTTCCTTTTAGAGGTGCATTAGGATCTGATTTTAATAATGATAAATTGATGACAACATCATTTACCATATTAAATATTATAAAAATCAAAGCTTCTGCTCTTGTTAAATCTAAATATAAATGAGGTCTAACTCTTGGAATAGTAACTAGATACATTATTCTGGGATCACTCTTCAATTTGAACAAACCTGGTAATCTATCCTCATTATCACCAATCTTATTTAAGAAAATGCTCATATTTGCTTCATTTATCAATCCACCCCAACCTATGCTTAAACCTAATGCAGAAACCATCTTGTTTTCAAACATTTTACTAGATAATTCTCTTGCTGTGTGAACTGATGCTCTTGGGTACGAATAACAACCTTCATTTATATTGTCATCAGCTTTTGGAAAATAAACAACTATCTTCTTTTTACTGCTGGTCTCAAATGTTCTATTTTGTCCTTTAAAAGCTAAACAATAATTATTTCCCTTCTCCATCAGTTTAAGATCTATCTCCATTTTTTCCTCTGATGATGTATCAATTGATGCATCATACATGAAATCAAACCTTCTCAAATCATCATTAACAGTTAATTGATATATTTGTCTAAATCCCCTTTGTGTTATGACTACTTCTGTCCCAACTGATTTTTCGAATTCTGTTTTTGATTTTTGGATTTGCTCAACCTGCTCGACAATTCTTTTAAATAACAATTCATTGGCAGAAATACTATCAACTGTTGGTTCTCCCTTGCTGTCAATTATTATCTTAGTGATAAAAAGTATTTTCATATATATTTGAGAGTGTCAACAATTGATATGTCAAATCTCATTAGTTCAACCATGTGCAACTTATTAAATCTTTGAGTGAATACATCCTTTGAGCTTAATTTAGAATATTCACCAGCTGCAGTATAACGTATGTTTTCATTTAGAAAAACAAATGTTGATACTGCATTTCTAAAGTTCTTTAGTGTCATTTTAAATAAATTTTCTGCCCTTTCTGCGTAGAACCAATGTTTGGTATAACTAATGTAGTTGGTTAACCTTTCCTCAGTTAGAATATCCTCCATTATATTGCCTTTTTTAACGTTTTTAAATCACTAGTATTCACGACGACAATAAGAGTAGCAATGCTTTGTGTAGATTACAGATATGCAGGCATAAATATATTTTACATTTTTTATGTAGCTAGCTATAACTACATATATTACATTGAGCGATGAATAAAAAATTTTTATAATTATTCACATATAGCAGCTATTGCTATAAAAAGGTGCGTAAAAATCTACGCGCTAAATATTTAAAAAAATATTTTAATAAAATAAATTATATTTTTGTATTTTGAAACTTACGTAATAACGATGCTGTAAGATTGTCAGGTAATTGTTGCACCGATTTTGCTAGATTCCTTGCTGAAGACTTCTATTTTCCTCTTTCGTGAGCAATAGAGATATACTATGCTACTTTATTAGAACTGGGCTTTCTCTCCACTTTGAACTTGAATACCTGCAAAATGGTAAGAATAACAAAATCCGGACTACGTCAACAAATTAGCACATAATTAGTACTAAATTAAACGAAAGTTATTTAGGCCAATATTTCGTATTTTTTGTGAGCCTCCGAATTTAATGTGAATAGACTATATTATTCCTAAATTCGGGGATATAGCTTCTCAAAGTTATACAAATCGCAAACATAAATACGAGAATACCTAGCGAAGTCAAGGGAATGCAAAAAAAAAAACCAAAGACAACGAAACTGAACAATAACGCAATGACCTTATTTTTCATCTGAAACAATATCACTAGCTCAAAGAAAATAATTGTGTTTTTTTAAGAAATTCTAATTATATGCTTATTTCAAATATTTATAGAAATAAAAGTAATGACATAAAAATAACTGGAAAAATTTTCCAAAATATATCAAATTTCATAGAAAAGCCTTCATTTAGTTTAGCTATAAAAGTCGTTGATATACATGAAACATCAAATACAGCAACATTTGATTGTAAAGATATAAAAATATAATGTTTAATTTTACCAATGAATGATAAATTTGCAGTAATTCCATTATTACACAACAATTTGTAATATCTACTGCATATTAAAGTATTATGTTCACACATATAAAGTTTAAATATTATTTTCACATTTAATAATTTTTTTCTAATTTATATTTAATTAAAAATGTCACTTTTTGTACAATTTTAATCGTAAAAAAATGTTATTATGATTAATAATAAATTAAATTTTGATAGTAGTTTAATATAAGTGCTGCATATAAAATAGCAGTAGTAGTTATTTTGTCTGGTCTTTTAAGATAACATTTGTCATCAGTGTTATATAAGAAAGTATCTTTAAGTTAAGTATAAGTAAATAAACTGTTATAAGTATAATTAAATTCTTAAAAATTGCATTTTTAAACGATATATTGTTTGCAGTTACTTTATTCTGTTGTAAAATTCAATGCCGAGTACGAGAAAGACAAAATATATTCTGTAATACCAACTATATGGTTAAAAGAAAATGACAAATATTCCTACTGACCTAAAAAGGACACTCGGAATTGCATCATTAAATGTAAAAAACCTCAGAATGATTGGATTATGCACCCGGTTACCGTAATTGATAAATATGGTAAATATATTTGCTTACATAATTAATAGTAAAGAGCAGCATACAAATATAATTTTAATATTATTTTGTGTATGTATTTATTGTATGTATGGCTGTATGTAAGTATATATGTATATAGGGTGATGCCAAACGGTTCAGCCACTTATGAACAAATTGCTTCTAATAAACATCTAGAAATGTTTTTATAAAAAGTTAAATTTAGGTCTAAAAAAGGTTTAAAAATGTATTTGAGCGTGAACTTTTTGCAGGAATTTTTACATATGTTTTAAAGAAAACTTTCTATTCAGATCTTTTATTAAATCACAAAGTTTGGTTGGAACTTTTGACACCTCGTATGTATATAAATTTTTATTTTGTGTGTGTGCAAAATAATAATAACATCTTGAAAAGAATTAATTTTTATAGATTCATATGAACATGTTCTCCAAAAGAAGAAAAGGTTAATAGAAGACAAAAACAATACCGAATTGGAATCTCAATTAGGCCGTGGATTAAGAAATAAAAAAGTTTCATTTCACATTTT
Organism: Anoplolepis gracilipes; assembly: GCF_047496725.1. Lineage (NCBI taxonomy): Eukaryota > Metazoa > Arthropoda > Insecta > Hymenoptera > Formicidae > Anoplolepis > Anoplolepis gracilipes. The sequence goes on from NC_132981.1 coordinate 1,410,185, forward strand.
AGAAAAAAATGAAAATAATATAAAAATTTTCTTGGATGAAATTTATTGGAAACTAATTTTTGTGCTTGATAAATGAATGTAATTATTCTGTTGAGTGTTATTTTATTTTCATATAAGATAATTCTTTTTTAGATAATATTAATAAAAGCAATACAAAACATAAATAATATTTTTCAAATAACTCTAGTACCAAGTGAAAATGAAATCAGCGATAATGATTCTATTCCCGAGTTAAATGAAAACATACGAAAAACATAAGGTATAATAGCGATATTCTATATTTATTTTTTTACTTTATATGAAAATATATTAAAACATGAAGAGTTAAAATTTTCATAACAAATGTGTTTTTCAGATAATGATGTCAATCAACTTCAAAAGAATATTAATAATAATGATCTCAATCAAGTTCAAAGAAATATTAGTAATAAACATCAATTAGATATTAATGAGATTCCTATTATTATAGAAGCACAAGATAATGGTATTCCTACAAAAGATGATATTCCTGTAGATAATTGTAGTAAGTTTTAGCATCTACACATACACACACACGCGCACGCACACACACACACACACACACGCGCGCGCGCGCCATATAAATACACACTAATTATAGAAATAGAAAAAAAAGATACAAATCATATTTATTTTTTTACAGCTACTAGAACTTTAAATACTATATTAAAAAATGTACTCGAAATAAAACTGTAATGTGTAGACGAATATATAAACGAGCGTTTACATATTTACATATTTTAAAAAATAATGGCAATAATGTACATATATATTCACCGTAATATTAACTTGCTTCCACCATTACCAATGGATTATCTTGAAAATATTAATAATTTCGAAATTATATTGGTATCTCAGGAAGCAGAATCACAGCTGGTATGTACAATTTTATCTCTGTTTTTAAATTGATATTTAATGCGTTAGGAATATCATAAATAAAAAATAATATTTTAGGTTAATATGTTAACTATGATTGGTGGAACAAATGAGAAAGATGCAATAAAAAAGATATTGCAAAAATTATTCACAAATAATCTAGCTTCAAAGTGCTTTTGGATTGGAGCAAAAATAATTTTAAATTAAAAAATTTGAAATTAATTATGTGCATGAAGAGTAAGTTGCATACAAAATATTGTTTCCCATTTATTACACATATTTTATTTTTTATTCATTTGATTTTTCTTTTATCTTATAAATATTCATTTCTTCAGATGCCATAAAAAATATTTGTTCTACTATAACAGAAGCACAATTTAAAGAGATTTTGAAAGCATAGTTTAGACAATCAATTCTGCGATTAAATCGTGAAAATGCAAAGAATGAAAATGCAAGAAACGATACTGCGAGAAACGACGTAAATATATGTTTTTATTTTTATTTTTAAACAAAAAAATTTGATTTTTTATTCTACAAGTTTATTTTCTATAGCATTTAATACATGAAATTAATAATTATATAACTAATTCAAATTAAAATAGTATATTTACTATATATAATGGCAATAATTATTTTATATAATATTTATATTATTTTAAATACTCATTCGTTTTTAAACGCATTTAAGTGATTAAATTTTTACAATTATTTAATTTCAGCTGCAATTTATGAAAGTTTAGTTAAAATTTATAAAGTTTTTAAAATATTTTATTATAAAATACTGTACATGTATATCTATATATATTTCGTATATACTGTTGTGCCTCCGTGAGGGGCACGGGATCGAGATCGTTGCCGGTCGGGATTCGGGGATGATTCGAAGGAGTTTTTGGTTCCCGTTGGGAGAAAACGAATAAATCTTGCGTTTAGTCCATTTATTGTCGCACTTTTATTACACAGTTACCCTTCTGATATACAGAGAGTATAATAACTATGCGTCTTATGCACCGGGTCACTCGCGAGCGCGGTAGGTGTCTTTTCGATCGTTAATTATTGCCCCCGTTTTTAGGCGGTGGGCCGCTTTTATCTCTTCCGGTTCCGGGTGGATTTCGGAGGGGGTCGCTTGGCGACACGACCGAATATGGTCGTGTTATACGATCACAAGTGGTATGAAATCAAGGTGCGAGCTAAGGGAGTTCGAAGTCCGAATTCCTTCTTCGCACCTTTTTGCAATTCAGCAGAGCCGAGATTTCCGGTCTTCTGCGCTCTCTCTCTGCCCTGATCTTGGCGCGTGTCTCTGCTGCGTCAGCAGCGCATTCTTATCGCGGTGCGTTCTGTTCGCTCGTTTCTAGTGATTAAATTCTTATACCGTATTTATTAACTTATAATATATATCTGTATAATATATATCTAGCCCTTCGGGCTATGACAATACAGATATAAAATAATTATTTTTTATTTTGATATTATCAATATAAATATTTATATATTACGTAATACTTTAATATTATGCTATGATAATAAGAAAGATGTTTTTTTTTTGCTTTATCTATGTCTTGTTTCAAATAAAATATTTTTCATACAGAGTTTGTAATCTTCAATTTATATTACTTTATGTTTTATATAAATGTTAAATTAAAATAATAATTATTTTAATAAATTGCGAATTATACTTATACAATTAAATAAATAAATGTATTAATCCATGTGTTATTTCATGAAGTGTTATTATTACATCCATTTCAATTCCGATTATATATAGGCGATTATAATGGCGCGTATAATATAATTGTTATTAGTAAAAACTTTTAACAACATAACTTTGTTGACTTTAATCTATTTTTACATATAATATATTAAAATAACAATATATATTATACTTGAAAATAGTTTAAATCGGTATATTATGTAATTAAAAGTTTTACTATTGACTATAAATATATTATTGTGTGTATGTTGCTATAAATATATTATAGTAATATATCATAGTAAAATTTAAATACTATTTCCACAAAATGTTTATGATACAATATCAAGAAATGTTTCTATAATGTTTTATATGTAAGTACCTGAATGCAGACATTAACCGTTTATGTTATCTCTTTAAAATGTTTCTATATACATCTCTAAAATAATTCACGTTACAAAGAAACAATATTGAAACGTATTAAATACGTTACTTTGTATAGTGGGTTATCTTTTCAATTTTTAATTCTCTTTTTGAAGTAATAAATAAATTATATATATTTCTAACAGTTTATAATAATATGCATTTATAACAATTTAGTTATAGAAATCTTGTAAAGGAATGCAAAAAAAGAAAGAAACTGAGAACAAAGAATAAAAGCTAATTGAAAAAAAAGAAAGGTCATTTCAACCAAACATCCAACAAAGAAATGATATCCTATAAAACGTTTGCAACATTTATTTTTCGAGAAAAGATATTTTACTAAGACATTCTAAAACAAATTTGAAACACGAAAAAAGGTATATAAAAAATTAATAAAATTTTTTTAAAAAGTTTAGAAAATGAACAAATAAATGGATTTACAAATTTTCAGTTGCGGCGGAAAAGCATTTTAGGGGGATGACATCATCCCTCATATACATATAAAACGGCTTTTTCCTTTAGGCATCTAGAAATAAAATTATATAAAATAAATATTTAAACAAGTTTATTTTAAAATAAGAATGATAAAATTTTTTAATAAAGCTTAAAAATAAGTAATGAAATTATTTTCATCTTAAAAACTAAAAAAAGAATAGTATAAATACATAATAAAATAATAATTAAATAAAAAATAAGATATAATTTAGCTAATATGGGTACTTTTTATTTGGCAATACACAAGTCCACACAAACATCATTCTATCTTTGTTGTTTCCTGGTGTTAAAAAAAGACAGAATGATGTTTGTGATGACTTGTGTCGCTAAATGGAAAGCACCCTATAAAGTTATAAAAATGTTTCACAATTAATTTTTATCATTTTTAATAATAATTAGGTTATTTTAAAATATCAAATAAAAATATCTATTTTAATAATTTCCACATGACAGAAAATTTATAAATATAAAATATTTACCATTATGTTTTTACATGACAATATTGAAGGTAAAGTTTGGGTAAAATTTTTGTGCAAAGCCATTTTAAATCTTTTTCTATCTCCTAGAAAAGGAATTAATTCCTTAAATTCTTTATCTGTTAATAAATCCAAAAGAGTTATGTCATCTATTTTTTGTTCTGAAATGATACAAAAAATAGGAAAAGGAATAATTTTTTTACTTATATATTGCTATATATGTAGCTTGAAACATAATACAATAAAAATTGATGAAAAGAATTTAAGAACGTAAAATATTAAAAGAATATAACTGAATTATCTCACAAATGAGAATATAACTGGATAATCTCACAGATGTGCATAGTATTGAAAAGATATATAATAGTTAAAATAGCTATGATAGGTTCGATGATTATATTTTTATAACATACGTAATTTGTTATTGTGTTCTGACATTATCCGAGTGAACTTCACAGTACACGAGTCAACAATTTAATACCAAACGTCACTATATATTGTTAACAAGTGAGTGAGCACCTATCAGTTACTGATTAGTGATTATTATGGCAAAAGTTACTTTAGTAAAAACATCACTTATTTACAGATTTCAACGATCATTGCTATTCACATACAATATTATAAGGTCAGTGATTTTTGTAATGTTGACTCTGTTGTTTGCCAAAAAAAATTTTTTAAAAAACACATCGGAGACGGTCTTAACAATTAAGTTAACAACTTCATTACACTTACATTTATAAATTATTATTAATAATTCTCGTTCTATTAAAATTGTAAATTTGTATTTTTACTATTGCGCTGAAGAAGACTCGAAAATGAGCTCGAAACGTACGCATTCGAATTATATTTAATTGTTAATTTAATCTCTTTAAACATTTATCGTTTAATATAAGATTAGGTAATAATGCGATAGTGCGATATATAATTGTGATATTATAGATTTATTATTGGTGATTTCACGACATATGTATGATAAAGTTGAAGTTTTTGATATTAATTATAATACATTTTACTTTGTCGATTAATTATATGGTTTGTTAATTATTACCTAACTCGTTTATCAGTACACAGTTTTGCTCTCTAAGGCCGTTTGTTATTTATCGTTCTTAATTTATATTTAAGAGAGCACTGATTTCATTTATTTATGTAATTTTTATAACAATTTTCAGGAAATGCATAATTATGAAATATTATAAATATGATTGGAAAACGCATTTTTTCTTTCCGAAATATCCGTAGTGTATAAAACGAAATATGCGTAGTCGAATACGTGGTAATCTCTTACGTACGTGCAAATTGAGACAATGCCGGATAATGCTACCGACGATTATCGGTATAAGCAATCAATTACTAGGCAGACACTTCACCATAATAACTTTCACAACAATAGCTTTTACGACAGTAGCAATAGTTTTCACGACAATAACGATAGTTTTTACGACAAGCTTTTGCGACCGTTCCTCTGTTCGGCTCAACCAAGACTAATCACAAGTTTCTAGAAATGTAACACTAATTAATATTAAAACACGTTTTTTCTTTCTAAAATACGCGAAACAAAACGTATGTAATGACCGAACACGCAGCAACGTATTACGTGTATGTATGTGCACGCTGAGACAAAGAGATAATGCAACATGGAACGCCGGGACACCGGGTAATGCTAGCTGGCGCTATAACCACCAAAGAGTAAAAATTACTCTTTGATAACCACAGTCAGTGCTGTGATTAAACAGTACGCAATAAATGTTTAATGTGCCCTAGGATAAGGTGCAAAATTTTAATAAATATCAATAAAATTTTTAAAGTATCTACAAATCTTTTGGTATATATTATTCCTTAATAGTAAATAATGTAGCTAGTGTAGCATTAAAATTATTCAAAATTTTTTTAATATATATATATATATGTATATATATATATATATATATATAATATATATAAGAATTTTTTAATTTTTTTCTTAAATCATGATGGAATATTTAAAGAAAAATAATTCGAACAGCTTATTGGTAAAATATTTTTATATGCTATGATCTTTACGAATATAATTTATTTATATAAGCTTATATGAACTTAATAATTTATATGTGTATATTGCATCATTTCAAACAATAAATTAATTTAAACAAAACAAGCTTTTTTTAATTAAACAAATTTGATCTTTGTCACCTACTTTTAAATTTGACATTATATGATGGTTAACGCAAGAAAAATCAGAGTGTTTCAAAATAAGTACTGTTCAATAATAAATTTGCTTAGCCTAATAAAAAAGAAAAGAATCTGGAGAAAAAGTAATAAAAAAAAGAATAAAAAATACATTTGTTCAAATTATAAATTTGATTTTAGCGTTATAACATTTAACAATAATATACAATTAAGATTACAATTTTGTATCCGTAAATTTTTACTATGGTGAGATAATAAAAAATGTTAAATAAGTGTTAGTTTAAAATTTTACTATGTAGTATTATAATTGATCTTATAATGTCATGTTGGTCCACCAGTAATACAAAAAATAGTAAAATATGATATAAAATTGTATTATAAATTAATATAATATTTTCTCTGTGTATTAAAATGTAATGGTAATTATACAACTCCTCGCGCTCGGTCGCGCTGGATGGCTTTTATACCGCCTGGTGACTGGGCAAAATTTGAAGAGGTTGCCCAATTCTCGTCGGGTGCAAGCGCAGGAGGTCCAAAGTCAAAATTCCTCGCTTATATTTCGTAATTAAAGGAATTTGTCGCGGCAAAGGAATTTGTTCCGGAATGTCGCAGACGTTCGGTTTCCGCGCGCGGATCGCTGTGTCAGAGACACAGTGCGGTCAACGCTCCGGTTGAGGTGCGCAGATTCTCGTCGCACTTTTCTTTCGCAATTGCATATTTTTTATTGCTTAACTAAATAATACATTAATTATTAATTTATTATATATATATATATATATATATATTACACTGCATATTTATGTAGTTTCATTTTCTAGAACATTACAAATTACATTTATTGTTTATTTATATATTACAAAATTTGTCTTTTTATATGTACTTTATATGTTATTCTTAAATTGTAGTCAAGAATAAAATGTTTTACATACATTATTTATTTATTTATTACCTTTTTAATTTACTTTTTTATTTATTTTTACATACCTTATTTATTAATATTATTTCGTATATATATAATTTTATTTTAAGTATATACAAATATACATATATATATATATATATATATATATATTTAACTATATATTTTATTTTAATTTCAGATAAAGATAAATATATCCAACTAAATTGATTGATTTTAATACAGCTTGCAAAAATAATTTAATTAAATCAAAAGAACAGTCTAATGTCTTGAAGCAAAATAAAAATAAAAACTATAAGCAGAAAAAATTGCATTTACTTAAAACAAGTGATGTGACAAGAGCAGAATTTGATAAAGCGGTATTAAAACTGATTGTAAATACAGTTTCTCCATATTCTTTTGTAGAAAACAATGCTTTTGTAGAGTTTTGTGAATTATTGATAAAGAAGAAACCAATTACTAGAAAAACACTAATATTGATTCTTGAAAAAGAGTACACAACAATGCAAGTATAGTTAATTAAAACTTTGAAAAAGCTAGAATATGTTAGTGTTACAGTTGACATATGGACATGTTTTAAAAGGTGTGACTTATATTTTTTATATTTTGTAGAGTATAAATATTTTTGATACCTGCATCTAAATTTTATTTTTCTATAAAATTACATTTTTTTGTATATATTGTAACTGTTAACAATACCAATACTAATATAAACTAATAAGTTTTTTACTTTTCTTATTAATTTTTTTTTATTAATAAATATAAAAATTTATTTACAAATTTAATTTTTCCAAAAAAGAAGAAAAAAAAATATTAGTATGTTTTTCAAAAAATATTTTTATTTTACATTTTTTCAATTTTATTTAACCAATACATTTTTTTTTACTTTCAAGGAGTTATTTAGGGATGACAGTACATTGGCTTGACCCAAATACTTTAGAAAGACATTCAGCAGGTATTGCATGCCGTCGGTTGCGCGGAAAACATACATATGATATACTCGCAGAAATAATTGAAAATATACTAACTGAGTACCAAATTTTAGATAAAACATTACATGTTGTAACCGATAACGCAACTAATTTTGCAAAAGCTTTTAGGTATATTTATTCCTTTATATGACAATTATTTATGTTTTATAACATTAATATAAATAATAAAAAAGTCTGTTTTTAATCAGGTTTATATTAATTGTAATTTGGTTAATTTATTTTTGTAGATATTTCTGTTCCAATGAGACAGAGAAGTCTGATACAAATGATAATGATGAAGTATTTAGCACAGTTGAAATAAGCTCGCTTCTAGCTGATAATGCAGGTGCAGGTATATGTATATAGGTTACCTCCTCAACATAAATGTGCTCCTCATACATTAAACTTAGTTAGTACAGTTGACATCAAAAAAGCTGAAAATGCTGATCTTGCTTATAATATAATAAGTAGAAAAGTCTTTTTTAAAAGTCAAGCAGTATTTAATAAGCAGAATCAATCATCTTATGCTGCAGATCTTATTTCAAAAACTCTTGAGAAATATTTGAAAGTTCCAAATGCTACAAGGTTTGTTGTTACTATTGCAAATTATAAATTATAGTAAGAATAATTACTTTCATCCTTTAAAGCAAAATATTAAAATTGTGAAAATTTTAAGTAATGAATACTTCATTTCAAAACATTATAATTTAATGTCCAATGTTTAATGTTAAATATTATTTAATCTTCTTGTTTAACCGTCTTATAAGTCTTATTTAACCCTCTATATAACATCTTATGTTACCTAACTTTAAAATCGCATATTTATACATCTTTTAAATTTTAAATCTTGTCTGTTTATTTCTATTACTATTGTCATTAACGTAATAAAATCAATAAGTTATTTATAATATTATTAGTTATTTATTGTTTCTTACACTAGAGTGGATATTAGATATTATTGAAAGATTTCTGTAAATATCTGATTACACTTACTTTGTGCACGCATAGGACATTTTTTTTATTATTTTTATAAACGAAAAAAAGTTTATACAGTAATTATAAGTAACTATATTTATTTTTTTCAATTTTTAATGTGATAATTTTATTTTTATAACATTTTAGTTTAGTCATTAGTATTTTTGTATAATTCAGTTTTGTGATTATATTACGTTAATTATAATGAAAAATTAAAGAAAGATATTTAAATATTAAAATTTATATTTCACATTTTCAATATTTGTGTTATTACTTTGTTGTCATGTTTTCAGAAAAAAAATTCAACATTGTATACAATTTTATATTTGAGATTCGCGATCTATATGAATATTAGGATTAGTCTTTGAGTTTGAGCCATGTAAATTTTCTATTTGTTTTTAACATTTTGTCAAACATTTATCAGGGAAAAGTAACCTGACGCAAGTAATAGAAATGTTCACAAAATGTCGAATTCAAATAAAAAAATTTACGCGGCTTAAACTCTAAAACCAATCTTAATATTATATTATATATAGTTGCTTCTTAAATTATTTGAGACTTTTATATTTTTCTTTAGATGGAATTCATTTTTTGAAGCAATTTTGGATATATATGAAAATATAGAAAAAGTGAATGACCTTGTTTTTTCCTTAAATTTTCCTACTTTTACTCCTACTGAAATAGAATTCCTTAAAGAGTACTGCTCGGTAAAAAATTTCTTTTAATTAATGCTCTTTTCTTCTATTCTAAATAATTTTGAAAAGAATTCAATATATATACTGTGATATATTTATTTTTACAAAATGTACAGGTAATGGAGCTTGTTGCAAAAGGATTAGATATATTGCAAGGAGATAAATATGTCCACATGGGATACTTATTACCAACAATTCTATCAATAAAAGAACTTTTAAATAAAAAATTTTCTAGTATGACTCATACAAAGCCATTAATAAATTTGGTATCCTTGATGGTCGAAAATTATCTATTTAGTAATAACTATGATAATATACAACAGTATCCAATACCATTAAAATGTGCGTTCATAAAGTATAACACAACATTTTCAGCGCATGTTGAACGTCTGTTTAACGCAGGTAGCTTACTTTATGATGATTTAAGAGGAAAAATTACAGACCGAAATTTTGAAATGACACTTTTACTAAAATTTAATAAGCATTTATAATTATATAATTATATATATATATATATATATATATATATATATATATATATATAATTTTATATTAATGTTGGTTAGATGTCAGTCAACAATAATACAAAATTATGCATACTATACATAACTATACATAACTTATACAGAATTTTATATATTTTTATATACTTTTATATTGTTATATATAATTATATATGAGAACTTTTTTACCGTTTTATTATAGCCTAAATTAAAATATCAATTAAAAGATTAATTATGCAAAAAATGTAGTTTTATATAATTAACGTTAACTTTTAACTTTAATTTTTAACTTTTTAGCTTAATTTTTAACTAAGTTAGTTTTTGTTTTTAACTTTAAATGTTAACTTATTTAATTTATTGCCAATTAACTTTCAATTTAACTTAGTTAAAAAAAAAAATTAACTTTCCAACCCTGGATATGCCTGGTAAGCACCATTATTTAATTATTAAAATACAATAAAAAAGATAAATATCTTGCATGTTTTTAATAAAAAACAAAATTTTACAATGTTATAAATGTGTTTATTTTCAATTAACTTTATTTTCATGTTACATTTTTGTGTTAATTTTTTATCGTGTAGAAACTTACCGGGTTGGCGGCCTTACGATTCCCGCGACGTCTGTCTCGCCGGTATCTCAATCGTCGATTGCACAGGGCTTATCGTCTGCAGCTTGCCGTGGCTTGCCGAACAGTGATGAGCGGAACAGCGGCATAGTGTACAGTGTTCTTGGGGCCGCTTTTTCTCGCGCATGCGTATTATATATTTATATCTAAATGGGCAGTTTTTTAATGTATTTCCAAGATTTTTGGATATACCTGAACTGGTAAGCATCATTATTTGATTATTAAAATACAATAAAAAGATAAATATCTTGCATGTTTTTAATTCAAAAACAAAATTTTACAATGTTATTATGGTTAGTTTTTCCTAATTTATTTTCATGTAAAATTTATTGTCACGTAATAAAATTTCTTTTATTTTACATAATTATTTCATATTGTAACTTGTTTGATTTATGAATAGCATTATGTTATAAAGAAATTTTTTCTGCGCATTCCTTTTATTCTTAAAGTTATAAGAAGTTATATTTTAATAAAAGTTTTTTTATTTAGATTAATGTAGAATTTAATCTACTTTTCCCTGGAATTGATCAAGATAGATTTTGTAAAATATATGTAGAATATATCAATGCTATTTTGTCAGTTTTTGAAACTGAAAAAAAACAAAATTTCTCTTGGTACGTTTCTTTATATTGAAATTATAGATTAATGTTGTAAATAATTTTTAACATGTTTTAACATTTTTTAGATTGAAACTTTATTACTAACTCATTTGTCGCCTTGACACTATTACTGCCACCAACAGCAAGAGGAAAAAAATTAGCCACAAGAGATAAAGCGAATAATATAATTAAAAAATTGATTGTTTTTGTACAGGTAAAAGATTAAATTTATTTTCTTGAGTTTTTATTTGCAATAACCGCAATATAATATTAATTATTTGTCTTATTATTCAGAATGGGACAGCTCTACGTCCCATTACTTCACATGAAAACATAAAGCAACCAAGAATAATCGTTGTCAGTCCTAATAAAATAGCACCTGAACAATATTTTTTTGAAGTGGATAAGAAATTTATTTTACTACCAACAAACGTCATTATTAAATCAATCGATTACCTATTCAAAGCTCACTATGCTTTTCATGTGGAATTTGAGAACGATCTTAAAAATTTTTGGGTTTTTCTACAACACTATTTTTACACAATTCTAAGTGTACGAACAAATTGATTGAAGTATACACGAAACTTGAGGTCACAAAAAACAAATTATCGTCAAATTTAAGGAATTATTCAAAGAATTATTATAAGAAAAATAACAATGTTCCTTATATTGTTTAAGAAATTACAGAAAAACATATATAAGTTTTAAAATATTGAAAAATATCGAAAATTTACGTTTATGCAAAAATCAATCGTATTGCAATAACAAATAATATTTGATATTATTATAATTTTGAGATAATCATTTTTATTAGTAAAAACGTGAATACCAAAAGAAAAGTATATGTATCATTTTTTGTTTGTTTGAAAAAATATAATAATATTAATTATAAGTTTCATTCTTCCTTTGCACTATTCACGCTTTTTCTTATGTAATTAAAAATTTTCAGTGTTACTTATGCAAGTATAAAACATTACAGATCAAAAATATATGTCATCACTTGCGTAATGTACATATATGCTATTTGAGAGTTCTAATCTTATTTTTGAAAAAAATGTATTCTTCAAAAAGAAAATATACCTTCCACAAGTAATGACTTTGAAAAATCAAATGCTAAAAATGAGATTTTTGAAGAACTTGATATTAGTGATGATAGCGTTGTAATGATGATAGTTTGATTGAAAATGAAACTATAACATCAAATGAGTCAGATACTGAGAAAAAGCAACTAATGCAAGAAAATGTATCGAATTATGTAATACACTTATATTCTTTATGTTTGCCTGAGCTAGTTCTAACGAGTATTTTAGAAGCAAACTTAATTTTTTCACTCATTGATGATATTATATCACTTTTATTAGATGAACGTCAAAATCTTGCTCACGAATTTAGATATGCATTTGAAAATCATATGACTATAACGACATAAAAATTTTCCAAAAGATTTTGTGCAACCTATTCACAAAACTTATGGTATTAGAATGAAAAGAAAATATGATAGTACAACACAATACTATAAACAAGTTCCTGTTACACGTACTTTTACGTACATACCTATATTAGAAACTCTTCAATTTGTATTAAATAATAAAGCTGTTTAACAGTTCTTTGTTAATAATATTACTGAAAATAATAATGCTTACACTAATTTCATTGATGGTACAGTTTATCGCATTTACTTTATCATTACGTCATCAAAAATATATTATCTCTGAGTGGAAAAATAAATGTAATTTTTTGGAGGAACAGCCAATTCTCTAAAATTTTAAAAAGGAACGTTTGAAATCTACAAACTATGCAGCAATAATTGCAGAACATTTCAATATTACATTTGATATGTTTATTTACATTGGAAAAAGCGTACAATTTAGGAGTACAAATTTAATACTAAATAAGTTTATATGTACATCTTTTTCTGAAAAATTTCCCAATTTTGGTAAAACAAAATTTTTTTTTCTATAAATTCTACAATATTTGTTTTTTTATGAAAGTTGAAGTACTGTTGATATATCTCCACTAAATTTGGGATACATTATAAAAAATAATTCTTCTTTATTTATAGTAGAAATGATCACTCTTCCATTTACCAAAACTTGGGAGATATATAAAACATCAGAAAATGATATGGTTATTATAACTGAATATTTTTTTAATTTGTAATTTTTATTTGTAATCTGTTAATAATTGTCTGACCTAATACAAAAAATTTTTGTTTTCTTTTATGTATTATAAGAAATTATTTGTATTTTGTAATGTACTTGATGAAAAATAAAGTTTAAAATGTATAGTAATCATTATTCATTTGCATAGCATATATAATAAATTTTAAATAAAACTAAAAATAAAAGTTTAATGAATTTAATCAGAAAATTACAAAATGCTCATACTATATGTCTTTGCTGTTTTCATTGATCTAGGAAAAAGTTGTTTACAAATGTTTGGATTGCTACAAAGAAGTAAAGTTAGCATTTCTGTTTAAACATAACTAGAATTTATTACATATGTACTATTTAAATATTTTTTACTCATTTTTTAGGATGCACATTTATTTCTGAAGTTTATGAATTTTGAGTACGCACTGTATGTATATATATATATAGTGTTAAATATGTATCATGCTACTAATTTTAAGAGACCTATCTTTAATTTGTTAAACTAAAGTTTACAATTAAATACAGTAGTAGAATACATATGCAATTAAATTCAAGACAGTGTATCAAAGTTTATCTGATATAGCACAAATTTTGAATTTTTAAAATGAATTAAAATGTACATGATAGTGAGATTATTTTATTGTGTAACGCACATTTTTAACAATGTTTGTTTTTTAAAATTGTTTTAGTTTACTGAGGATGTTCTAAAAATGAATTAAGACGTTCTATTAAAATAATTTTTTCATTATGTAAAATTTTCTAAAAATTCTTGTGCATGTCTCTTATTTATTTTGTTTATTTCCATCCTTTATAAAATTTAGTGTTTTTATAAATTAAAAATAACTATTATTATTAAAATTATTACACATTTTGTATCAACAAAATAGTGATATTACTATCTTTAAATTATATCGCTTTTGTTATATATTTTAATATAAAATAAATGTTTAAAAATGTAAATTTTGAATTATATTGTCAATGATTTTCAAATAATAGAGATACATACAGTAAAGAAATTTTTTTATATATTTGACAATTCATGAGAACGTTACAAAGAATGTATTTTTTATTCAAGAAAAGCAAACTCTCTTTCAACGTATTCTCTAAATAAAAACTTTGATGCTGTAATTTAGAAATAAAATATTTACAGATTAATATTTATATATTATTTCTCCACTACTATTAATACGAATTTATTGATCAAATTTGGATAGTGTATGTGTATCGTGAATACTGACTTCTAAAATCATAAAAACTTAACTTTTATATTTTCTAAATAGAATATGCAATATAAAATAAAGTATTTATAGAATATAGAATATAGACTATTCAGTCAATTTAAATTAATACATTTAATTAAACATTTACATATGTTATAAAATTATCATTTTTATCGGATATATTTATCGGACAATAAGAATTTTAAATATTCAAGTAGATCAAAATAGATACGATGACAAGTATTTTATTGCTTCAATGCACTTCCATTGTGTTTAAAGGGGTAATTAAGTAGTATTTCTTGATTAACTTATAATATGTAAAGGTATTATAAATTATAAAACATTAAAAATTTATTTACATATAAAGTACATTACTAAAATACATTATTTAATAAAGTACTTAAATTTGGTTGGCCAAATTATTTAAGGAAATATATCATTTTCTTGAAATTTAGCTAATAGCTGAAATTGTTTTCTTATAATACATGCCATTTATTCATTGAATCAAATAACAATTTAAACAAAATTTGTTTATGTTTAGTACTTCTCATAATTAAAGATTATGTTAGATGAAATTATAATAATTTAAAAAAAATATTTTGATTTCTTTGTTAAAAACTTATAACTATTATAATAATTTACATATTATTATATACAATATTTAAAGCAACTTTACTAATTTTAATGACCTTGTGGTACGTGATTAAAATTATAGCTATAAGTAACGTTTTCATAAGTTCTCATAATTTTAATTACTAATTGTTTATTATAAAATTTTAAATAAACATTGTTAATCATAATTCGATACTTGAGTAATAAGAGTTAAAAATATATAATAGTTTCGTATAGGTATTCGACTTTACACGCAAAGCTAGCCTTCAAAAAGAAATTAATCTCAGTTGTGGCGATACCAATCAAGAAAGTTTATAGGTTTGTCGGTTTTGTCTACAGATAAATGCTAATTGAAAGAGTAACGATAATATAATCGTACAATAATATAATATAGTTTATAATGCGATAAAGTAATGCGAAGAAGTGTGAAGTGTTTAACGACCTACAATGTAAAATAAAATCAAATAAATAAAGATATAAAAATTAAATAAACCTTATCGTATTTGTATTTAACTGTTTTAATTAGATAAAAAAAATAAAAATTTATAATAATAAATAAAAATTTTTTAAATTAAAATTGTTTTTTCAAGAAATATTTTTATTGTTAATGGTTTTTCTTTTTAAGAAGATATAAAAATGTTTAAAACGAAACTAATAAAAAGTGACAAAAAGTATTAAAAGAAAGGCTCACAAAGCAAAACATTTGGCGTGTCTGTGTACTTTTAAATATTTTAATGTAATCATATAATATAATTATCTGTATATATATAATTTTCTGTATTTGGTATACATAATTATTACATACATAAAACTGACAAGTCAATAATTTATAAGTGATAGTTTTATTTTTATTAATTTTTTTAGAAAAAAACATTTATAACGAAGCTATGTGATATTCATTTAATAAATTCTATTAATTGTCTGTGAAAGCTTCAAGAAATTTTTTATTATTTCCAAGAAATATCTATGATTGCTCCATATAACATATAGAGTAAACATCAAACATTTCTACAAGGTAAGAATAAGTGAGTGAGAGAAAAGAGAAAGAGAGAGAGAGAGAGAGAGAGAGAGAGAGAGAAGAATTTAAATTAGATATAAATGTGAAATATTTGAAGTAGAAAAGTTTGAGTCTCGACTTAAAATTATTGTTCCTAAGGAAAACAAACAGAAATGGTTTTAACAGAAATGTTTGTTGAGTTTTAAGTTATAAACTCAGAAACAAAGCTGATTTTTATTTTTATATATATGTAATATTAAAGCAATACAACGAAAACCAAAACTATTTCCATTTTTTGAAAATGTATTACTTTAAATATCTTTTTCATTTGAACTTATATCCTAGAAAATGTGTTCATATATGCTTTCCAGCAGGCAATCGTAGCTTCTATTTCATCCTTTTCAAAGTTTTATGGTGTTATTAAATTTATTAATTTTTTAAAAAATTAAAACATTGCACACAGAATTGTTCAAATAGATAATAAGTTTTGACAGTAATACTAATATTAGTTAAATTTAGTTTCTTATATATACAGAAGTAATTCTGATGAATTACAACGAAATCCTGAAGGACCCAAAATCGGGTCTTATTGACCCTCCTCCTGTGTCTAAATAAACCCACATTCTTTCATATTTTTTAATCGTCTACATCAACAGCGAAGTCTAAGAAATCATACATACAGTATATTGCTTTCATCGGTAAAATTCTGAAATTAAAATATTATTATTATTAGAAAAGAAGATAGAGTAGAAAAGTATAGACGGAAATAATAATAATCGTAGTAAAATCGCATTCGTATCTATTAATGATTAATGATTTTTGAGTCGCTTTGCAACTTATTAGCATTTTTAATGATTTGTTTAATACATATATACATATATAGTTGTATATATACATATATAGATATATATTTTTTTTTTTTTTTTGGTAAATTATATTTGTTCTTATTAGTTTTGATTATTATTCGTAATCTTATACAATTATGTTCTTTAATTACTAAAAAATTTTAACATTTTAACTCACCTGATTTAATTTATCGATACATTCTATCATTAAATTATTATTAAATTTTGTAAATTTTATAGTTGTACATATGTATGTGTATATAGATTCTCAGATATATATACATATATACTTGAGAAAAAATAAGTATGGCATGATTTTTGTTTAAACTTAACCTTTAAGCAGAGTTTGTAACATATGTACTATCTATTTAAATATTTTTTACTTATTTTTTAGTGCACATTTATTTTTGATGTTTATGAATCTTGAATACGTAGGGTGCGTATATGCGTTACATATTATGCTCTTGATTTCAAGAGCTTCATTTCTAACTGTTTAAACTAAAATTTGCAATCAAATAACAGTAGGAGATTATAAATGCAATTAAATTCAAGATTGAGTACGTTTGTATCAAAGTTTATCGGATATAGCAAAAATTTTGAATTTTTAAATTGAATTAAAATGCACATGATTATGCGATTATTCTATTATGTAACGCATTTCTTACTGTGTTGCAAGTTGCAAGTAACTATTTAGATAAAAAATGCATATTTCTTGTTCTATTATTATTTCTTTCTCAGATAAGATTATCTTTTTGCATTATTTATGTTACAATTTATTGTATATTTTGCAATATTAATACAGTATAGTACCACACAATAAATGTTTATTTTATTGCATGTCTAGGTGAGAACTAAACTTGATGTATTTTGTGAAATTCATAATTTTGAAAATTGTAACCGTGTTTATGGTTTATTAAGAGATTATTAACAAAAATTAACGCTTATGCAAATCAAGATTCAAACGTAGACTGATAAAAAATGCAATTTTTAACGCTACCCGCAAACTTATACACAATGCCTGCAATATTTTATGTATAAAAAATTTTAAATTGGATACACTTTAATATAACAATAAATATTACTACCCAGTAATGTTTTATTATTTAAACTAATAATAGGATCGGTCTTATTGTTAGAGGATCTAGGTTTAATAAACCAGAGACTGTACTAGTCCCACCTGCTAACATCAAATTAATAATAAATGATTAAAATCTTATTATTACTATAATAATTGATTTTAACTAACAATAAGCGGTTGAATTCTTTTCATTATTTAGAGTCATAATCTTGACACTATATGTCAAAATCAAAATTGTTCATAGTGTTAAACTTAAATAAATTATGTTTTTATTTTAATTATTAATATTAATTGAATCTTTTCTTTCATATACATTGTGATAGATTTAAAATATTTTTTTCCCATATAGAAATATTTAACAAAAAGAGCTTTAGATTGTAAATAAATTTAATTAAATTAAAATATAATTAAAATTAAAAACTTTTGAAATGAGAACTTTAAAAAAGGAAGATAAATAAAACAATTTCAAGCTTTTTAATTGTTTTATTAAAATGCCGACAGTTATTATTAAATATATATATATATATATAATACATACACATAAACACACATATATATGTGTATATATATATATATATATATATACAGGATGGGCCAAATAACCTGTGACAGGCTATTTTCTCCGAAACTATTGAAGACATGGACTTGAATTTTTTTACATTAAATGGCACATGGGGGCTGATTACTTGGCGCGTAATAAAATTTTTTGGGCGGACTTTTAGGGGGACAAAAAGAAGGTACCCCTTACTTTTTTAATTAAATGGGATACGTTTTTTTAAATATTTCGGTACCTTTCATCAAATTAACAACATTTACTTGAAATACTATTTTTATTTTTGTACTGTTAAGGAGTTATGAAAGATTTCAATTTGATTTACAGGATACATTTATTGATGTACTCTAACATAAGTTATTTAGCTTATTTAGTAATTAATCATTATTTTCTTTAATTTACAATGCTTTATTAATAAATAATATTATTTTGTCATGTTTTATCTATGGCTGTTTTCTTTGGACGCTTACGCACTGAAAGCGTTATTTTACTTTTCTATGAGATATAAGTAACAAAGGTAAATTGATGCTTTCAGTGCGTGCATCTAAAGGGAACACAGCCATTGTGTATAAGTACCTTCCACGTGAATTTGCTCTGCACTTATTCATCTTTTAAAATTATTTTCTCTTATAAAAATTATATTAAAATGATATATAAAAAATATTATGCTCTAATCGAATCTTATATAGATCATAATTGTCTTCAATGAAAAATGAAAGGTGTTAATATGAGTTTTAATAATAAGAAACTTTTAGACATACTTACTTAATCCTCTTTTTTTCTTTCATAAGTTGCCTTAATTTAGTTTAGTGAAACAAATACGATATAGAGATAGAAATAGTATGAAATAAAAAAGAGTTTGTAGGAAATCAAATTATATACATACACACATATCTTTCTGACGTAAAATAAAAAAGAAAAAGCGAAAAAGAGAAAGAGAACAAAATATAATACGTATTCCATTTGTTTATGTCTTTATAGCTTTAATTTTTGTTTTGCTTTAATTGATAGTGTAACGGTTTTTCTTAAAAGATTCCTTTTTAGTTATTTTATTAATATTTTTATAATAAAATACATAGCCCTCGTTTATATGATCACTGTACACATAGTTACCCATAGGCGAAGGACATGAAATTTTACCAATCGAGCATTCCATTCGATTATTATGTCCGCCGCTTAGCGGTCTAGTATTATATAGATGTCTGTGGTCAGAATGCGCATGCTAGTTACAAATAGATATTATTAGATGATAGAGTAAAGTAAGGTTTATTCCTTACAATAGAAATTATAATTAAACAATTATATAACAATTGTACAATTATAGAATATATTAAACATTTTAGAGAGAGATAATTACTGATTTATAAAAATTGCACAATATTTATAAATTAGTAACCTTCTTTTTCTTTTTAAAATCTTTAAAAACATATCCACTTATATATCATCCATAGCATACCAATAGCAATAATAGTTTTAAAAGTTGCGACGAATCGATCCACTCTGAAATAGATATTTATTAATAATTTAATTAATCTTACGAATACATTTTACAAATAAATATTTAATATCTAACATATAAACAACAATGTTCTGTTTATATTTAACACTTACCTTTTGCAATGTGTTTTGGCTGCATCTAATCGATTCATGTCTTCGTGTAAAAGATATTTTTTTATACCTATTAATCCATTTCTTTAAATAATAAAATAAATATTTAATACCTTAAAATGTTTTTTATACATAATGTAAACATTAGAAAAAAGATGTCAAAATTAAATAATATTATAAATCAATATATTACTATCTTACAGCAATTTAAAACTTTCATTATTGTGTAGCTGAAGTAAATCTATATATTTATTTAATCAATTTATTGTGCATTCGTTGCTTATTTACACAATATAAATTGACTTATACAAAGATTATTTAAAATTCAAAAATTTCTTTTCTATATTTTTAAAATTTATTATAGTTTTATTATATATATAATTACTATCTATTTTAATTAGCAATAGATACATTTTTTGATAATATTCTATCTGCTTGTGTAAGTTACAAAATTAAATTTATTCTTGTTTTTATTTTTCTTCGTTCTCTCGCAGTGCGATTAGTAGAATTAGAGATTAAAATGTTTCATAAACTAACATAGCTTGTAATTCATCAAAATTTTATTTTAATATAGTATCGATTAAAAAATATAAATAAATTGACCGATTTATCCAAATTTTCATTTTATAGATGTATAAAAGTCTATTCATTAAAAATTTCAAATTTGTAAGATAGAAAAAGAAAAAGAAAGAATATGTGTTAATTATCAGAAATGTTACATTTTTAAATATGTTAAATAAAAGAAGAAAATATAATTTTATATTAAACTGATGTATATAAGTTATACATATATCATTCAATACGTGACAATACTTTATTATTTATTTGTTATCACATTTTTCTATTGTTATCAGTAAATATTATTTTAAAAATTATTTTCTCAAATTTCAATTTTTGTGCGTTTTACAAAAGAAGTAATTTATTCAAAAATTTAGGACAATATTTTTAAAATTATGATACATAATTTAATAAACAGCAAAATACAGTAAATATTTATGGAAATAAATTTTTAATTAAAAATGAAAGTCTAAAAAAATATGCTCTAAATAATATGTTGAATCGATTTTAAAATTTAATACTTTTTTTTTATTTAAAGTTAAAAAAGAACTGAATACTTACCTTATATACTTTTCTATATCGACATCAGACAAATCATTCGAAAACATTTCTCGGTTATCAGATGATGGTACTAACGATATTAGCCGTCGACTATTTGCATTATCAAATTTCCATTCGTTAAATGTAAAATGTTCCAGAGCACGATTAGCCACATATATCTTCTTCTTCAATCCCAAGAGCCTATTACATATAACATGTTTATATAAGACAATTTACATATTCAATGGCATAACTTTAGTTATTATGGATCTGGCAAGGTTGAATCCAAAACCACCACAATAAAAAAAGTATTTGGAAAAATATGCAATTTTAAAATGGCGTTACAAACTAATATTTTTAAAACACTTTGCGTAAAAAAATACATGACAATTAATATTCTGAATTGATAAAAAATTATATATGTTTTGTTACATTAAATGTTTTGCTTATCCTTGATTATTTTAATTATTATCCTTTTAATATACTTTAAGAAATCTACCTGAAAGTATAATATCTTGTAGTTATGTGTTTATGTAAATTGTATATATATATATAAATATATATATATATATATATATATATATATATATATATATATAAATACAGAATTAGAGGAATAGTATTAAAATGGTTAAAAACATATGTAAATAATAGAACACAAAAGTCCATTTCAATAATAAATGGTCAAAACAAATTGCCACAGAATATGGAGTGTCACAAGAATCAGTTTTAGGGCCTTTATGATTTATTGTATACATACACGATATAATTAAAGCCGGGAAGAATGTAGTATAAAAATGTTCGCAGATGATACATTAATATATGTAAATGAAGTAAGTAGTACGGAATAAAATGAATATGGCATTTAGAATAATTGAAAAATGGATGAATGTAAATAAGTTGAAAATGAATGCAGAAAAAACTAAATACATGATAGTCAGGAGTATTAAGAAAGAACTGAAAGGAAATATTGCATTGAAATGTTTGGATGGAATTGAGATAGAGCTCTCTCTGTCTAGTAGAAATAATGAAATACTTAGGTATGATTATTGATGATAGACTCCGATTTAAAGATCACTGTGATTATATGTTAAAAAAAATAGGAAAAAACAAGTTTTTTAAATAGAATAGATAAATTTATATCAATGTAGAACAGGTGCATTGTATATAAATCAATTGTAGCGCCTCACTTTGAATACTGCGCAACGTTGTTAATAGATATGGGAGAAAAATAGCTGTAATAGCTATAAATTACAAATAGTGCAAAATCGAGCCATGAGAGTTATATTGCAATGTGATAGGTATACTAAAGTGGAACATATGCTGCAAACGTTGCAGTTCATGTGTGTAAGACAGAGACTATGTTATAACATGTGCATGTTTATTTTTAAGATTTTAAAGAATATGTTACCAAATCAATTAAGAAGTAGGATAGAAATAGTAGGAAATGAGAGTGAAAGACAAACACGACAAACCGGGGACATTGCATTACAACTTCGTAGAATACGAAGCGCGCAAAAAAATATGTTTTATGAAGGAGTAAAAATGTATAACGCCTTACCAGCTGAAATAAAAAAAGTGAAAAAATTGAATCATATAAGCGTAAGTTAAAGGAGCATATTTATTATAATGTAATTTAAATAAGTATGTAATTTTCTATACTACAAATAACTGAGAAAGCTAATAAAGATCAATTAAACAATCAATTTTTCCCGCTCTCCTCTTATCTACCTCATTCTCACTATTTCTCCCTCTTCCCCCTTCTCTCTCTCTCTTCCCTCTCTCTTTCTCTCTCTCTCTCTCTCTCTCTCTCTCTCTCGTATAATTTTGTATAATAATATTTTATAAATAACATATATTTTGGAAGCATTTGATTTGTTCAGTACTTACATAGGTTTATGTCCCGAAAGTTTTAAAACTGAATCTATTATTATAGCTGGTAAGATATTCCACAATATTGTCAACGTATAATATGTAATTAAATTCTGGACAAATAATGTATTACGGGTCCAAAGAACTCCTTCCAAGGGTATGTCTTCCAAAATTTTGACTCCTATGTTGCAAACTTCTTGAAATAATATACTTTTTTCATTTGGACAAGTACAGTTAACGACAAAACATGTGGACTGTGGTGTGAAACTAATAGTAATAAATAATATTACAAATGAATGCATTAAATATAAAATGTTATAGAAATTTCATTAAATTCAAAATATCTTACAATTATAGACAAATATGAGATAGTGAGAATATTACAAGATATTATTACAGAATATAAAAAAAAATTTATTTTAACATATCATATATTAACGAATTAAGTTTTGAGAATGTAAATACAGAAAATTTGTTTAATTATTTTAAACATCTCTATTTAATTTTATCCGAGAGAAAATCATATATAAATTTAATAAAAAAAATGTGATTTTTTAATTTTCTAAACTCTAATGCAAAAAATGAAGCAAATTGAATAACGCTTATATATGTATAACATAAATTAATACGTATAACGTAAATTTAATTTCCGTTTGTAACTTAACGCAGATAGAAATGTGCATTAATACATAAATTGATGATCATACGTTGTCAATCCAAGTTTCCAAGTTACGAGAATTATAGTGTTGATAACAGTGTCTACTGGTATGTTATTATGTGAGGTTTTGTTACTAGCATATAAAATTGGTAATAATCCTTTTCCGCCAGCAGCCAACAGTCCCAGAGGACCATTAAAATTATCTATCCATCCTGGAATTGGATCCCTCAGTGAATTTACCACTATCAAACAAAATATATTTTTTTATCATATTATTATTAAATTTTAACATGACTACGATGATATACAAGGTGTTCGGAAACAGGTGAGACAAAATTTAAGGAGTGATTCTACATGATAAAATAAGACAAAAATCAAGAATAACAAAATTGCGATAAAGGTTTCGTCTTTTAGTTATAAATATTTGAAAATTTGCGTAAAAGGTGCCCAAAGCATGGTAAACCGTAAAATTTTTGACGTGCGTAGACTAGATCGACTGAATCGCTTTCAAAATACTCTGTGACGCAAAAATATTATATATATGGCAGTGAATTGCCGAGCTTTAGATACCTTTTACACAAACTTTTAAATATTTATAACTAAAAAACAAAGCCTCTATTGCAATTTTGTTATTCTTGATTTTTGTCTTATTTTATCGTGTAGAATCATTCTTTAAATTTTGTCCCACCTGTTGCCGAACACCCTGTATGTATATAGAACGATATATCTTATCTTTTCTTATAAACCAAAAATGGAAAAAAATAGAAAAAGTGCAAACCCAAAAACTTACTTTCAATTTTTACTTAATTTAGTATATATATTGTGGTCTAAAATAATTAAATAAATTGTTTCAAGTAACAATACTTTTAAATAATATTAATATAACTATTATACGTGTGCACGCAAGAGCAGAGTAAAGGCGCTAAAGTAAATCTCTATTTGTAAGATGTAAAATTTAGATAAAAATTAAAATTTTGGAATATTTTTTTCGAGCTATTTATATTTATATATTACACTCATACATTTTGTATTTTGCTATAATATATCGATACAAATATTTTATATCTTTAAATTTTCTATATAAAATAAAAAGAGAGTTAAACTTCTACTTTGTTCAAACAGCATTTGAAAGAGAAAAAAGACAGAGAAAGAATGGAAAACTTATATTTATTTTATAGTGTCCCTAGAATACAGAGTCTGGAAGTTCGACTCAAAGTCCGTCAAAATACCGTATATATATATACGTGAATGTATATGTGAATGTTTTTGTTGTTTTGCTCCCGCTACACTTACAATTAGATTCGACATTTTAGACAGGTTTAAAAACGTGAAGTGAAAAGATATCTACGTGTCCAGACTCCGTATTCTAGGGACACAAATTTTGTTTCTTTATTTCTTTATAATATTCACGAAAAAAAGTCTACGTACCCACAGATGGTCTTACAATCGCACAAGGCAAAAATGAAGAATATTCCTGTATTACACCCTCCGCTAAGTTTTTCGAGAATATGTATGTATTGGGAATATTATTCAAACATCTGTACGTAATTTCAAATAAAAATGGCAAATGAAAACTTGAAACAGTAATTGTAATATTATAATATAAATAGAAAAAAGTAATTTCTTTTTCTAATTAACACTATTTAAAACTCATATACGTATTTATATATGTATATTGGATTTATATTTGTCACACTCACTTAGCTGTAAAAATACTCAAGATATGCTCATCCAATGACTCGGCCACTTTGATCATTTTTCGCCAATCGGCTATAGGTGGATATGTCTTTTCCTCTATAAACGGATTATCCAAATGTGTATATGCAGTACTAACATATACTAAAGCCTTTAACAGATAAAAACAATTAATATTAAAATTATACCTTGCTCAAAATGCTATAATTAAGAAATTTATAGTAAAAGATTGAAGAATGTTCACAATTTAAGAAATGAATATGGCTCTCATGTAAAAAGAGACCTCTTTAAGATTCTTTGAATATACATATATGTTTGAAAATTATATTTTTCATAAAAAATATTTTTAGAAATAAACGTAATGTTAATATATCGCATAAAATTCTATGTAAGATAATTTACTTAATGAAATACAAAGAAAAAGTTTTTTATACAAATATGTGAATGCAGAATCTCTCTCAATCTGTGTTTACTTACTATTAGATTCTTCATACTTTCGGCAAAGATACATACATCCCTCGTTGATCTGGTATTAGTAAAGATGGCGTACTTTAAGCTATCGTTAAATTTTACGCTTGCCGCGTTATGAATTATTATTGTCACTCTTTCAATCAGCATTTGTCTATCGATAGTCGACAAACCTAAATTTTCCTGACTAGTATCGCCAGAAACTAGAATTAATTTCTTGAAATTTGCAGGTTGTTCCTTTCGTAATTTATCGTATAACTAAAATAAAAGAATATTATATATAAAAAGTATTTATAAGAAAATTTGCTATAATTGTTAAATAATGTTAAAATATTTTTACGCAAAAAGTTTAAAACCTTTAATGACTTTTCTTACAATTTATTATTTAAAAAATTTTTTTTTTTGAGATTTTATACTTCTACTTTTCCCTTTCCAATTTTAAAGTTATTCATGTTAATTTTAATTAAAATAACATTATAATAAAAATTATTCAGAAATTTTTTTTATTAATACGTTATAACAATTTTTGAAGAAATATTATGTATATATTTATATCTAACTTACGGGTAAGTTTAACATTTTTTCGAGTCTTTCATTAAGGTTTATTCCTTTTTTTGGACGCATTAATATAAATATTTCTCGAACATCCGGACAAGATCTCAGTATCTTCTCGATGTATACTTTGCCTAGAAATCCTGTCGCGCCTGTCAAAAATATACTTTGTCCGGCGTAAAACGCCGGAATCGACATGGCTGGATCAATTGAATTTTTATCCATAGTTATTAAAACAAAAAAACAGAACTAACATCAAAATAATAGCAATAAATATGTTTATAATAACGTTCTGAAATACATTTATATTTAAAAACGTTATTGTCTCCTTTAAGTCAAGATTGTTACTAAACAGTAGTCATATTTTGATTATATATAAAGAGCTAAGCATATGAGTGGAATTATTAATAAACCAGAAGTGCCGGAAGGAACGAGGCAAACTTGAAACAATAAATTTGCCTAATGAAGTTATATGTATTCATCAATAGTAAGAAAATCAATAATGACATAAAATCATAATATACAATTTATAATATTATAGTAATAATAATAGTAGGAATAAAGTAGTAAAGTAAAGAATAATAAAGTAAATAACTGATGCAAGCTTAAGTTATTTATATAAACTCATTACAATGTTTAAAATCGCATTTTTTATTTGTGCCATTGTATTAAATTGTATCATTGCTTTATATGAGTTTCACTAACTAAAATATACACACCAATAATTATGACAAAAAAAAAATCTCTTGCATTCAAGTTTAAGAAAGAAAAAGAAAGAGAAAGAGAAAGAAAAAAAAGAGAGAAATAGTGTGTGTGTGTGTGTGTGTGTGTGTGTGTGTGTGTGTGTGTGTGTGTGTGTGTGTGTGTGTGTGTGTGTGATTTTAATAATAAGACTTCTAGTTTTTAACTTTTTACATTAAAATTTGCAACTAATGTAAATTATATATTCAATTAAATTCAAGATGGTCGTATCAAAGTTTATCTGACACAGCACAAATTTTGAACTTTTACAACGGATTAAATATACATGATAATGCAATTATTCTATTATGTGACGCACTTCTATTACGTTGCAAGTTGTAAGTAAATATATTTAAATGAGAAATGCACATTTCTTGTTTTACTTTTTTCAAATAAAACTATTATTTTTATTAGCATTATTTGTACTGCAATTTATTATATATTTTCTAATCATATAATATTAAGACAAAAATAAGATGTTGCAACAAATTTCAATAAATGTTTATTTTACTGCTAAAAATCTAGAAATGGCTAGCTCTTGATATATATATTGTTACATTTATAAAATTCTGAAAATTTCTATCTTCCGGTGCGAGACTTAACTCATACGAATTTTTGGAGACTCGTGAGTTCGCTATCGCAAAGTGCAGGCGGGCTCGATATCGCGGAACCCTTTAACATTCGTGTTTTTAAGGTCATGAATCCTTGAGGGCATGAACGGATGAAATTAACGAGCGAAGATGTAGAGAAGCGTTCGATATTAACGATAACAAATTCCGATAATTTATGTTTTCCCCGTGCTCTTGTAATAGCACGAATTTATTGCGAATGCGGTAATTTGCGTACGGGGAAATTACATGAAAAATGCAACGCGTGTAATCGTTCGTTTTTCGGTACGAGGTGCTTCGAGAGTCGTGCTATCGATCGTCAAATAGGCAACCCAACTTACTGATCTGTATGTCGCGGAAGCATCCTGTATATGTATACAGGGTGTCCTGGTAAAGTTAGACAATCTTTCGTGGGCATGTAGAGAGCAGGTAAAAATAACCTCATAAGTTCCTATAAAATTTTTATCTGTAATGCATTTCTACCAAGATATTTATCTCTAAAGTTGAAGAATTATTTGCTTAAATAACTTTTATATTACTTTGTAGATCTTAATAATGTAATAAGAATTTTTTTTATTATTAAGTCAAGATCTTTCAAATAGTGTGATAGATAGATTTTTTGATATCATCGCGGAGAGTCAGAATCGGATCACCTATAAATCTTTTAACTTATAAAACTTTAAAGTCGGTGGGTTTTTTATTTTTAAATGTTTCTAGATTTTTCACATCTTTTTCTAAGAAGGTAATCTTACTTTATTTCATTGTTAAAACTAACTGTTTTCAAGAAAAACGCATTTGATCAATAGAAAGTAAACCTTTATTGGTACAATATATACATATATATAAAAAATATCTTTTCCAGCATATAGTTTCTAGTATGTACATAGGAACGTCTCCCATGCCCTCCACATAAATAAATATAACAAAACTTAAGAGTGTGGAAACTATTAAGACTGACAGTACTACGTGGAAGTTTCAATATAAAATTTCAATTCAACCCATGCCTGAAAAATATAGTGAAAAACATTTTTTTCTCTATAATTTTTATCTTATAGCCACAAATAATCATTTTTCCATATTCTGTTGGATCATTATACAATTGAGTTTTGAGTACATATAATGTGCGAGAAATACGTATAATAACTGAAACTTTTTTATTTAAAAGTTTTTAATAAACAACACGCGATACTTAAAATTTTTTACAGGGTACCCAGGACAGTGACCTTGACAACATATGTAAAGGTCAACTTAATTAGCACGTAATTAGCTGTATTATTTCAAACTCTTAACTTTTTTTATTTATAACTTTTTAAAGAAGACTTCCTCCTATCTAAAAACTTTTCTACATTTCATTTTTATAATAGTTTTGTTTATATTTATTGTTGAAAAGTCTTATTGAACATAAAATGTAGTCACTGTTGCACACGTGTATTTAACACAATAAATATTAAAAAAAGAAAAATATATGAAAGTATAAAAAAGAACAAAAGTTAAGTATAACTCGCGGATTTAGAAAAGCCCAGCACAAAAGTATCTAAGCGTTCATAAAGTCATACATAACACATCATCACAGTGTGTCGCCACCTATATCCGGAACATCTTGAGCACACTATTTCAATATTTATAAAAAAAATTAAGTTTCCGTAGGGGTAGCATTTATACACATTTACCATACAATTGAGTAATTAAATGTATTATAATATTACAATAAAAGTTATAATCAACTGATGATTAAATGTTATAAATGCTAATTATAAATAAATTATAAAATAACTAAGAAATCATTAATAATGATGATACTGATATGTTGCTTGATTGAACGTGTTTTTCCATTCCTTAACTTACGAAAGGTCGTATCGTTGCATCATCGAGTTTTAAATAGGAAAAACTACGTTGAAATACTTTTTTACATTTTGCAGTGCAATGTGACCCGAAAGATCATCGAATATATTAACATTGCATATTGTATGTATATTTATTTTATTATTTACGTAATATTTACGCGAAAAGCGAAAAGCCGCTCTACAAATGAAAGATAATTTCATTCCTTAAAATCTTTTTTAGTAATAACTGAAAATTTCTATAAATTCATCTATTTATCTTATTCTCCCTGTGTGCAAAATTTCATCAAACTCAGAATTTTTGCACTGACGTTACGAAGGTAACATGTGCACAGTCGATTGTCCATGAATTAAAATGATAATGTACGAGATTTGAATTGCAAAATCAAAAGTGCATGGGTTTACCAAATGAGATCCACTTTACATTATATGTTTTTAGTGTAAAAGAGGTTAATAATCATATAGTTTATTTCACATTGGTCCACCACTTCACATTATTTAGTGATTTCAGTAATACAAATGTACATAATTATATGATTCATATGAAATTTTTATATTTTGTAATTTTTGTGTAATATAAGATTTTTTCAACATTATCTGCTTGAAAAAAATATTTCTTTTCTGCGGGTAGCGTTAAAAATTGCATTTTTTATCAGTCTACGTTTGAATCTTGATTTGCATAAGCGTTAATTTTTGTTAATAATCTTTTAATAAATCATAAAGCACGGTTACAATATTTTGAAAATTTTCAAAATTATGAATTTGACGAAATACATCAAGGTTTAGTCCTCTTCTAGACGTGCAATAAAATAAATATTTATTATACGGTACACTATACTATATTAATATTGCAAAATATATAATAAATTGTAATATAAATAATGCAAAAAGATAATCTGAGAAAGAAATAATAATAGAACAAGAAATATGCATTTTTTATCTAAATAGTTACTTGCAACTTGCAACACAGTAAGAAATGCGTTACACAATAGAATAATCGCATAATCATGTGCATTTTAATTCAATTTAAAAATTCAAAATCTTTGCTATATCCGATAAACTTTGATACAAACGTACTCCATCTTGAATTTAATTACACATATAATCTACTACTGTTATTTGATTGTAAATTTTAGTTTAAACAGTTAAAAATGGAGCTCTTGAAATCAATAGCATAATATGTAACGCATATACACACCCTACGTATTCAAGATTTATAAACATCAAAACTAAATATGCACTAAAAAATAAGTAAACAATATTTAAATAGATAGTACATATGTTATAGACTCTGCTTAAAAGTTAAGTTTAAACAAAAATGCTAATTTTACTTCTTTGTTGCAATCCAAACATTAAACATTTTCCTAGGTGAAAAGAGCAAAGAGCAATAGTATGAGCATTTTGTAATTTTCTGATTAAATTTATTAAACTTTTATTTTTAGTATTATTTAAAATTTATTGTATATATTACGCAAATAATAATTACTATACATTTTAAACTTTATTTCTCATCAAATATCGAGTTATAACAATGTTTATTTATAACTTTATAGTAAAAAATTAGCAACTAAAACTTTTTGAACTTTATTCATAGTCGTATTTTAATTACATATTTCAAGATCATTAACATTAGTAAAGTTGCTTAATATTCAATACAATAATTTGTAAATTATTATAATATAATTTTTTATATAATAAAAATGTATCAAAATATTAAAATATCAAAATATTTTTAAAAAATATTACAATTTCCAAAATCTGATCTTTAATTATTAAAAGTATTAAATATCAAAAAATTTTTATTTAAATTTTATTTGATTAAATTAATAAGTGCAGATTATTAGATCAAAATCGCTAGTATTCTAAATAGTAGATAGTATAATTAAACGACCAAATTAGCCAGTAACTTCTTTATTAGTACGACGTTTCGACCATTTGGTTGTGGTCCTTCTCAAGTGTCACTATATAATCAATAACAAAATAATCACAATTGTCAATTACGCACAGAAGATAAACGCGACCAAATCAATCAAAGACAAAAAAATTAATACGTACATAAAAATAAGGCAAAAATGAATAACAATGTGTTTTACACATGGAATGTATTTTTATATATTATATAGTTAAAAAACTAATAAGACAAATCAAGTCTTATTAAAGTGACAAAACATGTCTTATTAAAGCAAATCTATGAACTGAACTGTCGGTTTTTAAAAACAAATTTAAACGACCTTTATTATTTTGTCGTAAATATTATTAAGATTTTCCGTGTCTCTTTGTAGGTTTATTGTGTTGTTGTTAAATTTTTTGATATAAAATATTTCGGCTATTTCTCGCTTTTTTACAAATTTTTCGTTAATGTCACGGTCTTTTACAGATATGTGGACGACATTTTTGCAATCGTTCCGAGTACAGGCATAGAGGAGTTAGTAGAGACCTTCAATAACTTCCACCCTCGATTGAAATTTACCTTCGAAATAGAACATAACAATTCCATTTGTTTTTTAAATACTACGATTATGCGTGTCGACAATACACTATTAACTAACTGGTTTAGGAAGCCTACATGGTCCGGAAGATATATTAACTTTCATTCGAACCATCCAACTAAGTATAAAATAAATACTATATATAATCTCGTCGATCAAGCCGTATTACTATCGGATTCCAGATTTCATAAAGAGAACATAAATATAGTTCGAAAAACTTTGCGTAACAATTGCTTCCCTGAACAACTTGTTGAACGATACATCCAAAAGAGGATTAATGTTTTAAAAAACCGTGCAACCACTAATGATCACGAATCTACGGAAAAATTATAGCCAAACAACTTTTTTATGTTATTACCGTAGATTAAGGATTTTAGTTCCTGTTTGCGACAGTTCAGTTCATAGATTTGCTTTGACAAGACGTGTTTCGTCACTAGTTGGTTTGTCTTATTAGTTTTTTAACCATATAATATATAAAAATACATTCTATGTGTAAAACGCATTGTTATTCATCTTTGCCTCATTTTTATGTACGTATTATTTTTTTTGTTTTCGATCGATTTGGTCGCGTTTATCTTCTGTGCGTAATTGACATTGTGATTATTTTGTTATTGATTATATAGTGACACTTGAAAAGGACCACAACCAAATGGTCGAAACGTCGCACTAATAAAGAAGTTACTGGCTAGTTTGGTCGTTTAATTATACTATCTACTAAATTAATAAGTGTTATATATTATATAAAAACAATTAAATTTCAAGGAAATTTAATATTTTTTTTTAAATTGAATAGCTAAAGTTAAGTATAATGAGATATGGTGTATAATTTTTTACATTTTATTATACAATTATAGAGTAAATATTTACATAAGGTCACCCCTTTCAGCGACGGCTAAAACTTTTTAAGCGTTACTCAGTGACCTTGACAACATATGTCAAGATTATTGACTTCTGAAAGGGGTGACCTTATGTAAATATTTACCATACTTTATCATAAGTTCCAAATTATTAAATTCCAATTGCTATGTTAGTACTCAATTAATAGCAAGTAATGTAAGTAGAACGACCAAACTAGCCAATAATATCTTTATTTGATATTAAAACGACGTTTCGACCATTTGGTTGTGGTCCTTTTCAAGTTTAAATTCGAGTGAACAAAGATGTATATCAATGTGTTGTACAGGTAGCAGTTAGTTAAACATATTGATTTGACGAACCAACAAGTGACGGAACACGTCTTGTCAAAACTAATGTCGAAACTAAACTGTCATTCAACAGTCACTTGTTCGTTCGTTAAATCAATATGTTTAACTAACTGCTACCTGTACAACACATTGATATACATCTTTGTTCACTCGAATTTAAACTTGAAAAGGACCACAACCAAATGGTCGAAACGTCGTTTTAATATTAAATAAAGATATTATTGGCTAGTTTGGTCGTTCTACTTACATTACTTGCTATTTATCATAAGTGTTTTGAGAAGCTCTTGAGGTAAGCTACAAGAATATGCAATAATATATAAGGTGTCTGATTTTAAAAAATGAGATTGACCTTGAAATCTTCTAAGCATTTCCACCTAAAAAAAATTAGTGCTAGCATATTATAGCTCTCTTGATGCCGTACAACTTTCGTAATTACAATATTTTCATATTTCTAAAAATAGCGGAGATATTTCAGGTGGACAGAGTTACTGCCCTACCCTGCATGTATAATTGTGACAAAGCGCACACAACCGTCGGACGCACAACTGAAAATAACAAAGTCGGACGTTGTTTACAAATTGCCAGTAATAAACTCAAATCTCTAAATAATTTCTCTAAATAAACCTCTAAATAGAGAAAATCTGAAAACGCGAAATTTCTTAAACTTTTAACATATTTTTAACAATAAACGTGTATGTATAATGTAAGCATTCTGTATCTTTCTGTCGATTTAAACTTTTTTTTGGTGTCTAATAAATAGCATTTGCGATACAAATCTTTTATTTAGAAAGAACTCCGCATCCAAGATTGCCATATTTCAAATTTATGATTGTTCAGTCTGTCGTCCGTGATAACAGATTTGTGTGATGTGTTTAGTTAATATGATTTTTATGTTTATTGATTCTTGTCTTTAAAAGTTTGCTCGTCTGACCGATATCGAGACATCGCGCAGTCTTTACATGTAATTTTGTACCTCACTCTTTTATTAAAGTAGATAAAGAAGTACCAGACAGTATTGAAAGACAAAAAGTTAAAATTAAAAAGTCTACGTCTATTTTTTTAAGTTTTTATTGTATATTTATATTTAAACAATAACGATTAAAATCTTTTAATTACGCAGAGTTATTATGTTGATAATATATGTTTGAGTTAAAGTCATTTATAAGTGTTAAACTAAAATAAATTATATTTTTTAATTATTATTTATTTATATTATATTATTATTCGAAATTTTTCCGCATACTTTTTCTGATATATTTAAAATATCTTCATTTTATATAGAAATAATTAAAGAGCTACAGATTTTAAATAATTACAATTGAATTAAAAGTTATCGACAAAATATGAACGTTAAATAGGAAAATAAATAAAGAGATCTTAATTTTTTTTTTAGTTTTTATTGATGCCAAATTAAATATACATATAACATATATGTATTAAATATACATATAACAAGGTTCTTATTAAAAATCTACTATCATTCCAAAATATAAAAGTAGTCAATTTTTTTTTTTAGTTAAACAACCAATTTTTTGGTAATACGTTCGAAAAGTTATCTACAATAAAAGTTTATTATATATTTCGATTACTTTCCCTGTAAAAAATTTTTATATATAATCAGACAAAAATGGTTGTATTTGATTATACAAATTTATATACGAAATTTGTCCATTTTATATATAATTATATATAATTATACATAAAATGTTGCAGGCATTGTGTATAAACTTACATATGTATACATAATTCTAACTGTAGCTATTAATCCATTTATATATATAAATATACGTAGCGTTTTATACGGTGTCATCTATAATTATACATATTTTTACACAATTGTGTAGAATCCTATATAATATTCTGCATAACTATACATAAGAAATTTTTTATCGGATTGTAGAAAACGTTTTGTTTTAATCACATTTCTCAGAAATTAATAACTAATAGTTAACAATTCTTAATTGCTTTCAAACTTCTGAAACAATAGTCTATATATTATTCATGTACCAAGAGTAAAAAGTTGCGTAAAGTTATTGAATTAGTATAATTGGATATAATTAAGATTATAATTAAGAACTTAATAAGTGGTTACATATAATAAGAATCTATAGTTCTCTTTATATTTGAATAATCATTGAATGTATGAGTTTATAAAAATCAGTAATGCAGGATAATTTATTTGACAATATACTGCATTAATATGATTTTTAATGCACAATAATATTCGAAATTCTGTACTTTGTCATTATTAAAAAGTATATCTTTTTTACCAAAACGGTTAAATAAGAATAAAGTTAATAAGCTTATAGACATGTGATCATAAAATAGGTTTAATAAATTTAATTGTTAAATATTAATTAATAATAAATTTTACTTTTCAATAAATCCTTTCCCGGTAAAAAATTTGTTATGTATAATCATATATGATATATGACCATATAAAATTATATAGAAATATATAAAATTTTATATAAGTTATGTATAATTATATATAATAATATATAATAATATATGACTTATTGTATAATTATATATAATTTTATATTAATGTTGGCTAGATGTCAGTCAACAATAATACAAAATTATGCATAGTATACATAACTATACATAATTTATACAGAATTTTATATATTTCTATATACTTTTATATTGTTATATATAATTATATATGAGAAATTTTTTACCGGGTTGTTGTATTATTTTGCATATTAAATGTGTAAAACACAAAAGTGTTATTGCAGTCAACATTTTATTTTATGAGTTAAAAAATATTATACATTACTACAATTCTTGATACATGAATTGATATTAGTGATATTAGTACTCTTCACATAATAAATTTGCATATTATTATTGATATTATTACTTTTTTAGATATTTGTTATTCGTTTTTATCTTTTTGCAAATGTAAGCTATTTTATGAAAGTATATATTAAAGGGATACCGAAGCGTTGGCCGAACTTATACGGTTTTGAGCTCCGCCTTGAAAGAGAACTAAAAAAGTATTACCGACGCAGTCGGCATGAGAGTGAGCGAGACACGAATAGGAGCGAGCGAGATAGCAATAGGAGCGAGCGAGACAGTAATAGGAGCGAGCAAGACCGCAATAGGAACGAGGGAGACAGTAATAGGAGCGAGCGAGACAGTAATAGAAGCGAGCGAGAGAGGAATAGCAGCGTGGAAGGAAAGGCTTGAGCCTCGAGTTCTCTCTGCCAGCTGCTATGCCCCTCTCGCTCACTCCTATTACTGTCTCGCTCGTTCCTATTACTGTCTCGCTCGCTTCTATTATCGTCTCTTTCGTTCGCTCGCGAAGAGATATTTGTTGTGTGGTAATAGTACACACTGATGCGTAATCTTTGTACATGTGTCGTTTCCAATTGTTATAAA
Organism: Anoplolepis gracilipes; assembly: GCF_047496725.1. Lineage (NCBI taxonomy): Eukaryota > Metazoa > Arthropoda > Insecta > Hymenoptera > Formicidae > Anoplolepis > Anoplolepis gracilipes. The sequence continues at coordinate 1,447,293 of NC_132981.1, forward strand.
GAAACGACTTTTTATCTCAACCAAAATTTCGTCGCAAGGCTGAATATAATGTAGAGGACTAATAGGCATATACAAAATGTGTGTAAACAAATTAAATTTAAGAAATATGTGTATGTAATATAAACATCTAATGTCATACTTATTTTTATATCTATATAATAAATATAAATGAATTGTTAAACTTTTTCTTTTATAGTATTATATATATACAGGGTGGACCATTTTAATCCATCCAGTCGAATATCTCGAAAACCAAGCCCGAGAGAGAAAAATGTTTCAGACAAAAATTGTATGGTTTCGAAGGGGCCATAAGATGATACCATTGGTTTGACCTTGAAAAGTCATTTGAAGGTCACGTGAAGGTCACTTCAAGTTTTTTAAATGGAACACCCTATATATTTTTACATATTGTAGCTCATCTCGAGAGCTTTCCAAAACACTTATGACAAAATATTTTTTATCAAGTATTTTTTGAGTTATAAGGCTTCAAAGTTGCAGTATTTTGACATAAAATACAAGATATCTCATAAAATATTCATTTTTTGATTATCTTACTTTAATACTTTTATGCACAGAATAATGAGACGAATCAATTGGTGTAAAGAAAACACATAATTATGTTAAAGTAAAAATGTGTAACTGTTAGTTGCAAATTCAGATTTTTACTTTAACATAATTATGTGTTTTAATTATACCAATTGATTCATCTCGTTATTCTGTGTATAAAAGTATTGGAGTAAGATAATCAAAAAATGAATATTTTATGAGATATCTTGTATTTTATGTCAAAATACTGCAACTTTGAAGCCTTATAACTCAAAAAATACTTAATGAAAAATACTTTCTCATAAGTGTTTTGGAAAACTCTCGAAATGAGCTACAAGAATATGTAAAAATATATAGGATGTTTCATTTAAAAAACTTGAAGTGACCTTCAAATGACTTTTCAAGGTCAAACCAATGGTATCATTTTATGGCCCCCTCGAAACCATACAACTTTTGTTTGAAATATTTTTCTCTCCCGGGCTTGGTTTTCGAGATATTCGACTGGATGGATTAAAATGGTCCACCCTGTATATATATATATATATATTTGTAAAATAAATATTTTATCATTCTTGATATCTTTTAGCACTTTACACACGTCTACTTCATCTTGTACATCGCTTCATTATATCATGGCTTTGCATATGTAAAATATGCAATAAGTAGGAACTAAATATGTTACAATATTTTTTGAGAAATATATGTATATATAACACATATCTAATGTCATACACTTTTCTTATTTTTATCTGTATGTAATATAAATGAAAATAAATTGTCTATTAGAAATATAATTAGATATTGAATATAAAATTATGCTTTTTTTGTATTTTATACCATAATGAATGAAATTTTAAAACGTATTTTTATAATAGCATTCAATATATATATTATATAAATGTCACATGCAAACCGCATCTGGCATAAAATGCAACCAGCTCACGAATAAATCGCCTCTGGGATAATTTTTTAACCAGTGTGCCTTGCAAACCGCATCTGGCATAAAATATTGCAACCAGATTACAACTAAATCGCCTCTGGGATAATTTTTTAACTAATGCGCACATGCAAACCACATTTTAATAATAGACTTTATATATACTACTTATATGTTTTATTTAGGAATTGTTTTAAAGATGATAATTTGGAAAAAAAAATGTAAAACAATTTTCATAATACTAATGTTTTAATGGACTTTATGGAAGTCAAATTACGAAATATTATCGTTTTCAAATGATACAAGTCATCACTCAAAAAGTGTGATTAATGACGTTAAAAATCCGTCTTGTGTTAATAGAAATATTTGGATTTTTAGATCAATGGACAATTTCAAGAATATTATAACATTATTTTATTATTTTGATAATTTGATTATTAGAGAATAAAGTATGTGCTTTATAAAAGTGAAAGTGTCAAATGGGACATTGTAACTTTCTCTATATATATTATATTATTTAAATAATATTATATATTATTATATTTTATATATATATTATATATGTATATATGTATATATTATTTATATATAACTTATGAATCAAAATTCATATTTGATAAAAAATATAAACCCAAGTAGCACATATTCGTTTTAAAAACGTTTCACAAATGTTTCTGCGAAACGTTTTAGAACCCGCTTTTAAAAACGTTTCTGATTGGTTAAAATGTCTACTTAAAAAACGTTAAGGATAACGTCATTTTCTAACAAATAAAAACGTTTAAGAAACTGTCAAAATACGTTTTTTTTGCTTTATTTGTGAAAAATTTGTTTATTCACAAATTCAATAAAATAATGCATATATGGATATAATCCATCTATTTTCATCATGTTCTTAATCTCTTGTCGAGATTACATCAGAAGTCAAACTGACAAAAAAAACATAATTTAAATTATACTTTTAATACCTGTTCTTTTAGGCTTTATATACATGTTATGAAAACTTGAATACGAGTTATAGTTAAGTCTGAACACGCCACGTAGCGGCAAACAAAGAAACACGTATATTATAAAATAAATCTTTTTTGTCTTGTCGAAAAGATGATCAAAAAGACATCTTTTCGTCGACTAAAATTAATTATGACTTTTAGAAGACATCTTTTAAAATATTACTTTTTTTGTAAGTAGAAAGATATTCTTTTAGACATCTTTTAGCCTTGTCAGAAAGATAACTTAAAAAGACTTTTCGTCATCTTTTAGTTTTCTGTGCTATCTGGGCATCATCTTAATAAGTACAGTTTTAATAATGTGTATATATATAATTTTGAATTAAAAAATTAATTTTTGTTCTATTTATAGAAACGTAAAAAATACGTTTTTTAAACCATGATTTTAAAAATGTTTCTGTTAAAACGTTTCTTACTGGTGCTTGACGGTTAAAAAATATTGGATACGTTTAGAAAACGTTTATAAAACGAACATGTTCTACCTGGGAATTTATTGGAAAATAAGATCGCTCTTTGAGTAATGAAATCTTTCATTCGAAAACGATATGCCATAACATATTTGGATAACAATATAATATAATAAATAACATATGATATAACAACATTAAAACATTTCCTTTTATATAAATGAAAATATTAATCTTTTCATCCAGCCTTCCTTGAAGGAAACTCTACGTTGACAGAGAGACAAATATTTTCAATCGTGCTGTTGACCCATAAATAACTAACACTACACAAATAACTTCACTACACAAAACTACACTAAACGATATTAGAGCGTGCATCAGTAATGCCAAATCAGATGCTTGGCTCACTCTCCGTATGACGCACACACAGGCGCGAGTCGTGTATATGTGGCGCCGCGCACGTGCCAAGCTCACATGTAAACGGCTCGCGCTTGTGTGTGTGTCATACGGGTCGTGAGCTGGTTCGGTATCACTGGCGTGCATGTATATTACTCTACGCATGAAACAGACAAGGATAGTACTATTGTCCTTCTTTGTCACAAAAAAAGATTAGAGCTCTGACTATCGCGACACCAGTCAATCTGCTGGTGCACTAATCTACTGCTCTTTTTTATCCATTTATACTCGATTTTCATATGATAATATGCACAAAAGTGTTTTAAAACGAAATTATTTTTACTAGACCTCAAAATCATTTCTAAAAGTTTACATATATTCTTTCATGCATTTCCAAGCGGGAATCTATCTTATTTTGTACGTGCAAATTGCAAAACTTTTATATTAAACAAATATATGTATGATTGACGCTAGCAGTCGATAATTTAAAACTGTAATTTTTTTTTCTCGTTTTTAACTGAAAATTGAACACAACCCGGTTCGTTATTATATGTACTTTAATCATGGAGAAGCATTTTTCATTCTGTGCAACCAATTTAATAATTTCGTTTAGAAACTAAACAATCGTTTTGATCGGTAAGGTAGTTACGATACGGTATCCTCTTAAGATATATGTAAAAAATAAAAAATATGTCAATATTATTATTCATAATGTTGCTAATATATCTTTTTATATGTTCTAAATATATACTTTTATAAAACAATTTATTATTATTGTAAAACAATATAACGTATAAAAAATATATAAGAAAATAATATCTTCAAAAATCATAATTTTTTAATTTACAAAGTTCCATTAATAAATGATGCTATTTCGTTATTGTTCATCATAGTAAGATGAGTACCTTCCACGTAGTGAATTTGCACTGCACTTTCGGTAATCTAAAAGTATTTTTTCTTATAAAAATTATCTTAAAAATAATGTGCTCTAGTCAAATTTACCTTATGTAAACCATAATCTTCTTCAGTAAAAGTGGTAGAGACAGTGTAGGTTTTAACAGTATTATAGATGATTTAAAGCATGGCAATGATGTTATATTATAATCTTGTATAGCTTTTATATGATCATAAAATGTCGAATATATTTTTTGATTTTCAATAGTTAACTCCAATACATTGACTTCCTTCGAAAAGTGAGCAAAATATAGTTCTAATTTCTTTTCTCATGTACTGCAATTATTCATCTCTAATAAAGGCTGTAAATAATAATATATATTGTATTATGTACAATTAATAGTCTGTATACAATAATAATTTACATTTTGAATTAAAGAAAATATATTGTATTTTCGCATATTAGAAGTACTGTGTCTTTATCTTTATTATCAAGTTACTTTCTTTGGATTTTTAAACTAATAAGTAAAATTATTTTCTTTAGTTGATCATTAGTAATGATTTGTTATCTGAAATTACTGTTATAATTTAATATCGATTTTATATATATATATACGTCCAAATAGTAACTATTATATTTTAATTACATTGTCTGACAAAATAAAATTTTTTTTTTCAGAGATCGCGGCATATATTTTTTAGTGGGTGTACTGAATTCAAATCTGATGTAAAAATATCTTAACTCTATTAGGATATTGAGAAAATTAAGATCAAATAATGTATAAAAAAAATAATAATTTTTGCAAGTTTAGATATATACATACAATGACAATTATACTATCTGACAAAACTTAACTTTTTTTATGTAACACGAGTGGGAATAGTCATTTCCAATATATTTTTCCTGCTGAACATGAATTCATTTTCTAAATTTAGGAGACAAATATCATCATTTTTGGTTTCTTAAACGCCATTTTTCTCAAAATTGTGACATGGTAGCCAAATTTTGAAAATAGATTTGTGTTCAGCGAGAAAAAATACATTGAAAATGATTATTCACACTCCTGTTACAAAAATTGTGTCAAACAGTGTTATCTGTGTGTACCTATATATTAAACACAAAATAGTTTGGTAAATGTTTATAATAGCTACTGCAGCGAAAAATCAATTTTTTTTCAATACCAATCAACAAAACTACTATAGAAATGGAATATAGAAATGCTTTTAAGGAGGGACAATGCTTAAATAACAAGTTATAGCCATAATTATTCGTTCGTAGTTTTATATTTTGCATGGAGTAATATAAATATGGACCAGGGAATATTTTCATGACATATACACACACACGGGGGGGGGGGTGCAAGGGGGCCTTCGGCCTCCCCTTCTGCGCCAACCCCGTCCACCTTGCTTCGCGTGAAAAGCTGCAAACTTTGCTTTGTCTTGCAGCGTACATGCGAAACGAGGTGGACGGGGTGGGTGTGAGAGGGGGGCCGAAAGCCCTCCTTGCAGCCCCCCCCCCCCCGCGTGTGTGTGTGTATTATGAAAATATTAAAAATATATGTATATGAAGATAAAGCAAAAAATACAATAATTATGGCTATAACTTGTTATTGAAGCTTTGCCCCCCACTAAAAGCATTTCTATAATCGATTTTTATAGTAGTTTTGTTGATTAGTATTGAAAAAAATTGATTTTTCGCTGCAGTAGCTATTATAGACATTTACCAATAGTTTTCACTATTTTAGCTGAATTATACATACATAGACTTTCATAAGTTAATGTAACAAAAATAGCATTTTTTATCAATTTAACGCCACTTTTTTTTGTAAATTGCGGTTCTTTTAGGAACTTTGCATATTTTCGTCGTAAAGTGTTGAATGTTTAACTTTTAATTTGAACAGTGATAAATTCCTTTATTATGTCAGCTTATCTATATATAGCTACTCAAAGATTGCAAAAATTGAATCGTGATTTCTTCCGTTTAATTTTTTCGAAATCCTGATAAACTAACATTTTTACGATCAAATTTGAATTTAGCACATAGAAATTTACTAAAAAATATATGCCAAGATCCCTGAAGAAATCTTTGTCCAATAGTGTTATTGTTAATATTATAAAACTTCTGTATATATACCTATATATGTGTTATTGTTTTACTTAGTCAAAAAATGTTAAAGAAACTTTACAATTTTTTGTAATGTAAATTATAACAAGATTATAAAATAAAATAATAAAAAATTTAATTTATTTTATTATTTTAATGCACAACTTCTAACAAGTTATTTTATATAACCTTTTTTTCTACTAACTACATATAGACACAGTTAACTAAATCACTTTTGCAATAAGATGTTATAATATATTTTAATGATTGACTAACCATTTCATTCTTAGAGTCAAGATATACTTGTGTTAAATGAAATATTATTTTGTAACTCTTGTTCTGAAGTATGAGAAAAAAATTTCTCAATCAAATATTTCATTTGATTAGGAGCTCCATCTATAAGTATTAAACGTCCAGAAAAATTCCTTGTTTCTAATAATCTTGCTAATTCAATGGCGATTAAAGATCCAAATGAATAACCTACAATTAAAAATTCTTTTCGACCTTCCATTTTCTCCAATATGTGCTGGAAAAATAAACATAAAAATATGAAACAATACATAAAAAATAAACATAAAATATGAAACAATACATAAAAAAAACATGCATGCATGCACGCACATATGTATACGTATAATCAAATATTATTATTTAAATGGCAGTAGTAATGGGGCAGGTATGGCCCGTCAAAACAAACTCCCACCACCGCGCCCTCGGGCACCGCGGGGGTGTCTGGTGTTTTCCCCCACCACCACCGGGACTGACAGAAAAAAAAGTGGTGGTTGGAGGGGGAAGGGTTCGTGCTCAGGTAAGAAAAATTTATTTTTTGGAAAAATTTTCTGGTTTTTCGGGACTTGAACCTGGGTCCTTCGTATTGCTGATCCTGGTCCTGGTGTGCTGAGCTAAATAAGAACTTACTAGAGTAAAGGTTAGATAAGGCATTTATGTTACGTAGTGGGGCAGGTATGGCTTTTGGGCCGATATCGGTTACGGTGCTGGTGAAGGGAGTAAAAAGCGCTTTGACGTTCTGCAAGCGGGACAGGTATGGCTCTTGGGGCGATATCGGTTACGGAGACGGTGGTGGGACGGAAAAGCGCGTTCTGCACGTGGAGCAGGTATGGCCCGTCAAAACAAATGACGTCGCATGGTAGTTGACCATGTATAACGTCATGCTTGTGAAAATGAAAAAAAAGATAATAACACAGGAACGTGCAGGTTAGGTCAAACACGATGGTATGACACAACGAAAGAAATAGTATTATCGGTGTCTTATATTACGATGAGCGCCTATTGTTGAAAGAGGTTACGGAACGTCCTCTTTCAACAATAAAAGTAACGGAACTACTTATATGTAAAATGGGAAAGAGGAGCGGATGAAAGAAATAGATGATTAAAAATAAAATTGCTCACATTTATTGATGCAGATTTTTACTACAAAAATCAAGATTCTTATTACATATAATTAAGGTAATAATTAATTTTTATTAAGTAATAGTATTTTTTTATATTTTATTACACAAAGGTTTACATGTTTAAGCATTACATGTCGGTATGTTTAATACGTTTTTCGTGAAAGAAAATTTTATTAAATAATCGTACAATCAAGCGATCGTTACGTTCGCAATCTTCGGTAAAAAGAGTAAGAAACTGATTAAGATCGTAACCACTACACATATAATATAAAAATACGCAGCAGTATTGCCCGCAAGTTTGAAAAAAAATTCCTTGTAATTGCTGGGTGTTCCAATGGTGGATGGTGGAATTTCGCCGCAGTCGGAGTAAAAATCCGGAATACAAAGGGGGTAATCCGTAGCTATCGAAGTAAGTGCCTGTACCGTATTTATCGAGGAAGAAAGCGATCCAATGTTCTCCAGGTCGAGTATGGTTGTCGGTGTTAACAACGATGGCCGTCGACCTCGTCCACACCCTCGGAACTCTGTCGGCAGAATACACTCCCACATGTCTGGCATCGAGATGATGGAGTGCTTGCAAAATTTCGCGAGAGTTTATTTTTTTCCAACAAAGGCAAACGAACGTGCGGTATTATTTGAATAACGTTGGTTTTTACCTCTTTTGATAATGTGATTTTATCAATATCGGCTTTCGGGTTTTCAATGTCGGTTTGCGTAGTAATGTTAGTAATTTTGAACTTGTTTTCATCCAGCAACATCTTTGATTTCGTCAATTTCACGAATCCCTCTTCTTCTTCTTTTTCAATTAGATGTTCGATTTTTTGCAGGTTTTGTTTCTCTATTTCATAACTCGATTTAATATTTTCATTCATGTCACAAAAAACATAATCTTTGCTTTCGATTTTCTCGGCGATTTCGTCGTCCGTGTTCTCGGAGTATATTTCACAATCTTTCTCAGTACTACAACTAACTTGAGTACTAAACGTAACGTCGATATCACGATTATTTTGTGCGACTATCCAGTATTTTAGTTTATAAGCATTGTGTAATGCGCAACGGAAGATTCCAAAATTCCAAAATCCGTGGTGAGAGCAATATCGTCCGTCTTCTTCTTTTGACAATAAGTTTTTAAATGGCGGAGAGATATCTTCCAAATTATTTATATCTCTGGAAAGTATATTCCGCAAGTAGCTTGCCTTTTCGTTGCTTCTAACGTAAATGTAACGCACACGTCTTGTAATTTCGCGCAAATGTGAAATAAAATATTTCAGATTAGTTTCACCGTCGAACCACTCAATACCGTGATAATTTTGCGAGAGCCAATTGTTTTCTCGTCTTGCTTTTGCGGATAATTCTCCAAATAGATGTGGAGGCATCATAATCCAATGGCCGACGATTGAGGCATCGAGACAATAGTGACTTTCTTTGGGATAAATTTATCGTTGACATCACGGAAGCCTTGTATGTCGATGACTATGTCCATATTGTGAAAATTTATGTGCTTGCAATGACAAAGTATAACCTCTTCACGAAACGCTCGCGTTCACGTCTCGAATGAAACTAAATCTTCTTTTGTTACAATACACGTTTTTGGAAAACACGGCGATATCGATATTTTATTTGAAATTGGAGGGGGAATTTTTAACCGAGTATTACACTACGAGGCATAAATCGTGCATAGATAAACTAGCCGGAAAAATCGACGATGACTTGACGCGACGCGTCGATTTCTATCACATTATCGAACTCTGCGTAAACAATGCAGTTAATGGTCTCGGCGAGAGCTCTCTCGAATCGCACTTCTAATCGCAAACTTCCATGTTTCACAAGATTCCAATGGCCGGCACAATTAGCGGACAAATCGGGTGTAAGGTCAAAAGCAAATAACATATATCCCTTGAAATAATCCTCTCTGCTTATAGAATTTCCTTCATTCAAAAAATGGATACCTGTCCCCGAAAAAAGCGTTTGATAAGCTCCAACTTAAAGCGGTTCTTCAACCGAGAAAACCGGCTGTAACGGCCTACTGGGAATTTGCATACCATCGACATACATTGAGAAGAAATTTATACCCCAATTTTTAAAATTAAACGGATTTAATTTTCTATCACCATTAAATGCTTTATTATTGACGAAACCGACTATTATTCGTTTCGGTAGTTGACCTAATATTGCATTATCTATTGATTCCGCCATTACGCTATGAATCGTAAAAGTTTTAACCTCGACTCTCGTAAGTGGATACTTGGCAGTAACTTTACTCAACATTCTAGCGTGTGCGAGTAACACCCCGGCGCTTATTTTCGCTCTTCTCACAAGTAAGCTGGCATCCAATATATGAATTTTCGGTAAACTGTTACTTTCCATGAGACAAAATGAATCTTTCGAGCGTACGAGTCGTAAGCGTACTTCTACGCCGTTAATTAAAAATTTGTCTTGATTGAAAACGTCGCAATGAAGATGTCATATAAGATCTAGCGCTCGTTCTCCGTGAATGTATCGAGCTCGTCTTACGAGCGCGGCGTTGCCTTTTGATTCCAATAGATCGTCCATGTATCCGGGTGTATCCGCGTCCCACAGACTCGAGGTTAGATGGGTAGTTTTTGCGGGTGAAGAGTAATTTAACAACGCCTCGATGTACGCGCGGTACGCGTAAGCGTTGTTCGGAGGCGACACGAGCTTTTGATTGAAATACACGTCGATCTGATTGAAGATGGAGTGGAGTAAATGATTTACGGGCCCTACTTTGACCTCTGTGGCGGCGGCGGTATCTTCCGTTCGCGGCGCGAGGTCGTCGTTGGTTTCCACGCGCAATCGAAGACTCAGCATGGTATGTGTGAGATCTAAATATTCTTCTCCATGGCCTGGGATGACGAATTCTATCGGTGAGTCGTCCGAGAGCGAGCTGACGGGTTTGTAATAGATCCATTGTGAACTTTCGATGCTAGTCTGCGTGGGTGGTAAAGAAAAAAGATCGAGTTCACTTTTTAAACACTCGAATGCGTATGAAGAAAAGACATGATTATTTATCGTAAATTTTTATCAATATCTTTTACTGATATTTTCGTTGTCTACTGTGTTTAGCGTAGTATCGTTTAAGAAAATATGTCGGATACGATGCGCTTTCTAGAAGTTTTACGACGTTTCGTAGAGGAGTTATATCTTTTCTTTGACTTGCGATTTTTCTTTCTCCCCTTGCTTTTTAATGTTTTATTCCGCGCTTTGATTTTTTTCGGTAATCTTTTCTTATTTGATCGCCGACGTTTACGTGACGACGTTACCGTGGATTTAACGATACGCGCGTTAAGCCCGGCGAAAGGAAACTGAGCTGCGTGCATTTTCGCATCTGTCTTATATCCTGAGCCTTTCATCAGACTACTTATTTTTTCTTTAGCTTTTCTCTTGAGATTTTCGCGCGATTCTTTAAAACGGTTTTCGGCCAACACCTTTAGCGGTATATTATTTTCAATATCACCGATTATTAACACCTGCTTGTAAAGCTTCTTTCCCTACTGCACGCGCTCCTCTACTAGATAAGGTAGTATACGTCTAAATAATCCTCCTAGAAAACTTCCGACTCCATGACCGCGTTGATAAGGTGCGCCGACGAAAACTCTCGGAATTCCACCACATCTGCCGCTTTGTAAATTGTAATACTCGTAGTAGTCTGTCATGTTGCATTTGAGAACTTAATTTTTATCTTTTTCCCTATGACACCGACGTTCGCAATACTAACGGGTTCGCCTAAAGTGTAACGTCACAGTCGATGTTCCGGATTCGAATGTTATTTTTTTTCCGAACTGATCTCTTATATCGATTTCAATCCTACTGAAATTTGTTCGTCGTAACGGGATATAATGCAGAGAAGAGAAATGTTCCACTTGATTCGTTCCGTACTCGTAATCGCGACCATGCCCCTCGACCGACACTATTCGGAGAAGAGGAGACTGTACATCGCCTGTTATGTAAGGTTCGCAAATATCACAATAAACGAATAGTTTATCGGGAATATCGCGAGCCAAACTACAGGGTTCGTAACTAAAGAATCCAAAGTGTTCCTTTTCAAAACCGAGTTTAACAAAAATTGATGTAGATTTTTTTTTTGAATCAGGATTATACGTCGTAAGCATAGTATAGTATCGTCCTTCCTGCTTAGGAGCATTATAAAGTGCATCCCCTAAACCGAGTATTCGTAGAAGTTTATCGGAAAAGTTTACATAATGATTTAGTTTACATTTATTTTCATCACACTCAAGGTAAAACTCTATACTACCGGCAGATAACCCCCGTCGATCCAGACGAAAATGCGAACTGACTCCTTTACACGTCGTAATAATCGCGTCGAAAAGTTCGTCCATATTTTTATAAATGCCAGCCCGTATTTCGTCTTCCCTCGAAATTATCACAGAATCTTTTTCCTCGTTACCTTGAATGTCAACATCGGCGAATGTGAGTATATTCTCCCCGCGTTGTATATGAAAAAAAGTATTGGGAAATTGAATTTCGCTGAGCGCGACTTCCCATTCGCCGTGTAACTGTATCGATTGAGGCAATTCCATAATAAATGACGAGGTTGTATTGTCCGGAAAATAACGTATACTGCTATTGCTCGGAAGAACCAGTAGAAATTGGTCCTCCCTCATCTCAAAGATTTGTTAAACTTGAAGCGGGAATCCAACTATCGAACTTGCTAGGATAACCACGCCAGCTAACTAACAGTTGTTTATTATTACCACGTCCTCTGTTCTTTATCACGCGATTGACGATAAATTCTTCCTCCTGTAAATTTTTCTCAACTAGGGCTAATTCTTGCTCGTAAAAAATACCGTCTATGACCTCGCCGGCTAAGTCACTTAGTTCGTACACTCGCGGTTTTTGCCAATCAAGAACCCGATGAATTCGAAATATCTCCTCGCTCCACTTTGCCTCGTATCCTTTCTCGAAGGTGACTTTTGCTCTACTAATCCGCACGAGTTCGCACGCGGTATTTAGCCTTTTGTTTTTGCATTTCTCGTTTTTCCAACAAAGAGTTATATTTTCGCGCGCAATGCGGGCATTTTCCCGCGTAACGACCGCAGGTTGCATTTTGATAATGGAATGACGCGTGTGATTATAAGCGTGAACGATATCCTGCAAAACATTTATGTGACGTCATGTATTTTTATGCGTAAAATAACGCCACATACGTTCCTTGAGTGTTCTATTAAAACGCTCCACTATAGCTGCTTTAATATCAGGATTGCGAGTTACGCGAAAACGAATGTCTTTTTCTTTTAAGAATTTTTGTACAGGACGCGCTATAAATTCTTTACCTTTGTTGGTCTGTAGGCAAACCGGTAGACGACCATTGCTTCTCGAGAATATACGCTCAAAAGCTCGTATTACACAGATACCTGTTTTGTCACGTAAAGGTTCAACCCATACAAATTTACTAAGCACATCGATTACTACGAGTAAATAGGAATAATCGTCATTATAGCTCTTGAGATTACGGAGATCAATCAAATCAGCTTCCCACAAATCGTCGATATTTGTCACGTTATAATGTAAACGCGGAAATTTTCATCGTACCGGTCGATGCAGCGTGTACGCGTCTTGTGATTTAAGCCAGTCGAGAACATTGTTGGGACTAAAATTCGGTTTAACGGCTTGCGTTAAATTGTCCACCGCGGAATACCCTGCGTAGTGCGAGGGGTCGTAATACAGTTTTTCGAATTCCGACATTAGAGTCTCATCCAATCGAGTAAACGTTTTTTCCCTTTCGACGGAGAATCTTCGTTATCGTGTGTTAATGTTTCATCGGCGCTGTCTTCGCCGGCGGATACAAATATCGTGTCTGCGTCGGACTCGTTTAATTTACGAGTGTATGATTTTGAGCGCAGAGTTTTCTTCGGAGTGGAGCTCCCGCGAGGTAACGGATTTTTAATACGATGAACTCGTAACAAATCGCGATTACCTATGAGATTGGAAGGCATGTTTATATCATGCAGTAATCTGGATTCTTCCGGTTGCTTTTACGGTTTTTCTTTCCTGTATCACGTCGTTTATGAGATCCGAGATATTCGATCCCGTTACGACTATACCGTCTATAGTCACAACTCCGCGTCTATCCCAGCTAATCTTAGACTCCGGGGTGTCTACCAAATATTTCAATAGAGCGCGTGCTTTGTCGCGATAAGATTTCGGCACGGAGACGACTATTTGTTTTATCATTTCCACCGATTGAGCGCGTTTTTTTCCGAAACTGCTACTAGCATTACTACCGCTAATGTTACCGTCACTGCTAATTAAAGTTTGCGTTTCCAAAAGTTCATCGCTATCGTCATCATACAAATCTTTCATGTCTTCGTTCTGCTCTTCATCTACCTCGCCATTATCTTTGCGTAAATGTTTTCTCGCAGCTCGAACAAAGTGAAGATAATGTTGAAGTACTTCCTTGTACATTTTCCATCTTTCCCCCTCGTCGCGGGGAGTCGTTGCGAGATTAAGAATACGGCACATCTCAGTATCGAGTCGCGATAAAGTAGTTCCAGGCGTCTGCACCGTATTATTGTTTTCGTTAACATTTTCCAGATTTTATTTTATCGAATTATCCGACGATGATGCGCTGGGTGCTATTTCCGGATGATGTTGATGTTGCATGCGCTACATTCTCTCGAGATTTTCCGTAGAAATTAAAACCATTTTTTTAGTTCTTTCCATTATTCAAATATCGGAATCGTTAATGCTTTACTTTTTATTCTGAAAAAAAGCTGATATAAAAAGTTGTATAATTTTTCATTTCCTGATAATCCGTGATAATATAACCTTGAGTAAAGGAGCAATAAGATAGGGTAAGAATCCTCCCCGTTGTACCAGTAGCTTTCTTCTGCCTCTCCAATTACCTCGTTTTGTCGCGACGCGTTGTAGGGTGGTTTTATGCTTCGCTAATCGTCTTTTTTCGTTACTTCCAAGCGGTACGTTTCCTTTGAGCGTATTATAAGCGCACTCTTGTATGCACTTTATTAGTTTATTATCTGCAGTGCGTAAGAAAGACACTCTTTGATTTTTTTTCAGATAGCACAAAGTTTTCAAAAGACATGCGTTTCGCTCGCCGATTGATCATCTAGCAGTTTTTATTGCTCCGTCCGACGAATTCCGCGACGCCGGTGACGAAGGATATTTATTCTCTTTTACCATTACGATGTAATAGCGCGACTGGCAAGATGCGTATGTAATCACCTTCCTTTTATATACTCCCTCCTCTATTGCTCGATCTACGAGGTACGTAGACGTAATGCAGCGAATCGTCGGGAAAGATACACACCCGAAATCGATATTCGTCTGGAGTGGATTGTTTCAAATGAAGCAATAAATACCCATGCGGTCTCGAGGTTGCGTCGTAGTATGCTTCAACCATAAACTTTGGGTCGTCGGGATATACTTGACGTGCTAAATGACGAATTTGAGCACGATCACGCGGATTTTTGAAAACAACTATATAATTCGCGTTGAGAGATATGTCACGCTGTCCACGCCCCTGATGGAACAGATTTTGCGAGATAAGAATAACACTGAGATTCTTATGATGGTTTCCTTTCGTAAACAGATCCACGATAGCGTTGCACGATGATGATTTTCTCATAAGATTGTCGATTATTACCAATTTCGGAGAAAGCGGATCGTTGGAATATTCTTCCGGCGCGGCAATCCCTCTCGAAATTCGATTATTTTTTTTTTCGCGTTTCTCAAAGTATTATTACCGCTAAAGTATCCGCTCCTTCGCGCGCTTTTCTCTTCTACTTCTCTTTCACTCACAGCGTGTTGTAAGCGCTGATACGCATCTTGCCACTCGGCGTAATAAAATAAAATTTTCTCGAATCGTACATCAGACATGATTGATAAACTTCGAAGGAAAGTTTCCACGAAAATCGTTTTTCCGCATCCCGTAGGTCCGCAGACGATCGACGTCCAAGGATGTTTCCAGCATACATCCATTTTGCAAAATGAGCGATTGCGCATTTATACACAAATTTATAAATGAAATAAGTTCATCGTCACCCTTACAAATAATAATAATAAGCTTGTTAAAAATGCGCATGCGCGATAAATTTTTAATGTTAAACGTTGGAATGCAGAGAAATAAGCTTATCCGTGCTTCGGGGTCCTCCACCCGCGGCGGTCGCGTGCTCGCGCTAGCGAATATCTTGCTGAGCGTAATGGCGCGGTGATAAGGTGTAACTTTAGTAAAAATGCTCTCACCATCATATATATGCTCGCGATAACAAGGGATTGAGCGTACGCGCAATTTTTAAAAAATTATTGTTTTACTAAATAAAAAATATACCACTTAAAAACTAAATTAATAAAACTAAAAAATATAAAAAGTTGGGAGGAAATAGGAGCAGTGTTTTTATTAAAAATAAATTTTTTATTTTTATATATGCATTTACATAGCATTTTTCTTATTAGATGGAGAATGGCCTATAGTGCTTCCCGCTAATTACAATACGATGAGGAACGAGATCAAATGCGCCTACAGATTAAATTTTAGCAAGCCTAACAATATTGGATCGCTGCTAGGATTCTCGAACCGTATACTGCAGCCGCGAAAATGGTACGAGTCGGACGTGCCGATTAACATTATCAACGTGAACATTATCCGCGTCGAATGTAATGTGACCGCGGGTGCGTACAACAACGGCAAACTCGTTCATACGATACACGAATTTTCACCGAAGGTACCACCAGGATATAAGATATCGGAAACACCGGCGCACATCATTTACCTACCGATCATCGTGCGGTGCATTACGGATTTAACGTTACGCGTTGTCGACCAGGAAGGACGATTACTCGATTTTCGAGGAGAAGAGATCACCATTAGATTGCATGTACGGCGGCGGCAAAATTAGCGTGTGATGCTCGTGTTGAACGGATCGAAAGACGTGAGAGACAACACAATCTTTACGACGCCAGCGACAACAACATCGACATTTGCTAATATCTAATCATCCGGCACTAAGAAAAAGAAATTGAACGCATCAAACGTTGCGTTTTTACAATCTTTGGGATTCGTGGTGCGAAACATTTAAACGATGACTGATATTCTTGACATCGCGGATGAGCCAATCTTTGACGATCGCATCGTCAAGATTGAGACTCACTCCTATAACCCATTCGCCAACACAACGTTCGGACACAGTGATGAGATAAGAATACCCATACAACAACAGGATCTGTATACATTGCCGTACGAGAGTTTCTTATACATTGAGGGAGAATTAAAGATAAAGAAGCCAGCTGGCGGATTCAATGTGGTACTGCAAATAACGCAAAATAATTGCGTTGTATTCATGTTTGACGAGATTCGATATGAACTCGATGGTGTGGAGATTGATCGGAATAGAAACGTGGGAATAACAAGTATGCTCAAAAACTATGTAACAATATCATCCGATAGAAGCGTGATTATGAGAAATGCTGGCTGGAGTGAGCCAACTATTGTGGATGGACACTTTAATTTTTGCGTACCACTCTACATGTTATTGGGATTTTGCGAGGATTACAGACGCATAGTAATTAACGCTCATCACGAATTGATCTTAATACGATCGCGCAATGACAACAATTGTCTGCTTGGAGCTTCGACGCTAGAGCCTGTGATCAACATATTCAAGATACAATGGCGAATGCTACATGTGTTGTTGAGTGAAATTAAAAAGCTGTCTATGCTGCGCGCTTTGGAAAGCGGACGCTACCTCAGCATGGGTTTTCGCTCGTGGGATCTGTACGAGTTTCCGCTGTTGCAGCGTACAACCAAGCATTCGTGGGCCATTAAGACCGCGACTCAGCTGGAGAAACCACGATACGTTATCTTTGCTCTGCAGACAGGCCGGAAGAATGTTATGTCCGAGGATGCGAGTAAATTCGACGACTGTAAATTAACAAACGTGAAACTCTATCTGAACTCGGAATGTTATCCGTACGACGACATGAATCTGGATTTTGATAAAAACAGATGGTCGATTCTGTACGACACGTACGCGCGTTTCTGCAAAACTATTACGGATACGAGTACCTCGAACCGAGTCTCACCGTCTCACTGTTTCTACAGTACGGTCCGTTTGTGATCATCGATTGTTCTCGACAAAACGAATCGGTCAAGAGTGCAACCGTGGATGTGCGATTGGAATTTGAGTGTAAGGAGAATGTGGCTAATAATACGTACTGCGTACTGTCTCATCATACACGATCGCGTAATCCAGTACAACCCGTTGACCAACGTTGTGCGCAAAATTACCTAAGTGTTTGCGACAATAATTTAGAGAGAGGGAAAGCTGGATATAAATCCGAGTGTTACGAGATGGTTGTCATTCTTCTTAACTGACGAAAAGAGATCTCATCATGTCTGTACCAACGTTTGTCGATCTGCAAGAATTTGTCGTTTCGAATAAATTCATCGCAAAGGAGGTGGCGGTGCTGAGAAGAGGAACTGTTCTCGCACACTACATTTTTCGGAGTCCTATACCATGGCATCTCCTTACAAAATCCGAAAAGTGTCAAGCTTCATGGTTGATGGCGAATCATCATGGACTACAATGGGAGGATGGAATCGTTGCGTACAGCATGGCGAAACGATTGATTACAACAGCTGTAGTTGAAGAAGAAGATGATAAAATGCAGTGTATCGTATACATTAAAGGATGCCAGAAACGAAAATGGCTTGCTAATATGCTCGGCAACGATGCGAGAGAAAATTTAATCATTGAGACCTTGGATGCTGATTACGACGATATCGAATCTCTAAATAATCTAGATGTTAAAAATACTATACGATGTGAAAAACATGTTAAGAATTGCGCATTACAAAATGTATTCAAAATATTTAACTGGTGGTCGCAACGCCAGAAAAAATTGCAAGATTTGGAAAAATAAAATATTTAAACACTAATATGTTTTATTTCTTATTCCCCCTCCTCATTCCCTCCCTCCCTCCCTCCCTCACGAGTCATTTAAGAATTCTTTTTATCCGAGTATCGTCTCTCTCTCCCTTCTAAAAATTTCAGAGCACTAAAGTATTCTAGAATCTCCCACCATATTTACCACTAATCTCCCACTACTTTGAAAAACGGGATGTCACGTATATTTGATTCTTCATACGGTTAGTGTTGCGTTAACCGTTCGTGAAAGTGGTCCACTTTTGAAATCTGGAAATATGTACTACGTCGAAAGAAGCAGTGGTGGCCCCAGCAGAAGCGTGAATAATTACGTACCGAATCGTTATGAAAGTCCATTGTTTGAGAACAAATGTGACAAGTAAGTTTTTGTTTAACTTCTTTCTATTTTTTCACAAATTGTTTTTAAACTAATTTTTTTTTATTTTATTTTTCTACAGCATTTCGTTGAAGCGTCGTGCGATTCGTATACTAAGTAGACGATACGCATTGACAACCACGGAATTCAAATTCCTTGAAATTGGTATCAACGTGGGTACACCGAGTTACGTGGAAATTATCATAGGAGATCATCAAGGAAAGGAACTGGTATTATCTCTCGAAACGTGGAAGGGACTCTACGAGCAACGTCGCAATATTCACGATTTACTGCGAAAGGACTCTAAAGATACCTATAATTTTATAAGCGTTGGACCGCTAACAGTGCGAGTTCATACGATTAACGATACTAAACTTATAAGTCTCGAATCTTAAACGCATGATGATGATTGAACCGACGTTACACCGTATGTTTAATCTCGATCAATGCATCGATGTAACCTTTGATCGATTGGTTAGAATCACCGAGACAGTCGATACTAAGTTTACACAATTCTCCAATATCGCGTCCACTATAACGGATAATAAAAAAGTGTCAAATGTAATATGCGCCAGCGACGCCTTCAATAAACATCAACTCGTCGATTGCGAACTGGTAGCTTTAGTTTTTAGTCACAATATGTAATAAAAAAAAATATATATATATAAAAGAGAAGAATAAAGTTTTTTTAAATTTAAATCATGATATAATTTACTCGCACGCATTTCCCATCCGTGCTTCCTCCCACCCGTAAACAGTCCCAGTTCTCATATGTAGTTCGTTGCGGGGAATGACGTCATGCTGGGACCGCGAGAGAGTAAGCGCTAGGAAAGAAAGAGATAGCGCGAGGCGAAGGAGAGCGAGAAAGTAAACGCTAGGAAAGAAAGAGATAGCGCGAGGCGAAGGAGAGCGAGAGAGTAAACGCTAGGAAAGAAAGAGATAGCGCGAGGTGAAGGAGAGCGAGAGAGTAAGTGGTAGAACGCAAACAGTAATTTTTTTTCTTTTTTTCTTTTTATAATTTTTTTCTTTTTTTTTTTTATTATTTTTTTCTTTTTATATTTTTTTTTTATATTAAATATTAAGTTATTATATCTAATTTTATCTAGTATATGAAGGAAGAAGGATGGGATAGATGAAGGAAGCGCAAGCAAGCAATTATATGTGTTTAACATAATTTTTTTTTTATTTAAAAAAGTGTGTGTTTATTTACAAAAATGTGTGTGTGTGTGTGCGTGTGCGTGTGCGTGTGCGTGTGCGTGTGTGTGTGTGTGTGTGTGAATTTAAAAATAAAAAGAAAAAGATATAAAAAAAAATATATATATAAAAGATTGCACGCCGATGGTCGAGCGGTACGGCACGACAGCGACTGCTGCTGCGAGGCGCTGGAGGGGATGACCGGGCGGTGGTGGTTGGTCCAGGTAGGACTCCTGCATAACAGAAAAAAAAAATTTATTAATATTTTCATAATTTGAAAAAGAATACTTACACATCAAAGATTACTTACAATTACTGATCAGAATCAGTATCAGAATCTGGATCATTGTCGATAACATGTTGTAGATACAACATGTTATCGATATGTTGACGGATTTCCCAATGGATTTCTTGTAACTGCTCAGGACATGCTTGCCGATTTCCGCCTGGCAAACAGCAATTCTCGCAAGGCTTTCCCCTTAGTCTGTTGTTTTCATTCGTCCATATATAACTTTGTAGTTTAAAGATCACTGTTGAGGAATTTTTTATGTCAAGTTCGCGATTTCGTTGAAACTCCACCACCGCATTCAATAGTTTTTCGGTCACCATTTTTCACAGCACTTAGTCTTAGCAAATGTCTACAAAAGTTTATTGCTGCGCACAAAAACGGCACACACTACATGCTATTACTTGGCACAATTATTACACGTTCCAACCGTGATAAATATATTGTCCTGTTTCAGGTTTATACACAATTTTACCTTGTGTATATAAATCTTGAACTTCGATGAAACATCCCGAACAAAATTTTTCACTATTTTCCTCGTCGTTGTCATACTTTTTTACTTCGTAATAAAATATGATGTTACACATTTCCTGCCGTTCAGTTATAATTCGTAAATCTTCACGCACTAACGGCACTACTTGTTCATTCAAATAGTCTTCCGGATCACTCTCATAATCAGAGTCATTTACTATTTCCACTTCTTCATCGCTGTCGTCGATAATAACCACATCTTCATTGTCTTCATTGTCTTCGATGACAATCACATCTTCTATATCCATTTTAGCACTAAATCGAAAGACACTCGACGACTGTTGAATACGTTTTAACGCGGAGACAGATTCTCAAATTCGAGCAGCCGAATGTTGGCGCTGGTGCGTTGCATTCTTTCCTTAAAAATTATGGAAGATGTTTCGCTCCAGTTTTATGGGAGATTTTCCGCGAGGGTGCAAAGCTGCCGAACGCCGGCGATTAAAATCTTTTTTTCCATAATGGCGCTGATGCGTTGCATTCTTTCCTTAAAATTATGGAAGATGTTTCGCTCCAGTTTTATGGGAGATTTTCCGCGAGGGTGCAAAGCTGCCGAACGCCGGCGCTTAAAATCTCTTTTTCCATAATATTCTAATGGTCATAAAATGATCATAAAAATTAGAAAAAAAGAAAAAAAACAGTTTTATGGTTTCTAAAATGTCCCCCGGCTATAAATCAACCACAAAGATAAACACCTTGCAGTTGCAGTTCTTTCCCTAAAAATTATGGAAGATGTTTTGCTCCAGTTTTATGGGAGATTTTCCGCGAGGGTGCAAAGCTGCCGAACGTCGGCGCTTAAAATCCTAATGATATAATGACCATAAAATGATCATAAAACTAGAAAAAAAACAGTTTTATGACTTCTAAAATGCCCCCGGCTATAAAATCAACCGCAAAGATAAACATCTACTTTCGAACGTGTGTAGGACCTTTCACCCCCCCACCCCCCTTTCCGTAACACCAGACCCCTCGCGCCTCCCAGATACCCCCGCCCCCGCACCCCCCTCGGCGCCCCATGGCTTAGAATCCCCACTATAACACTACTTATGTCTATTTTATATAATAAATGCTACATTTTATAAATAATAAAAAATTATAAAGAATAAACTTGTTTTAAACCATATAGGAATCGTTCGTGAAGAAAAATAATTAATTATTATTAATTATTTTTCAGCCGATTAACAGGAGAAAATTATAAATCCATAGTAAAAAAAATCAAAGACTTATTTCCTAACGAGCCTGCACCGATTTATTTTACTGGTACCATACAAAAAGAGGAGTCTCCAACTAAAAAAACCATTATAACAAAAGGAAAATTAATCGATAAAGCAAAAAATTTAATTTATCAAGGTGGTTATGCAAAACCTACGAAAAAAAGAAAGGCAACCGAAAATATCATCGAAAAACCAACAAAAAAGAAAATAGGTAAAATAAGAAAGTAATAAAAAATTTATATTACATAAATTTAATATTTTTAGCTTTAATAGGATTGATTTTTGGATTTAAGCCGTAAATTCTTCATTTGATTGTGACGTTTTGTGAACACTTCATTAAGGAGGAATTATACTGGATATACTGAGTGATACTGGACAATATCACACAGTTCCTCTCCGTGATGAAGTGAACTAAAGTGTTCAAGTGTTTGAAACGTCGGGATCGAAGAATTTACGCGACTTAAATCCGAAAATCAATCCGAATTTTAGATACTGCGAAAGACAAAAATATAAAATTTTCAGATTTGTTCACGAACGATTCCTATTTATGGTTAAAAACAAGAAATGATCCTTGGGAAGAAGTTGTTATTCATTGGAAGAATACTTATCAATTAAGACAAGAATCAGAAGCAGCTACTGCGTATGATTTCATTGAATAATGGCCTATTTTAAATCGATCAAATGTAGATACTTTGGTAAGATAATAATTATTAGAATTCTCTAATCTCTCTCTCTCTCTCTCTCTCTCTCTCTCTCTCTCTCTCTCTTTCTCACACACACACACACTTACTCACTCACTCACTCAGCTTTTTAAAGTCTTTCTCAAAATAATAATACGTGTTTCATTTTGTTACATAGTATTATAGATAAATTATGATTTTGAACAATTATTTCCAAATCGTACTTGTAACCTGTACAAATATTGAAATTCATTATTTGATCAAGTGGTTAATTATAAAGAAGGTCGTAACAAAGAAAATGTGCAAATTGACATTGATGATTTAAATTCACTTTCTGAAAGTAAATATATATATAACATATTAAATCGAATGTAATAAATATAACGATGATAGTATAATATATGAAAAAAGTTCCAAAGAATGTTCTTTACGAGATGTAATTGTGTGAAGTGAAATGTATCTTTTCTGTTACAGATTCTAAAGTAATAAAACAAATAATATTATTGTGTCATATTTTACCATCGAAGGGAAGACTCATAATAAAGAAAACACATTGGAAATTTTCAACTCAAGAATGTATAGATTCCATTATTGTTCATGCAACTGTAAGTATTATCAGTAATTATCAAAAATTATAAATCTATCTTTTCGAAATATCTATAGAGATATTTCAATATTTACTATTTCATTAGAATGCAGCTGATATTGAAACTAAACTAAATTTGCAAAAAGAAAGAGCAAAAATACATGGTCTACATTTGCAACCTTTTCTATTAATCGAAGGACCCACTTACGCCGATATTGATAAAATTTATATTATCATTAATGAAGTAAAATACGAGTATGACAATAGTCTTAAGGCATTAAATATGCTTTTCAAAATTTTTCATGTTATGTATCTTCACTATCCTCCTCAAAGCGAGCATATTTACGAAATTATTGAAATAGTAATTTTTAATAGCCAAAGAAAATGTTTGAAAAGATATGCCTATGTTCAGGATATTATTGAAAAGATAAAATTTGATCAGTGCATTTGATTGTTAACAGCTAAGAAATTGCTAATTTTCAACAATGAATTGTCCCTAGTGCGATATCAGTTTTGATGATATTAATAAATATATTTTTCATTTTAAATATATTCATAAACAAGATATTTTCACTTGCCATATTGATAATTGCTTTAGATCATTTCACAGAAAAGATAGTTTTAAGAAACACATTTTTACTCAAGGATTTAATGAATCCTTACAAAAATTAGTAAATATTCCAACTGCACACACAATAGAGATACACAGCTCCGATTCTAATTTAAGTACAAAATTTTGTTCTGAGCCTAAATCTTCTTTAGATAATAATACATTAAGAGATATTCCTTCGCTTTCATCAGACAATAATACATTGGAAGAGAAAAATATTCCGTCGTTTCTTGAAAAACTTGGCACAGCAATTCAAAATATAGTTATTCAATTATATGATAATTTATCTTTAACAAAATCTGACATACAGAAAATTTTAGAAATTATTCAAAATTTTTTTTGTTCAGAATTATTAAATGGACTTGAGCAAGTTATTTTAAATTGTGAATTGAATAAAGTAGTAAGTACTTTTAAAGTAATTTCAAAATATTTTGATAACTTTAGTACAGAGTATAAAAGAGAATCTTTTTTTGAAAATACGAAATATTTCATTAGACCATCACAAACTATTGTAGGTACTACAACTGACGAATCTAGACGACAGAATAGTGTATCACTTACAATAAAAGATAGAACTTTTTCTTATGTTCCTATTAAAAAACAATTACAAATGTTTCTTGAACTTCCAAATGTTTTCCAACAAATTTTGGACTATCAAAAAGGTTTAGAGATTAATAATGCAGAATCTTACAAAAATATGATACAAGGTTCTTTATGGAAATCGATAAAATCAGAGACAACATCAAATAAAATTATTTTACCATTAATAATATACGTTGACGATTTTGAAGTTGGTAATCCACTTGGCAGTCATGCTGGTTATTATAAAATTGGATCTTTATATTATAGTATCTCTACGATACCATCGCAATATAGTAGTCACTTAGAAAATATATTTGTCTCTACATTATTTTATAGTTCAGATAGATCTTATTACGGAAATGTTAATATTTTAAAGCATGTTATTAATGAATTAAAACTTTTAGAGAAAAATGGTTTATATATAGAACATGACAAAAGACAAATTTATTTTGCATTGTGCTTTGTAGTGGGTGATAATTTAGGAGTGCATTCAATACTCGGATTGACTGAAAGTTTCTCTTCCACTTATTATTGCAGATTTTGCTTGGCAGAAAAAAATCTTACAAAAAAATTAACTACAGAGCAATCAAATCTGCTAAGATTGAAAGATCAATATATTCATCATTTGGAAAACAAACATTTTGGAATAAAAGAAAGATGTATTTTTAATGATTTGGATTATTATCATATTTATGAAAATCAATGTATAGATATTATGCATGATCTATATGAAGGTGTTTTAAGATATGATATGGCAAATATAATATCAAAATTAATATCTTTAAAATATTTTACAATAGAAACTCTTAATTTCAAATTAAGTACAATTTATATAATCCAAATGAAAAGAACATACCTCCAGGTATTAACGAAAGTCATTTAAAAAATAAGAGTATAATCTGTTCAGCTTCTGAGATGAATATATTAGTCAATAATTTTCGTTTTATAGTCGGCGATATGATTCCAAACGGTAATGAAATTTGGGATTTGTACTTGTTAGCTTTAAAAATAACAGAAATTATTTCTAGTCCTTGTATATCTAAAACAACAATTAATCAACTAAGTCTTTATATTTTTGAACATAATAAATTATATATATCACTTTTTGGCGATCTAAAACCTAAACACCATTTTTTAACATATTATCCTCGCATTATTGAAAAAATTGGACCTCCTCATTACTTATCTTCTATGAGATTTGAAGCAAAGCATAAAGATTTAAAATTAAGTGCTCATAATTGCAGAAGTCGCGTAAATTTACCCTTTACATTTCTTAATCGAATACAGCTGAAATCTACTTATCGATATTTAAATAAAAGAGGATTTTCCGATTGTATTCAATGGGTTATAACACATCAGTATTATTGAAAAATGAAATCAACACCGAGGCATTCAACGACTTTTTATCATCTACATATTACGAAAAAAATGGTATTTGCTACAAACCATCTTCTGTGATTAGAACGACAAATAATAATATTTTACCACAATTCTATAGAATAAAATATGTTCTGAAGAAAATAGTTGATAATAGCTGTTATCTCTATTGTGAACGATTAACTACATTAAATTATAATAAACACTTTCATTCGTATGAAGTAATTAATGATAAAACAGAGAATGTTATGTTTTATCCTATCAGTGAATTGAGTTATATTCTTCCACTTCATTTACATGTGATAAATACAGGTCAAATGATGATTTCTCTCCCAAAATATTAATTACAATTTCTTGGCTGTCTATATAAATATATATGCAAAAATAATATAAATATAAAAATATACATATATACAGGGTGAGAAAAGTTTTAAATGAAAGTTATTTAGTTAGGGGGAACATAATAGCATTATTTATTTTTTATTTAGATTTCCTTCAAAAAAGTTTTGAGTTATTTATTCTGTTTTAGACAGGCCTTATCCTGTATATATGTGGGAATCAGTTCCATGCAATATAAATAACGATTTGTGATATATACCTATACATATATATATATATATATATATCACATATATATATATGTATATGTATATCTTTTCCTTGTTTAATGATCTCATATAGTATATATAGAATGGTTTGTTTAGTTACATTTTTAATTAAATTTTTTGTATCTTTTCTGCTATCTGTTAGAGGATATTTTTATTTATCGTTTATCTCAAGTAGAAAAAAACATTATAATATTACCGGTGTATCACCCGCTGGATTAGCGCGAACCCCGCGAAGTCAGAGAAGGCGAGCGACACCCAAGAGATAAAATATAATAAAATGAAATATAATATGATATTACAGGACATTCGCCTGCTGGATTAGCAAAGGTCACACGAAAGACGACGAAACGAATCTCTCATACCAGATACAAGAATTTAAACATAACCCAGGGTTATTCTTCGAAGAAATCGGACAAATCCACTACGCAAAAGAAAACTGGAAACTAGTAATAAAATTAGACTTATCAAACTTAGACGAAAGATACGAGCAAATAAACGAATATTTAAAACAGACCGAAAGATTATGCGAAACTATGAAATTTCACACTCATTATCTTCGAGATACATGTGTGAACCTAGACATTCTAACAAAAAGAGAAGCAAAATATTTAAAAAATGTCATAATACAAATTAAAACAATATACAAAAAACAGACAAATAAACGACGAGGACTCATAAACGGAATAGTTTCCTTATCAAAGTCTTTATTTGGCACAATGGACGTTAACGACGAGAAACGAATTAACGAACAACTTAACATATTAGAAAACAGTCAAAAAACAATACAGCATGCCGTACAAAATCAAATTAAAATAATAAATACAACTATCGGGCATATTGATAAAATCGAAAATACAATACAACGTAACGAATACCTCTTACAGAAACGAGTAAATGAATATATAGAACGCAGTGAGATAAACGAACACTTTACCATAATTACCGCAGTAATAGCAGAATTAATACGCGACGCGGATAACATTATAGAATATCTAACATATACAAAAAACGGAGCAATGCATCCGAGATTAACACCGATAGATAGCATAATAACACATTTAAAGGAAGCAACACAGCAGTTGCCACAAGGACTGTACTTCCCTTTTCAAGTACACACCGAAGATTGGCTTACTATAGAAAAATACGCGAAAATAAGCGCATTCAGCGATAAAGCAATTATTTATACTATTCTAATCTTCCCATTAATTGCGCAACCGAGCTATACCATAATGAATGTAATTGCGTTACCTGTATTCAGTTATAACAATATATTCGCAGTAACAGAAATTAACAATAAAATAATTGCGGTAGACAAAGAAAAACTAACATACGTTATAGTAACAGAAAAAAGATTTAAAAGATTGTATTAACATTAACTCACAATACACATGTGAGCATGCGACACCGACATATAGAGTAAATTTAAATGCACCATGCGAAATACAAATTTATACACAGCAGCGTCAACGTAACTGTAATACATTATATCAATGCGTACCACATGGATCGCATTACAACAGCCACAAACATGGCTCTACTCGACTGCTACCGAGCAACAATTAACAATACAATACGACAAACGACAAGAATACAAAACAGTGATTAAAAACACTGGAAAAATTACGCTGAAGGGAAAATGCAAATTAATAACTCCAGACATGACTATACAGACGAAGCAGACAATCTATGAAACGGATATAGAAACGTACCTGCCTGAATATAACTTGACACTGGTAAGAGAACGCAACACGATAACACACGATAATGACACGATACAAGACATAGGTCAACACCGAATGGAACTGACAAAATTAAAATTACAACTAGGAGAAATAGACAACAATTTAAAAAGTAACGAACAAAATTTCTTCGCGAAAAAACAATTCGTATATCCAATGGCGACAAGCGGAACAATCACGATAACAATAATAATAATATTAATTGTACTTTACATAGTCATACGAAACAAAAATAAAAGAAGGAAGCGACCATTAATTAGGATATACGACGAAGAGCGATCCGAACCGATCGATCGACTCCGAAACCAATATTAAAACGTAGCCTAAGCACGCGATTTTAGATAAGAAAAACGATTATATTTAAATATTGTAAACGCGAAAACAAACAAAATTGTAAACTAGAATAAGAAAATAATATAAAAGAAAACATATAGTGTATATATATATATATATATATATATATATATATATATCGGGAAACTTAAAACTTAAGAAAAAGAAATAAATTCCCTAAAACAGAAAACGTTGTACCTCCGTTTTCTTTTCCAACAAGGGAGGGGTGTTATAGCCTCAGAAAAGGCTACAGACTTAATGAATATATACATATATATATACATATAATTATATTGATGCAGGAATGCATCGCGAGCGAAGCAATAATCGCGCGAGCCGCTGACGCAGCGAGCCACGCGCGCCCGAGACCGAGCGCGAACACGAAACCGGAAAGGTGTCACCGAATTGCTAAAAGTACAAGCGAGGAAATTCGACTTTGAACTTCCTCGCCTGCACTAAAACGCGAATTCAGCAACATAACCATATTTGGTCATGTTGCTAAGGGACCCCCTCCGAAAAACCATGCAGTTCGGAGGGAAGCTCAGCACCCGCCGCGATGAAGCGACGGGCAGTCGTTGATTAGAACCTAACGAGTAATAATCGTCACGGGCAGCTGTTGATCAGATTCAACAGAGTCATACACGAATAACTAAGAGATATACGCGCGCCGGAGATAAGTCGACGCGTATCAGACTACCTGTGCGACAGAGCATACGAGAGATACCGCTTTCTCACTTTAACCGATAATAAACGCGAGTGACATAACGTTCGCTGGGAGCAGTGACTAAATATCGTACCATAGACTTAATTAAAATTTATTAAGTTATTTATTGTTTACAAATAAAGAGGATAATAAAAAAGCGAATACACGATATTGAAAAAGAGAGAAATTAAAATAAAAAGAGGCCACTGCCCGCCGTATCCCCGGCTTTCCCTGAACGATCTCGAAAAAATCCTGTGCCCCTCCCGGAGGCACAACATAATAAACAATTTATTTGCCCTTATTATATACAGATAAAAATAAGAAAAGTATGATATTAGATATATATAGTGTTATATACACATATATATTTCTCAAATTAAACATTGTAGCATATTTAGTTCCATATTTATTGCATGTTTGGCATATGCAAAACCATGATATAATAAAGCTATGTACAAGATGAAGTAGACGTGTGCAAAGTGTCTAAGAGATATCAAATATGATAAAATATTTATTTCACAAATATATATAATACTATATATTTATAAAATTAAAGAAATGCACAGGACCTAAATTGAAGGAAATTTTGTTACCTTCAATTTAGGTCCTGTGCATTTTCTTTGTAAAGTTGACAGAAATGAAGATATAGGACAAGAAAAGGAATGAAAATGCAATTTTGGCATAATTTATTCGAAATACAGCATTTTTCCAATGCTAGTTTTTTTAGTAAAACACATCTCGTGATGGACTTACGCAGCTGGACCATTTTCATATGTATATGAACTAATAAAAATAGATTGAAACTAATTTTAAAAAAATTGTTACCCATACGTTTATGCACTATAACTGTAATTTTTAATAAAAATGTATATTGGCCTTTATTTTTAAACACCTATAACTTATAAACGATTTATCGTAGAAGGGTCTGCCGCGGCTCATTTTAAAGATAATTTAATTGTCTTTAATTAATGTATATGTTATTATAGCCTACAGTCAACTGGAAGTGAGCTATTTTGCAAAATACCTTTCAAAATTCAAATTTTGCAACTTTCTTGCCTTTATCTCATACACTTATTACCAAAATGAATTTAAATATACATGAAAAGTTTCAAAATTTTATTCTCTATTACTTTTATAATACATGCTATATGCGTACGATCAGTTGAGTTATAATCGACTTTTTCATACGAAGATTGTAGTTTTAGCCACTAACAGCGCACTCAAAAAATTTTTAAATATTCGTATCTCCGCAAATATCGATCGCACAGGAATAAAAAGAATACGCAATTTATTCGCAATTTAGTGCTCTACAACTTTCATTTAAACGATTTTGCGATCCAAATGGCCATTTTCGAAATATTAACGAAAAATGCACGACGCGCGGGCGCGTTTTCGTCGCGTCGCAAAATGATCCATATTTTAAAAAATTCTATCTCGGTTTCTATTGGTCGTATGGTGTTCTATAAAAAACCAAATTGTGCGGAATTTTATGAGCTACAATTTTGATATTCGTGTTTTTGCTCGTAAACTTGATACTTTTCGAATTATTTACGAAAAACCGGTTTTTTGTCACCACTGTGAATTTTCCGTAGCTTCCATGCATGGGGACTTTTGATATGTCAAAAAGCACTCCAAAACAGATTCCTCCACGAAATTGCAGCATTTGTTCAATTATTTTTTCCAAATTGTGAAATATCGAGCAATTTTACTGAGCTATAAAAGGAATAACCTGTTTATCGAGAAATTCTTTATGTCTCGCTATATCATCTTCAGTTAGTTCTTCTTTATTTTGTGAATAACTAACAATGATGCAATCGTCATCTTGTTCCGCATTTGTCAGAACTGTAGCAGTAGTATTAGTTGCTTCCATTGGTAAAATATTGGATTCGCAACATTGACTTTCTTTGATAATATTTTCGTCTATATTATATTGTCGACAATTTTTTCGACCAGTAAATTTTGAGCTGCTTCTTGAGCTTTTATTATATATTTAGGATTTCTAATAGGCATATGTCTATTATTTCGACTATCCAAGATTTCGGGCAGCATGCAATCATAATAGAAACGTGTTAAAAAGGGTAGCATTTGAGTATTCCAAAATACATTGTCTCTATTAACACGTACTATTTTTAAGCTTCTTGGCGTCCACACAGTGAAAATACAATATTTTCGCTGCGTTACATTTAATGGCCTTGAACTTGATAGAAAAATTGATGTTTTGGATTCATCTTATCTAGATTTTTCTTATCAAAAACGCTTTTTAATTGAAGCAGCGTCTTTATAGCCTCTTCCGCTGTTAAATATTCAGCTGATAGAGGACATTTTATTTCTACCAGGCCATCTTTATCTATGAGCCTATCAAGAGAAGCATGCACCCAAGCATGGATTTTTAACATCAATGAATAATCCGCAAATTTTAATCTCCTTTTTCTTTTTTCTTTATCTAATTTTTTTTGCAATTTTTTTCTCTCGCAACTATATTTCATAGCCGCGGTATCGATAGAGGAAGGGAACAAAATGTTCTTTACAATTGCAGCACAAAATGTTACATGCAAACCGCATCTGGCATAAAATGCAACCAGCTCACGAATAAATTGCCTCTGGAATTATTTTTTAACTAATGCGCACATGCAAACCACATTTTAATAATAGACTTTATATATACTACTTATATGTTTTATTTAGGAATTGTTTTAAAGATATAATTTGAAAAAAAATGTAAAACAATTTTCATAATACTAATGTTTTAATGGACTTATGGAAGTCAAATTACGAAATATTATTGTTTTCAAATGATACAAGTCATCAAGTCATCACTCAAAAAGTGTGATTAATGACGTTAAAAATCCGTCTTGTGTTAATAGAAATATTTGGATTTTTAGATCAATGGACAATTTCAAGAACATTATAACATTATTTTATTATTTTGATAATTTGATTATTAGAGAATAAAGTATGTGCTTTATAAAAGTGAAAGTGTCAAATGGGACATTATAACTTTCTCTATATATATTATATTATTTAAATAATATTATATATTATTATATTTTATATATATATATTATTTATATATAACTTATGAATCAAAATTCATATTTGATAAAAAATATAAATTTATTGGAAAATAAGATCGCTCTTTGAGTAATGAAATCTTTCATTCGAAAACGATATGCCATAACATATTTGGATAACAATATAATATAATAAATAACATATGATATAACAACATTAAAACATTTTCTTTTATATAAATGAAAATATTAACCTTTTCATCCAGCCTTCCTTGAAGGAAACTCTACTCAGAGAGACTCTTGACAGAGAGACAAATATTTCCAATCGTGCTGTTGACCCATAAATAACTAACACTACACAAATAACTTCACTACACAAAACTACACTAAACGATATTAGAGCGTGCATCAGTAATGCCAAATCAAATGCATGGCTCATTCTCCGTATGACGCACACACAAGCGCGAGTCGTGTATATGTGGCGCCGCGCACGTGCCAAGCTCACATGTAAACGGCTCGCGCTTGTGTGTGTGTGTCACACGGGCCGTGAGCCGG
This sequence comes from Anoplolepis gracilipes, assembly GCF_047496725.1. Lineage (NCBI taxonomy): Eukaryota > Metazoa > Arthropoda > Insecta > Hymenoptera > Formicidae > Anoplolepis > Anoplolepis gracilipes. Next base: position 1,480,294 of record NC_132981.1, read on the forward strand.
TTCGGTATCAACGGCGTGCATGTATATTACGCTACGCATGAAACAGACAAGGATAGTACTATTGTCTTTCCTTGTCACAGAAAAAGATTATAGCTCTGACTATCGCGACACCAGTCAATCTGCTGGTGCACATCTACTGCTCTTTTTTACCCATTTATCCTCGATTTTGTATGATACATATGCACGAAAGTTTATTCGCAAAAAATTATTTTTACTACACATCAAATTCATTTTCTACAAGTTTATGTATATTCTGTCATGCATTTCTTTACACGAAATGAACTTATTTTGTACATGCAAATTGCAAAACTTTTATATTAATAAATATAGTTACGACTTGACGCTATCAATCGATAATATAAAATTGTAATTTCTTATTTTCTTCATTTTTTACTGAAAATTATACTACTTCGTCGATTGTTACTGTATATACTTTAATCATGGAGAAGCATTTTTCATTCTGTACAATCAATAAAATAATTTTTGTCTAGTATTAAACAATCGTTTTGATCGGTAAGGTAGGACGGTACGGTATCCCCTCAATTGATATTCATCTTTCAAATTTGAATATTGAATTGCAGTTTGTTTCGAAATTCTTTTAAACATTGTAAAATTTGTATAAGGACTTAGAAATTACGGAACAATACAGGATTTGATTAATTTATAATTGACATTCTAAGGATGAAGTAATTAAAAAGTGGGACGAGTTATATGAGTTACGTTTAAATGATTGCACGATAAAAATTATAAAATGTATTAATGATATAATAAAAAAGTAGTTAATATTGACTTCTAATTTCGGATATGTATTGGTAATAATATGCTTAAGTTAAAAATACTAATCATGGAAGTGTAGAAATTCCGAGTTTATATTATTAAATTGCATTCATATATGAAATGCGTAGCTGATTAATTTTTTTGCACATATTTAGATCGAAAGAGATTTTGATAGAAAATATCTGGGATGCACAAATAGATTAATTTCATTATGGACTTTAAAAAAATTTACAAGCTTTTAAAAAAAAAATTTATCAACGGATCAACTCAATGATTCATGCAATCGGAATCTGTGAATATAGGTAAATATTTAAATTTTTTTTTGCTCAGATATTAATATTTATCTATTGAAAGGTGATTGTTTTTAAATATTTGATATAATAACTTTATAGATAGTAAAACGGTTCTTTAGATTTGGATCTTAATAGCTATTTTAGCTCTTAAATCAACGAAAATTAGTATAAAATCTTCAGATCGCAGAAAAGTGTGGAAACCTACAATTTCTGAAAGCCGAGATGACATTCTTGTGCATTGCAAGGTTAGTTCGATAATATATGTTTGTTATCAATATTTGTAGTTAAGAGATAATAATTGTAATAATTTGTTAAATTTTTATGTTAGTAAAATGCAATTTAATATTTTTTAAATATTAATTTTTTTTAGATACCAGGAGATATTAAACAAATCTGTATTAATGAACAAAAGAAAATATCCCAAATGAATCTTTTATGAACAATGCAGCCGTTTATTATTGTTGTTGGACCCGAAATAACTTTAATCGAAAAGACATACGTGCGTTTCGATAAAATAATATATAAAATGTCATTTGTATTAAAGGCCGTTTTGACGTACTTTTTAAAATATTTATCATTTTCAACACATGTTATCCGAAAGAATGTGAGAATTTTTGGTATTTAATTCAATGAAGCATTTATGAATATTTTACAAGATAAGGATGGCTGAGGATGGCTTGAAAAATCAAGCCGTATGTATATATGTATGTATGTACTTTGAAAACACATATAATAAATTCAAACATTTCTGTTTGCATAGCTTGCAATGTATAAAATTCAGTACATCGATTTACACTCTTTTTATTGTTTAATTATTGTTACAATTTTAATCATTCTGTTTGTATATCTTGCAATGTATCAAATTCAATACATTGACTCAGACTTTTTTTATTGCTTAATTATTATTGTTACAATTTAAATTATATAATGATTTTATTGGATAAGAGATTTTTCCAGTTGGGCTTTAAATTATTTAATAAAGAGTGCAATTGTCATATTACTATACGTAAAATCTATAAATAGTTAAAAACATGTTCTTTTCTACTTTTACAGTTTACTACGTTTGTTTATTACCGTTACATTAATACAACTACAAATCGATAATTATAATTTAATTAACGCTTGTTTGCATAACTATATACATTGTATAAGTAGATTGCGAGAAAAATACTTTCATTATTCTAATTATGTGAAGAATTTCTTCAAAACATTACTAAAAATTTGAACTATTCATAATATGAATAATACTGATTGTGAATTGATAAATTATAATTGAGACAGTTGAATTTTTGTAAATGTTATTATTATTTTAATATTAATCAGTTTATAATATTAATTTTGAATATATTTCCTCAATATACTAAAACACACACATAATAGAGAAAAAAACACGATATAAATCCTACTGTCGAAATAAATATGTATGCAATAGTGCAATTTTTAAAAGGCACTCAGAAAGAATATGCAGTCATCCCTTTTATCTGGTTAACAAATAATAATTCAATTTATTATTGGCCAAAAACCACGCCTGATGTTAAATTTAAAGCATTAGTAAAATCTAATGCAGTCTATCAGTAGAATTAATGGAAAAATTTGATGTTAATGCTGTTCTATATACAGAAGGTATATTATAAACGTTTTGGCGCAGGAAAATATGTGGATAAAATATTGCAAATTAGAAAAGAATAGAGTTGAATGTACATACTGTAAATCACTACGAGAGATCATTTCATTTGATACAACTAATCTAAAAGAACATTTAATAAAAGAACATGCAGAACTCGAGATAAAAAAACATTCCCAAAAGAAAATTGTATTAGAACATTTTGTACCAGAAGCCGATAAAATAAAATGTAAGATCTGTGAATGTCTCCTGCAAGTCCACATGACCTTTGGTCTTCAAGAGCATTTAAAAAGGAAGCATCAAATAAGTGAAATAGAAAACAAAACCAAGAAATTTATTTCTCTTGCAGTCCACAGACCGTTTTAGAGGTAAACAAGCACATGGTGAACCGTTTATCCGCGCTTTTTTTTTTTTATGTTTTACTCACCAAAGATTTTTTTGGGCTTTTTCAATTTTTTCTTCTATTTTTGTTTTTTTGGATCCTCTACCAGTATTTGGAACATATATTTTGTTCAATTTGATATCTTTGCTTCCACGTCACCATAAATGGTGACATGAAAGCAAAGATATCAAATTGAACAAAATATATGTTCCAAATACTGGTAGAGGATCCAAAAAAACAAAAATAGAAGAAAAAATTGAAAAAGCCCAAGAAAATCTTTGGTGGATAAAACATAAAAAAAAAAAAAAAAAAGCGCGGATAAACGGTTCACCATGTGCTTGTTTACCCCTAAAACGGTCTGTGGATTGCAGGAGAAATAAATTTCTTGGCTTTGCTTTCTATTTCACTTATTTGATGCTTCCTTTTTAAATACTCTTGAAGACCACAGGTCATGAGGACTTGCAGGAGACATTCACAGATCTTACATTTTATTTTATCGGCTTTTGGTACAAAATGTTCTAATACAATTTTCTTTTGGGAATGTTTTTTTTATCTCGAGTTCTGCATGTTCGTTAATCTTTGGTAGGTAAAACAAAAAAAAAAGCGCGGGTAAACGGTCCATCATGTGCTGTTTACCCCTAAAACAGTCTTTTGTATACATATACATATATCTTTGTGTTCTAATATCCGACTTTATTTTAAAATAATCTGTAGACACACGTGCACTTGCATGGTATTTATAATATGGAAATACAGCTTATATAATAGGGCATTGAATAAGTAAAATATTTACACGTAATAAATAAAATACAAACAAAGTAATAAATGAAATATTTATGTGTTCATATATTTATGTAACCGACAAGTTAAAAACATAAAATATTTTTTTATAGTCTTATCCTAACAATTTTTAAGGTTTTGAAAATCCTTACGGTTTTTACGGTTTCAATAATGCCAGAATGACAGTGGCCAGTCGGGTTAGAGTGAAAAGAAAAACGAACTAGAGGGTGAAAGAGATGTTGTTACGTAGAAAGAGCAAGCGCGCGGGCGAAACGAAGAAGGAGAGATTCAAGAGAGACGCAGAGTGAACCTGTGACCATCTTTAAGGATGGGGGTTGGTGCGTACGGAGAGTGCATTTTTTCCTCAAAGAGAGAAAGAGAGAGATAGAGATAAGGGAGGAGGAATTAACAAGGAATTAACAAATTAATAAATTAAAAAATTTCTTACCCATTTGTTCGAATGTCGGGCGTCTCTTGATGTGATTAACTATCTAATTAAACTCGATCTTTTTCAGGATTTTAATTTTTTTTATTTTCGGATTATACGTCACAAAGTAAATATTTAAATATTTGCTCCACCAAAGTAATACATTTCCTTATTTAACTGTAGAATTAATTTTCTTTAAAAAAGTGTTAAGCAACATAATTGTAATTTTTTTTATATACATAAAAGAGGAAGTCTTTTTTTAATATTATACATATATCTATAATATTTAAATTCAGAATTTTTAAAGTTTAGTATTTGATTCAAATTTAGTTTAAGATAATAATCTTATTTTCTTTTATTGATGTTTGGATACATTTTCGCAAAGGAAAAACGGATTCTATTATAAATCTATTAAAAATAAATAAAACTTATACAAAAATTTTTCGACCTTTTTCACTGTATAGTTGGAAGTGTTAATTAATGTAGCTCGTAATGGAGCCTCCTCATATGAACACTTTCTCTATTCGCTAAATTATCCGGTAGACCTCGATCGCCTTGATGCACATTAGCGAAAGCGCGATGCGATTGCCGAAGGAGGACACTCATTGCCGTCGCTATAATCGTCGCCGATATGCCGTAAATTCAAACACATTTATTTATGCACATGTGTGTTTCTCTCTTTTTACAGGTTAAGTGTACTATATTATAGTAGTATTATAGCTACATAAAATTATGTTATAACTGTAGTTTTATTATTGTTATTACAGCGTGTTTCTTAATCCAAATTTTATCAAATATATTATTCATTTATGTACAAATTTGTTTAAATATATATCTTTTAATGATTATAAGACGTGCCACGTGTGTGAATAGTGTGTAGTGAACTTTTAAATAGTTTTAAAGTATTTTGTGTTAAGCACTGGCAAAATTAATTCAGAATCTCTAGTTTTATTTGAAATAATAAAAAAAAATTGAAAATGACCCTATTCACATCTACATTATTCCCGCAAGAGGAAGAAATAAACAAAGAAGAAAGATTAAAAGAAGTCAGAAGGGAATACTGCAGAAGACAAGAGTTAGAGAAACAAGACCAAGAACAAAAAGCCAAAATAATATAAGTGTTTGAAAGAAAACGGGCACCTGAAATATTAAAAATAAATGACAAGTAAATGAAGTATAGCAGTAATGTTCTAATCTAGAACGAAGAATTAATTATAATAAATATGAGGAATTGAAAAGATCGTCTAATGAAGATATAATCATTGATAAAAAGGAGCTATATCAAATTAAGATAAATATTTCCAATGTTTTGCTTGTTTTCTTTGACAAATTTTTGTCAAAGAAAACAAGCAAAACACATCAAGGAATAAAATTAAAAGAGATATAAATCCGAATGACATAGTTGTTCCAAGAAGAAAAAATGAAGGATCTCATCCAATATTTGAAAAAATAAAAACAGCACAAGCTGGAACAAATGGAGTCCTGCAAAAGAAAAAAATTAGAGAAACAATTGGCAGGTGAAGAAAGCACTGACATCTGCAAAAGGGGAGAAAAAAGATGGCGGGTAGAGAGCGTGAGCGAAAGTGAGAGAGTGGAGAAAATTGGAGTATTTTAAGAGGATAGAGAAGGTTGTGAGCGGAAAGAAAGGGTGGTCATGTGAGAAAATGGAGTGGAAGAGGAGGGTGAACGGAGAGGAGCAAGAAAAGGCATGGAAATATGGAGTGAAAAGATGAGAGAGGATGACGTGGGAGAATTGATGATGGGAAGAAGAACGAGAAAGTGAGTGGAGCGAGGAAGAGAGAGACGAGGAGCAGAAGAGGTGAAACCAAGAAGATCCCCCCGAAAGAAGAAGGGCCAGCAAAAAGGCAGAAAGAATTTCGTAAAAAATTTAGAGTGTCACATAATAACGTTTAAAAGTGTCAGAAAAAGATTTATAAATTATAATTCAAACAACTAAAACTTTTCATATGTTATTTATCTAAAGTAATATGTTGTGTACAAATGAGCGCTCATATACGAAACATGCGGCACACATATATCACGCACACACATAGCGATGTATCGAAGCCGAGCTACAGCCGAAAGATTACGAAGAGATTAACGACGCGACGAATATCAGCGTGTCTTTTGATCATTTACAAAGGGACATGCGACAATTTTATGACTACGCGACTCCTACGACACGAGACAAAGAATATTCGCCTATCAAGACATACGTAGCCACGACTCAGCACAGATCAAGAGCAGCGTCGAACGACTAAACATCGTACGACAGTAATTGCCCGACTTCGGTATATTGTTGGTCGTGTGCGTGAACAATACAGAGTGATTACACTCCCAAGTGTACAGTAAAAAACAGTGTGCATAATACGCAACTCAGGGTGATCACACCCCCCAGGCGGTGTCAAAAAACACACAAATTCGTGTGTCGACTCAGGGTATTCATACCCCCAGGCGGTGTCCAACACACACATACCATTCAAGAGCAATAAACTGAATTAAAGAAAACCACGGTGTAAAGATTAATTTATTTACATCGCCTAAAAACAAAAACAAAAACGTAAAGACACACGCGGAGAATGTGATGATATCCCTTCATAAACTGAATCAGTCTCAAGGTACTATGATCTAATCGGAATTACCGAAATATTATCAAGTATGTTGAGTTAGCTATTCGTCAGAGTTGTCTCTTCGCCGTTTTTAATTCTCGTGCTGAATTATTATTTTTTTTGTAGGAAACAGCCCAGTTGATAGTAGAAAATAATTACTTCAGAGATTTTTGATGTAATGTATAAAAGTGTTTATGTATAAAATAATAATTTTAACATTAAAATACAATAGTTATTAAATCATAAAGTAAAATACTCGTGGTCCAAAAAACACTCACTTCCTGGCGAAAACTCGCGCCTCCGCATCGGAATCCGCGATTAAGTGCATCTGGCAATATTGTTATGTGTTTCTGCAATATCTGCGTAGGCCAGGTCTGCAGAATTAGAACCAGATATTCCCGAGATGCTTTGCGAATGTCTTTGCTCTTGTTACTCACGATATAATAGTAGGCACATATCGACTGCAGTAGGTATTTTGAAGGATAAACCAAACTGCCACCGCAAAATGTACAGATTAATATAAATGATGATTGCAAATGATAGTAAGCATTATTATATCACGTGATCGTCACTTGAATGTCGTGGCTAATACAATATCAAGCGTTAGTCCTCGAAGAACCACACCTGCGCCAGATGAAGATTTTCTGCTCATTTATATCTGTCAAAAATTCATGAAACTAATCTTGTTATCTATTGGTTAATCTATTCTATATTTCAGGAAAGTGATTGCTTGGCTATCTATTAATTTAAATCGCGGTATTACTTTCGAGGAATTTAAAGTGAAGTCATATTTTCTATGGAACAAGAAAATAACGTTCGCGCATTGTGTTGCATAATTAAAGCAATTCTCTATTATGATCATACAACAAAGAGAGACATGAATTTTGCATTTACATTACTTTGTTAGCGAAAATAATTGACAGCGAATCATCTAGTTCATCACAACAGAGAGAGACCACCGGCGGCTTAATAATTCCGACCAACGGGCTGCTCGGCCTTTTTGTATGTCCCTCGACACACGCGCGTGTGCGGTAAACTCCTTATCTCTCACAGAGACGGCCCGAAACGTGACACAAATGAAGAAATTCGTGACACACACGATGCGTAAAATCGTATTCGAGCGAACAATATACTACTTATTTTTAGAATATCTTCCTCTAAAATAAGTAGTATATTCTTAAAATAAAGAAATGATTTTTTTCGGTGTGTCATTGTTTATTTAAGATTTAAGATATAGATTGTAGTACTTTAGATAAGAAATTACAATATGTTTAATCATTTAATGATATTCACTTGCCTTTTTTATTTTCGGCGAGCAGGATGTGGTTTTGAACACTTGAAAGTCGCTGTACGGGCAATAGCAAGATTTTACTCACTAGGAATAGTCATCAAATACAAGCAACCAGAATACTTTAAACTGCTGAAGCAACGTACAAAGTATATAGAATCGCAAAATCAGGAGTTTGAAAACCAACATAGTGGCATATTGAAGAGGATAGCGGAAGATCCGGGGATAGCCGTTTATATTGATCGGTGCATAGCAGCGATAGACTATACGCAGAAGAACAGTATATGGGACATTGTGTACGCCGACGACGAACCATGGTCCACCATCGCCCATATGGATTTCTGGGTGAATAACATAATGTTTCATCGAGATGAGGAACGGTCGCGTAAACGATATTAAATTTGTGAACTTCCAAAATTGTCTGTTCTGCCATTCATTGTGCGAGCTCGTCTTCTACATCTTTTCGAGCACAAATGTATGTGACGATGGCATCAAAAAGATGATAGATCTCTATCACGAGATACTTATTGCCGTACTGATCCGAATGAGTGACAACACCGAGTCGTTTACGAAAGAAAAGATGGACGCCAAGATAAAGACAGACGCTAAGTATGAGCTATCCGTGTGATCTTTATGCTGAAGCTACTTACGTTGAATGTCGAGGAAGAGGAATTTAAACAGGATATATCGAACTTTTTGATGTCCTATCAAAGCAATTAAAGATTTCTCCAAAAGCTGCATAAAGTGATATCATATTTTGTCCGACACGATTGGATTTAATATGTAAATGTAAACAGAAAGAGGCAGCAGCACTCCGTAAGTAATGTATATCAAGACAAGTTAATTATTAATCAATAAGTATATAATTATACTTATTTTATATTGCGTAATAATGGATTCTTAATGAAATCGTTTTATCTTTTCTCTAACAGCATAGACGATGAGATATGGAATCAGTCTATCCCAAAGGTTTGTTATGTAGGCGATTTAAAAATTCTAAACAACGCGGAGACCGTAACGGTCGTATTTATGTTTTGATTTCAGGCCGTCTCTCTGAGTCATCACATCGAGAGTCGAAGCCCGAATGCGTAAAGTGTGACTCTCACCAACGCGCCGACAACAAATCACGGTGATCCGTGATTTGACAGGTAATTGGTCCTATTTTTTAGATGGGGAGACTTTTTGGTACTGTTCGGTATAAAAGAGCGCGATACGAGAAGAGACGGATTTTTTCCTGGAATCACCGTATATTAAGAAGAGCGAGAACCTCCGAACAAAATACGATTCGCAATAAATATTAACGTTTAGAATGAAAAACCAGAACACACATTTATATACACACATATCCTCTTGAAATCCCGACAAACAAATCTTTCGTCTACAAGTTATTAACAAAAAAAGTTTCATTTATTACACATTATGGTAAAACTTACGTTTAGGGGAGGCAGTCCTAATGACCTTGACCTTGACATATGTTGCCACCCTCCTGACTGACCTTCAGAAGATTTTGGCCGTCCCTCGTTATTTATTAAAAGTTATTAACAAAAAGAGTATAGAAAATATAGCAGTTATTTTGAATATTAACTACATATATGTGCAATAGTACTAATAATTTTTATTTTTATTCGCATGGAATAATATAGATATGAGCGAGGGAATATTATGCATAAAACCGTAAAAAAATTCAAAATTATGTGCCATATTTAAAATTGCACGGTTTTGTATGACAAAATCGAAAGTGCTGTCTGGCATTTGAGTGCTTATTCCGATAGTTTGTTGTTAAGTTTGACAAACAATCCTGCAGAAGCGTTTAATTCGATAATCTGCAAAGAAATAGGTGGAAAGCGCCTTAATATTGGCCTATGAGGTTCTTACAATGTTAGAATTGGGGAGTTGTTGTGCAGTATAATACTCAACAAGTGCTTACGCATGTGAGACATTCTTTTACAAGTCAAACGGATTTTGTAAAAAATATTGAGTTACTTTTTTTATTTGCTTCAAAAATTTTTTACGCGTTTCTTATACAAAATAAGCCAACACGTATTTTGGCATATTTTTTTTTGTCAATATTTTCGAAGATACAGATGGTTAAAATTTTGAAAACTCGCTGATTAGGCACTTATATAAAATCGCGATAACTCCGTTTCTATTCATCGTACAGAGTTCAACTTGGACTCATTTTCAAGGTAATAGAATTATCTTCATTTTAATATCGATTATTATTATATTTGTTGTTAACTTGTAATTATTATAAACAATTAAAGTATTTAAAGTCATTTTACTATTCGAGGCTATCAGTTTAAAAATTAAAAAAAAATACCATCGTATTCCTCGTTTCATTTTCTATAAAAATAATATTTTTTTAGAATGGTCATTTGATTCCATCTGTATGGAATAAATTAATTTGTACTGCACGATGCGCTCCGCGGACGCTTGGTCCGCGGCGTCGTACTGTATACCTATCAGTAAGTGAGAGAAAAGCTAAAAAATATAATAATCGACTAATATTTATTATTCCATAAAATAATAATAATGATAAGATTGTTTATAATATGATTGATTATATTTCGATAATAATAAATAATAAGATTAATAATATGAATAATATGAAATAAAGAAAACGAATAATTGCGGTCATAATACGATCATGTGTTAATGAAACTGAAAGTAAGAAAAGAAATGTAGGTTGATCAAACTTTAAATAAGTGAATAAATAAATTCAAAATTAATGAAGGCTAGTTCTAGAAGCTAATCTTTTTAAAGTTCCACCCAAACCATCACACGGTCCTTTGCCATGCGACGTCGGGAAGAAGTGCCATTCTACTGTTATGCCAAAGTCTTCTTCGTGGTGACATAAATTGATGAAATTTTTTTTATTTTTGTACTGTGCACTTGCCCCATCAGAAAAGTAAATAATTTTTTTAATGTTTATTAAATTAGTTTTTATAAATTTAATTAAATGTCTTTGAAAAACATGAAATGCAATGGTATCATGATGCAAACATTCGGAAATAATTACCAAGCTTTTTATTTTTACTTTGTTATCATTATTTCGATAATAAATCCCGAGAAGAGGATGGCAGATCTAAACAATTTAAACGAGAGACAGAAACAGATCATCATTATGGCCCACAATCAAAAAAGTCAGATCTTCCACCAGACGTATATAAACAACTTTAAATAAATCATATAGAAAGGTTGTCAGAAAACGCAGAAAATAGGGAAAAAAATGAACGAGAGACAAGAGACCAAAATGAATGTGAACTATGGCATTCATTAAGACCTGAACTGCTAAGAGAATCATTAAGCGCTTATTGATTTGCTTTCTTTGATGAACACAGCCATTGTAACTGAAACATAGGCCTACCAATCAGCCAGTTTAAATGATAACCTAAATGATAAATATAGTTTTAAATATTTCTCACAAATGAATTTTATTCCATTCTCTACTCTTCAAAAATAGTATTAACATTCAGAAGTTTATAAAATACAATGCCAATTATAATTAGCAGAACCGTAGTTATTTTCAACAATTTTTTTTTAAACTAATATTTGTGTCGACATTTAATTAAAATAGCGGTTTTGTTTTTGACCGTACAAAAAATGTGTATTTTTTTGTTCTGAACATTTTTTATAGAAACAATATTTTTTATATCTCTTACCGTTTTCGAGTTATTTAGAAAAAACTATTTTCTTGTCGCCATTTTTAGGTACCGCCAAAAATATATCAGACACAGTTTGTGTCTCAACGGATTTTTGTTTCCCATATATTTTTTGATATTATATATGTACCAAGTTTCATGCTGGTATCTCAAAATAAAATATTATATAGTTTTTTTGTACTGTTATAACGCACTAATGGTCGCGATAGCAAAACTATATAATTAATCGACAAAGTAAAATGTATTATAATTAATATCAAAAACTTCAACTTTATCATACATATGTCGTGAAATCACTAATAATAAATCTATAATATCGCAATTATATATCGCACTATTGTATTATTACAGTACTCATTAAAAAAACATTATATGAGAGCAAAGAGAAAGATTCTCGAAGAAGAAGTCTTTTTTAATAACTGTCCTGAAATTGTTATAAAAAGATTCGCTTTTGAACCAAATACAAATATCTCTTCAAGTAGTACATAATCAAAATTTTCTGAAGATAGTACTTTAGAATCAGATCTATTGTCGAATTATAAATCTGATGAAAATCTTTCACTTTCTTCAGACTTAGAATTATTAGTCAACTTTGATCAATATAAGAATCTTCCTCATAACACTGAAGAAAATAATTTTATAATTAATTTAAAAGAAGACATACAATTACATTTAAAACAGTGGTCATTAAAATATAATGTTTCACATACAGCATTAAATGGTTTATTAAAATTGTTAAAATTTCTCATTCGTGAATTACCTACTGATATTCGAAGTCTTTTAGAAACTTGTCATACAATTGTGAGCAAAGTTATTGAACCTGGTCAATATTATCATTTTGGAATAGAAAATTGTATAAAAAATCTTATATATAATTTAAACGATTTTTCCAAGAATACTGGAATTATAAAACTTGCAATTAATATAGATGGTTTGCCGCTAGCAAAAAGTTCTAAAAGTTAAGTTTATTCCATTTTATGTCGACTTGTCAAATATCATAGTAATGTAGAAATGATTGGCATTTATGGCTATGAAAAACCTAAAAACGCTAACTGTTTTTTAAGAGATTTTGTTAAAGATATATCAATAAATTATAATATTGGTATTGTTATTAATACGAAACATTATTCTGTCAAAATTTCTCATTTTATATGTGATGTAGTAGCAAAAGCTTATATTACTTACACAATTGGTGATATGAGTTATTATTCGTGTACCAAATGTTATGAGGAAGATGCTTATATTTATAATCGTGTCTGCTTTCCTAATACAAATCATTTACGTTTAAGAACAGATACTTGTTACAGATTAAATGTCCAAGAAGAACATCACACTGGCACTAGTTAATTAGAGCAGATCCCCGATCTTGAGATGATTAAGTCTTTCCCTTTGGATTATACGCATTTAGTTTGTCTTGGTATCGTAAAAAAACTAATAGTAAATTTATGGTGTTCTAGAAAACCACATGTAAAGTTACCATATAAAGACGTTGCAAATATATCTTCTAATTTAATTAAACAAACCAAAAATATTCCAGTAGAATTTAATCGTAAACCTCGATCATCATTTAAAGCAAGAAGATGGAAAGCTACTGAATTTAGACAATTTTTGTTTTATACTGGGCCTGTTGTGCTTAGAAAAATATTAAATAATGATAGATATATAAATTTCCTTAGTTTACATGTTACAATGATTATATTAACGTCTCCAAAATATTCACATTTAATTGATTATACTTCTAATCTTCTTTTGTATTTTGTGAACACATTTAAAATTTTATATAGCGTAGAAAATATATTTCATAACGTTCATAATTTATTGCATTTTTCTGAAGATATAAAAATTTATGGCTCGTTAGACAATTTTAGTGCTTTTTTATTTAAAAACTATTTACAAATTATTTTGAAATCAAACCGTAAAGATGAACAACCATTAGCTCAAATAATTAAAAGAAAAAGCGAACAAAATTTCCATTTAGCTAAAATAGTAAAAGTAACAAATAAAAAACATCCTATTTATGAAAAAGAGCATTCTAATGGTCGGACTATTAATCTGAACATTTGTAAACAATTTAAAAAAATTATTTTACAAGATTTTACTAATTCTCTAAATTAGTCTACGTATAGTATAGAAAATAGTAAGTTTTTACATATTAACAATATTTTATTAACACTTGCGTATTTTAATTAACACTTGTGCATATTTTAAATATGAACAATATATAAATATGTTATTGCTTAAATCTGTCTTTTTTACATAAATAATGATATACAAAGTAGAAATTATAAACACTATAACATTTATTTTATTTTTTTATTATATATGTGTATGTATTACGTTTAAATATATAAGTTGTTGTATTTAACGCATAATACGATTGTGCACTTTATAAATATATATTTGTCTATATATATTTTAATTGGTTTATAAAATTTGCATAAAAAGCTCAGTTCCTTTAAGCTCAAAATTATCCTTTTTGTAGATAATTCTATTCGTAATTCGTTTCTAATCGTAAGTAATAGTGTTACATTGCGAAAATCAATCTTGTATATTTGTTACGTATATATTTTTTAAAAAGAGACCGAAACTTTCTAAGTCTCAAATCTTTAATTTTAAGAATAGTAAATTTTTGCACTTTTGAGCAAAAGTTATTATTTGTTTTTAATATCTTTGTTTGAAAGTTTCATTCTCTTCCTTTTTTATCATCTAAAATTACAATTTATAACTATTATAAAATTACAAATTTTCTTGTACAATGTAATTATTTAGCTAATTATTGCAAACATTATTACTTGCGTGCAGTTTAGACATCGAGTAAATGCACAATGCATTTCACATTATCGAGTTATAAAGTTTTTAATAAATATTATGATTTTTTATTGTATTTATTTGTAATTTAATAATTTCAAACACGCCATCTTGCTCGTCATGTCACACTTAACAAAATTAACATGACAAAATATACTGTATAGCGTACGCAATGTTTTATAAAATGTTATAACGTTGCTAGCTTTCTTATGATCGCTGCTTTTTAGTTATAAAGAATCAAATTCTAATTCAAATGAGACTGTTGTCAATAAAAGTAAACGTAGTTAAATGAATTTTTCGACGGCTTGTGTTCAGTATAGAGTGTGTTAAATAGATACATGCGTTTGCAGAATAAAATCTTATTAAAAATAACGCTGATACTTATCATAGTAATTACATTAAGATTTAATAACTAAAGTGTATGTAATTATACGCATAATTTTAATAATATATTTGAAGCCGCCAAAGATGCTTCTAATTGAAACATTCTCCGTCGTGAACTCATTCATTGTACGCAAACGAGAGAATAATTTTTGTTGCGGGTCATTTGAACACTGTTGTAATCATCCATCCTGTCACTATGCATATTTGATTATCGTTTGCAAGATAAATCTGGACGACTCACGCAATAATAAAATAGAATCAGCTCAGAGTACATCAAACAGATGCTGATTCGGAAAGAATTGTCCTCCATCACTTGGATCGTAAATTTTCAAATTTAGTCCATGCAAATATTAGCGTGGCCAATGTTACCAAAAGTTGTCTAGCAATGTAAAAGTTGACTATTTAAGTTGATTGCTGGATTCATTGATTATATTTTACTTGGGTGTTCCGTTGAATACAGTCGCAGAGATCTCGGCGAAACACAAAACATCGAAAATGCTGCCAAAAATATAGTCAGAGATTATTTCCAAATTAACGCAAATTAACCATTCTGAGGCAGACAAAGACAGAAATAAAAATCTTCTATCTTGTGTCCACATTGGCAATGAAGTGATACACGGTACAGTGTAGTATATCCCAGATTTGCAGGAAGAGTCTCGACGATGTGATTCGAAGATCGAATGGAAAATTGCTCATTAATCTCTGTAATGATGCCGTCTGCTATGACAAACAGAGGTTGTTCTTGGAACAAATTATGTTTTTCACTAGCTACACGAGCCTACGTAAACTCGCATTGCAACAGCTTGTGCAGAGACAATCCTTAAAAGATGTGATTTACAGAATTTTCTTTGCTAAATAAATAATCCGTGCATCAAAAAATGACCACTGGATCTGTTAATTACATAAGTCTTTCATATAGATGTTAAACTTAGTTTTCGCCAGCTTTTTGTTGTTAAAAAATGCATTTATTTTAATAAGAAAATTAATTAATACATCAATCAAAATATTTTCCAATGTTTTCTATTACTTTTTACCATCTTTCTGATAAAAGTTGGTTTTTACGACGATAGAATGAGTTGTTTTTTGAAGCAAGCCATCCACTCATTTTTGAACTTGTTCGTAATTGGAGAAGTATGTATCGGCGAGCGCGTGTTGCATCGATCGGAAAAAGTAATCCGATGGAGCCAAGTCTGGAGAATAGGCTGAGTACGAAAGAACTTTCCATTCCAGCTCCAATAGTGTTTCTTTCACGGTTCTTGCAACATGTGGTTGTGCGTTGTCATGCAAAAGAATTACTTTGCACCGATTATTGACTACTGATGGACATTTTCACATCAATTCATGGTTCAATTGATACAATTATTGTTGATAGCCGTCAACCGTAACTGTTTCATTCAGTTGCAGTAGCTCGTAATAAAGTACGCCTTCCTGGTCTCAGCAGAGCAAAACTTTATATGAATATTCCGTTTTGGCGTTAATGTGACTGGAGTTCATCCATGATTTTTTTCATTTGGGGTTATCAAAATAAATCCACTTTTAATCACCAGTTACAATGCGCCACATAAAACTTTTCTCTTCTTAAATAGATGACTTTGAATTTAACAAAGCATAATCAATTACAAATGAGTAAACACATCTTGATCAAATTCGGATTATGTACGCTATTAGCCTGGTGAAAAAAATAACAGCTTAGCTTCAAATAGTAACAATTATTTGATGCAATACCTTGGTCGTCATAAGCAGTAAGGATGTAAGCAGTTAGGCGTTTTGTTTGGATTTTTATTTTTAACCTCTGAGATATATTATGCTTGCATAATCTCACTCATCAATCAGGAAGCATCAGTAAATTGTGGAGTTCAGCTGACATCTTACAGTTCCAGTGTCAAACTATCGAAGCACATAAACACATTCTAGAAATAAAAATTTCTCTTCGATATAACTTGTCCAAGCTTTTTTGTCGGTTGTATCGAACTCTTGCTCTCAATAAATGCTTCAATACAACTGTTGCAACCAAGTTAGTTAAATGAGACTCTTTGCACGGATCGCTACTGATATTGACCATCCTAGAGAATCAACCAATCATCTGCGAAATTGAGTGCTTGATTATCAAATCAATTCGGCTTGATTTTGAATAAGAAAATATCCTTGTATAGTTATCTAGTCATTAGATATTCAGCGTAGATTGTTTGGAACCCTTCCAAATATAAAAATCAAACTGCAGTCAATGTAACTGTTGTTGAGTCATCTGAAGTGCCGGTAGTAAATCAGTAATGCACTTAGTAACATCACTGCTCCGCTTCTTTGCCAGCTGTCGCATCGAATGATTAGCAATCGAAAACATAAATTTGTAAGTTATATTTATGCATGTCCTGCTTGTTTCTGGATCTTCACAATACTTGCTATACATAATACAAGTCGCGATTGTGTGAATGCATCACGATCTAATGATACACTTTCTCGATGTCAGCCAATGATAATCATCAAGTACTTGTGGAATTATTATCGAAAAAGTTGTTGCGTATTACGTACCAGAAATAAAAACATTTTTATCGAGTAATTTACTGAATAAAGTAAGTCAAGACATATAATATTAAAATAAGTAAACGATAGAGTATAATATAATTAGATATATTATATTAAACAAAAAAATTTAATGCGACAAAATTTGTTGTAATAAATTTCTTGTAATCATGTAATCAATTTTCATGTCATCATTCATTTTATTGTTTTGTAATATGTGTAATAATTATGTAATATATGTGTATATAGTAGGGTTATGTTTTATCACATTAAATTTTTTGTTTACTGTTAATTACTTTAATTATCTTAATCTTTATTCATATATATTATGCTTTCAAAAATTCTCTAGCTAAAAATATCTTGTAAGTATATTTTGTGAATTATATATATATATATATATATATTTTTCTATATATATATATATATATATATATATATATATATGTATATTCATATATATTGTGTTTTCAAAAATTCTCTAGCTAAAAATATCTTGTAATTATATTTTGTGAGTTTTATATACATATATGAATATTATGTATAAGAAATATATATACATAAATGTTTTAAAGTAAAATACACAATCATATTATACGCATTATTAAATTATATATACAGAGTGTCCCAGAGCACTTGTGCCAACGCTCGTGAGCAGCAATAATTATTGAACTATGAATTAAAAACGCTCAGGGTATGCTGAGCGCTATATGCGGCGCGCGCTTATACGCTGACCGTTTTTAATTAATATTTTAATAATTATGGCGAAAATTGCAAAATGGTATAAGACTTTTTGCTCAGTTTACTGTGCCCTACCTGCTCACGAGCGTTGGCACAAGTGCTCTGGGACACCCTGTATATAATCTAATACATAATATAATAAATATGATATAACATAGCATAATATTATAATAATATTCTACTTATTCTCAATTAACGCATTTTCTTCATATCATTACTTTTATAGAAAAAAAATCAGATTTAAGCAATAACGTATACATTAAGGCAACGCTTGTTTGTATAACTATATACATTGTAAAGATAGATTGCGAGAGAAATACTTTCATTATTCGAATTATATGAAGAATTTCTTTAAAACATTACTAAAAATTTGAACTATTTATAATATAAATAAAACTGATTGTGAGTTGATAAATTATAATTGAGATAGTTGAATTTTTGTAAATGTTATTATCATTTTAATATTAATAGTTTTATAATATTAATTTTGAACATATTTTCTCAATATACTAAACCACACACATAATAGAGAAAAAAACACGATATAAATCCTACTACCCGAAATAAATATGTATGCAATAGTGCAATTTTTAAAAGACACTCAGAAAGAATATGCAGTCATCCCTCTTATCTGGTTAACAGATAATAATTCAGTTTGTTATTGGTCAAAAACCACATCAGATGTTAAATTTAAAGCATGTGAAATCTAATGCAGTCTCTCAGTCGTCATGCAAAAATTTGATGTTAATGGTATTCTATATACAGAAGGTATATTATACTCGTATTCTTAAAACATATGCAAACTTACTACATGTAAAATAATCTGCAAATATGTAATGTCTTAATATTTATTTATCTAAATGTTCAGATAATTATGATGAGGCTGAGCAGTTTATAAATACTTATATTGAACAAATTACTTAATCATCAGATAATGCAACAAATATAAGAAATGGAATATTTCAGCAAAATAATTTAGTTGATTCTAAACATGATAAGTTAGAAAACAATGCTTCAAATATCACTATAAAACGTAAGAAAGACAAAAAGATCCAAAAATGTCATTTAAAAAACGAAGAAAAAAGTAAAGAGTCCGACTCCGACTTCAAGTAATGAAGATTCAAGTAATGAAGTAGTATATTCTTAAAATAAGAATATGGTTTTATTTAAGATTTAAGATATAGATTGTAGTACTTTAGATTATGAGAAATTAAAATATGTTTAATCAGTTAATGATATTCACTTGCCTTTTTTATTTTCGGCGAGCAGGATGTGGTTTTGAACACTCGAAAGTCGCTGTACGGGCAATAGCAAGATTTCACTCACTAGGAATAGTCATCAAATACAAGCAACCAGAGTACTTTAAACTGCTGAAGCAATGTACAAAGTATATAGAATCGCAAAATCAGGAGTTCGAAAACCAACATAGTGGCATATTGAAGAGGATAGCGGAAGATCCGCAGGTAGCCGTTTACATCGATCGGTGCATAGCAGCGATAGACTATACGCAGAAGAACAGTATATGGGACATTGTGTACGCCGACGACGAACCATGGTCCACCATCGCCCATATGGATTTCTGGGTAAATAACATAATGTTTCATCGAGATGAGGAACGGTCGCGTAAACGATATTAAATTTGTGGATTTCCAAAATTGTCTGTTCTGCCATTCATTGTGCGAGCTCGTCTTCTACATCTTTTCGAGCACAGATGTATGTGACGATGGCATCAAAAAGCTGATAGATCTCTATCACGAGACACTTATTGTCGTACTGATCCGAATGGGTCACAACACCGATTCGTTTACGAAAGAAAAGATGGACGCCAAGATAAAGACAGACGCTAAATATAAGCTATCCGTGTGATCTTTATGCTGAAGCTACTTACGTTGAATGTCGAGGAAGAGGAATTTAAACAGGATATATCGAACTTTTTGATGTCCTATCAACGCATTTAAAGATTTCTGCAAAAGCTGCGTAAAGTGATATCATATTTTTTTTAACACGATTGATCATGATAAATATTATAAATATTTATAAATTATATAGATTTTTAAGATTATTAAATCTACTTCTTTCAGCTCTGCTAAATCTAAACACTAATCTAGAAAACGTAAAAAATCTTTGTTCAGCTCAAGCGATGAAGAAGATGAAAACTGTGTCTGCTTAAAATGTTTAAAGCCCTAGTCACAGTCAAAGGGTGGATGCAGTGCACCCATTGT
The DNA here is from genome assembly GCF_047496725.1 of Anoplolepis gracilipes. NCBI lineage: Eukaryota > Metazoa > Arthropoda > Insecta > Hymenoptera > Formicidae > Anoplolepis > Anoplolepis gracilipes. The sequence goes on from NC_132981.1 coordinate 1,500,808, forward strand.
AAGAGATGGGCACATGCACAACGAAGTGTTTTATGTTTGCGACAACTGCAACTCTGATTTTGATTAAAACGCAATTATTTAGTAAGAGCCCAGTAAACACAAAGTAACAATAATATAACTGTTTAGTTATAATTTCTCACTGAATAATATAAGTGTTATATAAAAGGCATGTTATGTTGTAGTTATATTATTGAGTGGGAAATTATAACTAAACAATTATATTATTGTTACTTTGTATTTACTGAGTGCGTGTTAAAATTCTGATTCTATTTTCCTGCTTAAATAATTATATCACTGAAGTATCAGACAATATTTTTTTTGTCTTATAATACTACTAATACATTATATCATTTCCAACAATTTATTATTTTTTCATAAATAAAATATATTCATAAATAAAATATTTTCTTAAATAAAAATGAGTTTTTTACTGTCATTAATCCACTATCAGTAGTGATATTTAGACGACACAGTATGAAAGGACAAAAGGACGTAAGAAATATAAGTCACTTCAGTAAGTGGTACAATACAATCATTATTATAGCATCAATTTTTTCTTTTTTTAACTCATTTGACAACTGTAACAACTTACCTCCCCAACTGTAACAACTATTACCAGGGGACATTTTGTTACAAAAAACATGCTCTCATATTTTATTATTTATAACATATGTTAATATTTAGGCGAGAATGGAAAAAAAATTGGAACATTCTACAATGTTATACCAAACCAATAGTATAATTTTTTAAAACTCTGGGCTCAAAATATTCAGTTTAAAAATTATTAAGTAAAATTTGTAACGACTAACCCCACTCTCCCTACTATACACGGATCCCATTATGCGATTTAAAATGAATAACTTTAAACCGTAGGGTCGTTTTAGAGCGTTATGATTTGCCGTAGACTTTATTAACATGCGAATGAATATGTCCAATTTTAATAATTTCGACTTTTACTTTTTTTTTTTGTAAATCTGAATTACACTTTTTGCGCCGAAGAGTGCTTGAAAGGTCAAGCCGAAACGTCCGCTTTTCGATACATTTTCACTTGTTTTCTCTATGATATTTCTTTTGATATTATTCACTAATAAATGTTATATTATTTATATTTACATTTTAAATTTGAATTTCTTATTATTAATTTCTCATACAACTACTAGCTCTCCACATCTTATTTTCATGGATTATTATTTGTTTACCTAATTTAGAGAGCTTTTATACACCGTTAGAGAAAATTTCCTTGTGAATGTAGAAAAAATTTTTTTTATTTAGCTAATTATTTAAATCACAGGAAAATAGTGCACGTCAGAAAAAACACCAAGATTTAAAGAACCTGAGATAGCGGTAACGATTAGGCCGAAAAGACAAAGAGCAATATCTGAAGGAGCTAAGACAGCGTTGAAGTACAGAAAGTATACGGTATCATCGTCAAAATTAAGAGAACGAGAAAAAAAATTATGCAATATGTTTCGGGTTTGACAAAAACACATCTTTCAACTGCCAATTTTGTCAAATCAAATTGATGAATACTCTGAGTTTAGATCCCACTGGTTAAGAGAGTATAATATTAGTAAAGAAGACTTAAGAATTATGGCTTCATTGTACTACATAACGTACATATATGAACAATGTCCGTGCTGTCAAAAAACATTTATTGCGAAAGAAAGCCTCAGAAAACATGTGGTACTAAACCACCATCCAGAAGTCTTCATGGAACAGATAAAATTTCCTTGTGAATGTGGAAAAAGTTTTTTTTATTTAGTTAACTATCTAAATCACAAAAAAATGGTTCATAATGAAGATAATGAAGATTATAACAATCCACAGAACTTTGATAAGAATAGAGACAAAAATCGACCAATTGAGCCCTATGAATGCTCTACATGTAACGAAAGATTTACGTTTGCTATTACATTAAATTAAAAAAATGACGTTACTTTAATGATCAAAAGTTGTTCCAGATCGCTTTATATGGTATATTATGTTATAATTACAAGAGTTTGTATAATATGTATCGAGAATATTAAATGACATTTTAAATAATGTGGTTTAAAGTAAAATGTTTCATTTTTTTTATATTTTTATCATTTAATAAACGTTTATGAAAATTCCACAAAATGACAATCTGAATGATATATATTTAGTTTTTCTCAACCGTAACATTTGCTTTGTAATTGGAGTTTGTTCGAATGTTTGAAAATCGTAATAGCAAGAATATAGCATACCTTTTCTAGGTTCTTCATCTCTTGACCTTCCTCCTGACGTGCCTGGAACTATTAGAAAAATAATTTTTGTTATTTATATCACTTTAAATAGATAATATATTATAGACCGTGTCACCATAATTATATTGTGGCGTCTAATAAAAATGATATGTTTTTTTATTTTATTATAGAATGACTTATAAATGTTGTTATAAAAAATCGTTTATAAAATTCGTTAATTAGTGTCTATTATACATACACATATATATATATATATATATATATATATATATATATATATATATATATCTTGTTATTTTTGATTTTATTTTTATAAGAAAATACTTTTATATTTAATTTAAGAATAATAGACACTAATTAACGAATTTTATAAACAATTTTTCATAACGAAATTTATAAGTCATTCTATAATAAAATAAAAAAACATATCTTTTTTATTAGACGCCACAATATAATTATGATAACACGGTCTATAATATATTATCTATCTAAAATAACATAAATAACAAAAATTATTTTTCTAATAATTTCAGGCACGTCAGGAGCAAGGTCAAGAGATGAAGAACCTAGGAGAGGTATGCTATATTCTTGCTATTACGATGACTTTCAAATATTCAAACAAACTCCAATTACACAAAGCAATATGACACGGTTGAGAAAAACTAAATATGTATCATTCAGATTGTTATTTTGTGGCATTTTCATAAACGTTTATAAATGATAAAAATATGAAAAAAATAAAACATATTTTACTTTAAACCACATTATTTAAAATGTCATATAATGTTCTCGATACATATTATACAAATTCTTGTAATTATAACATATAATATACCATATAAAGTGATATAAATTTTAAAACATTGTTTTATTTTTGGCGGTTTCAGACACACCAAGAAAGGCTATAGCCGGACAAGATGGTGAAAATGCCTCTCGCTTCAAATGGTGGAAAAATATAAAAATTATGATAATCTCTCCGAAAAAACATTTTTGACAAGATTTTATAAAAAATCGTTTATAAAATTCGTTAATTAGTGTCTATTATATATACACATATATATATATATATATATATCTTGTACTTTTTCCTTTTATTTTTATAAGAAAATACTTTTATATTTAATTTAAGAATAATAGACACTAATTAACTAATTTTATAAACAATTTTTCATAACGAAATTTATAAGTCATTCTATAATAAAATAAAAAAACATATCTTTTTTATTAGACGCCACAATATAATTATGATGACACGGTCTATAATATATTATCTATCTAAAATAATATAAATAACAAAAATTATTTTTCTAATAATTCCAGGCACGTCAGGAGCAAGGTCAAGAGATGAAGAACCTAGGAGAGGTATGCTATATTCTTGCTATTACGATGACTTTCAAATATTCAAACAAACTCCAATTACACAAAGCAATATGTCACGGTTGAGAAAAACTAAATATGTATCATTCAGATTGTTATTTTGTGGCATTTTCATAAACGTTTATAAATGATAAAAATATGAAAAAAATAAAACATATTTTACTTTAAACCACATTATTTAAAATGTCATATAATGTTCTCGATACATATTATACAAACTCTTGTAATTATAACATATAATATACCATATAAAGTGATATAAATTTTAAAACATTGTTTTATTTTTGGCGGTTTCAGACACACCAAGAAAGGCTATAGCCGGACAAGATGGTGAAAATGCCCCTCGCTTCAAATGGTGGAAAAGTATAAAAATTATGATAATCTCTCCGAAAAAACATTTTTGACAAGATTTTTACCCTCCCTGCCCCCATCCTTCTATCTGCAGAATAAAAAATCTGTTTTTTTGAATTTTATTTTATTTCTCAACAAGTTGTTATCGCACTTAAATGTAGCTCTGAGAAGTTTTAGAGACAAATAAGATTATTTGACACAATTTTTGTTTTAATTTATTGACGCTAAATTTAAGCTGAAAAAAATTGTTTAATATTTCAAAAAAATATTTCCCTATTTTTTAATAAAGGTGACGTCTTGAAAAAATTCTCAATTGTAGAGATAGAAATGCTAAATATTTCAGAATTTTTTCAGATTTTTTTGAGTGGTGCGCCATATTGAAAAAAATTAAATGCCTTATATTTTAGCTATTTTTTACATATAAACGCATGTAAACCTTCATTTATGTACAAATTCGTTTAAATATATATCTTTTAATGATTATAGGACGTGCCACGTGTGTGAATAGTATAGTTAACTTTTAAATAGTTTTAAAGTATTTTGTGTTAAGCACTGGCAAAATTAATAAGTGGCTAAAGTGGAGTGGAGGAGGAGGGTAAATGGAGAGGAGCAAGAAAAGGCATGGAAATATGAAGTGAAAAGATGAGAGAGGATGACGTGGGAGAATTGATGATGGGAAGAAGAACGAGACAGTGAGTGGAGCGAGGAAGAGAGAGGACGGGGAGCAGAAGAAGTGAAACGAAGAAGATCCCCCCGAAGGGAGAAGGGCCAGGAAAAGGGAGAAAGAAAAAGACTGTCCCTTAAAGAGAAAAACGAAGAAGTGAAACCAAGAAGATCCCCCAAAGAGAGAAGGGCCAGAAAGAGGGAGAAAGAAAAAGACTGTCCCTTAAAGAGAAAAACGAAGAAGTGAAACCAAGATGTTCCCCCCGAAGGGAGAAGGGCCAGGAAGAGGCAGAAAGAATTTCGTAAAAAAAATTTGATCGGTTAAAATTAAAAATTAAAAACAGTGCGTGAATCTCGTTCTCGTGCTAAATCATTTTTTTTCTGTAGGAAACAGCCTGGCTGCTGGTACCGAATCTAAGGCAAAGAGTAAAAAGAAACAGGAGGGAACATATGGCTCGAGCTAAACGGACGGAAATGCCTATATATACCAGCATAAAAGTGGACACTAAAAATTAGAATAATGAATTACTAGAAATAGGAAATAAAAATAAATTGAAAACATCAAATAAAATATTAGAAAATTCAATACATAACGTTTGCAAAGCATTTTCAAAGAGTATAAAATTTGAGAAAGAAAAATTTTTAATTTAAAAGATATTTTGTCGAAAAATGTATATAGACAAACTCTTTTATAAATAAGTCATTATGATGGACTTTTCACAAGATATCAATCATTAATGTGCCATTAATTGATATTCATCTTTTGAATTTGAATATCAGGTAAGTACATATTAGGTACTCTGTACATCTTTTATTATAATTTGTGTATATTTTAATGTTTATTTCATATTATCAAATGAGAGATCATATAAAATCTCTTTAAAAGATCATTCAGAAACGATTTTGAACAAACTTCTCATAATATCGTACAACTCTTTCCACATGACAGCAAAGAAACATATTTTGTTGTTTTCCCCAATTCGCAAAAAGACTTTGAGAAAAATAAAGCAAGAATTTCACAAAGAAAATTAGTAGATTTCATAATGATATAAAATTCATTAATTCTACTAACTACTTAAGAAAATAAATCAAGCTGAACAAAACATTTTCACTAACGCAGGTATTTGTATACAAAATTTGAATTCAAAATTATTTAGAAACATCTATAAAATATTGAATTGCAGTTTGTTTCGAAATTCTTTTAAACATTGTAAAATTTGTATACGGACTTAGAAATTACGGAACAATACAGGATTTGATTAATTTATAATTGACATTCTAAGGATGAAGTAATTAAAAAGTGCGACGAGTTATATGAGTTACGTTTAAATGATTGCACGATACAAATTATAAAATGTATTAATAATATAATAAAAAAGTAGTTGATATTGACTTCTAATTTCGGATATGTATTGGTAATAATATACTTAAGTTAAAAATATTAATCATGAAAGTGTAGAAATTCCGAATTTATATTATTAAATTGCATTCATATATGAAATGAGTAGCTGATTAATTTTTTTGCACATATTTAGATCAAAAGAGATTTTGATAGAATATCTGGGAAATATCTGGGATGCAAAAATAGATTAATTGCATCATGGATTTTTAAAAAATTTACAAGCTTTTAAAAAACAATTTGTCAACAGGAGATCAACTCAATGAGATTCTCATGCAATCGGAATCTGTGAATATAGGTAAATGATTACATTTTTTTTTGCTCAGATATTAATATTTATCTATTGAAAGGTGATTGTTATATGTTTTCAAATATTTGATATAATAACTTTATAGATAGTAAAACGGTTCTTTAGATTTGGATCTTAATAGTTATTTTAGCTCTTAAATCAACGAAAATTAGTGTAAAATCTTCAGATCGCAGAAGAGTGTGGAAACCTACAGTTTCTGAAAGCCGAGATGACATTCTTGTGCATTGCAAAATTAGTTCGATAATATATGTTTGTTATCAATATTTGTAGTTAAGAGATAATAATTGTAATAATTTTTATGTTAGTAAAATGCAATTTAATATTTTTTTAATATCTCTTTTTTTTAGATACCAGGAGATATTGAACAAATCTGTATTAATGAACAAAACAAAATGTCCCAAATGAACAATGCAGCCGTTTATTATTATTGTTGGATCCGAAATAACTTTAATCGAAAAAGTATATGTGCGTTTCGATAAAATAATATATAAAATGTCATTTGTATTAAAGACCGTTTTGACGTACTTTTTAAAATATTTATCATTTTCAACATATGTTAGCCGAACAAATATGAGAATTTTTGGTATTTAATTCAATGGAGCATTTATGAATGTTTTACAAGATAAGGATGGCTGAGGATGGCTTGAAAAATCAAGCCAAAACGTATACGTATCTTATATATAGACCTGTCTTATATCGTGTATTTATATGTTTTTTCAGTATCACTTATTCTTTCAACATAACTACGCTTTTATATCATATTTTGCTTTCAGCATAACATCGGTATGATATAGAAAAAATATGTTGAGTGACAGATGATTGGTGCAGCTACTACCAAATCTCTTTATCCTCACCTGTACAATGCACACCTCGTGGCTTGGAAACCTCCGAGAAATGCTTATCGAAAAAAGGAGAACATTTGAGAGAGGAATTAGCTCATACACATAAGAAAGACATTACGTTTAGCATAACGTTAATAACTTCTTGTACTTGTGAAAAAAATGTCAACTCTTTAATCCGACAAATTAACGACCGATATTTAGTTTATCTTTTATATTTCTAAACCGATAACACTAATTTTAGGTTACGATCTGACTTGCGAATATAATTAACTCTAGAATTTATTATGTCGATTAATTTTTCATAAAATTACGCTGAAGAGGATCCGAACCCGGATCGAAACGTTCGTATTCTTTTCCAATGTTATGTAATAATTCCTGTTCTTTTTTAATATTGTCTAATAATTCAATAATGTATTAAATATCAATATAGTTTCGTAACATACAATTAGAATCTTAAATACAACCCACACACTAAATAAAGTTCCTTGCTTCTATTGCCTCTATACTTTCTTTATTTAATTACGAAGGAGCTCACACTCAATTTGTTATATGTTTTTATTTTCGGATTTTCATTATGTATTTTTGATATCCTTCAATATGTACGATTTCGTTATAATTTAAGTCATTAACGTTTACTGTGTACACCACTTAATTATCAGTGTTATGACTACATTTAATTTAAAGTACTTATCAAACTTCATTTTTATTATGTTTATTTTTTCTCTGCTTTTAACAATGTATTAAATTACCTTATTATTTACATTATACGTTAACCGCTCATTTATTGCCTTCTACCACGTCTTCCTTTTACAAGATATTTTATGTCAAAATATTGTAACTTTTGAGCCTCATACCTCGAAACGGACTTAATGAAAAAATACTTTATTATAGTGTTTTGAAAAGCGCAAGGTAAGCTACAAGAATGTGCAATGAAAAAAGGAGGGTTCCATTTAAGAAATTAAAGGTGACCTTTATATGACCTTCAAACAATTAAAAAACCGTTAAGAATCGCTCTCTCATAAATAATAATAAATGATACAATAACTGCTGTAGAGAGCAAGAGCACAAAACAAAATAAATTAAAATAGACGTTTTAGAAACAACGAATCGTATAATTCAAAACTTTAAGATGTAAATATGAAGATAATTAGTGCAAAACATAATAAAACAATTATTCAAGATCAAATCAGTGGCGTCATCTTATATCCCCCCTTGAAACCATACAACTTTTATTTAAAACATTTTTTTCTAACTTTTTCATGCTTACACGTTTTAAGACTGTTTCGGATATATAAATAAAAAAAATATTTTTTAGTATCTAACAAGAAGAAAATGCGCAAGTCAACAACCAAACAACCTTGTCTTTGTGGCAAAAATTTTGAAGATACCAGCCAATACATAGATCACGTAAAAAAATATTCCACAGGTTGGTAAAAATTGCTTTTTTTATTATGTGTTTTTCATGCTTACATGTTTTAAGACTGTTATACATATAATAACAACAAAAAGCTATCAAAATTAAAACAAAAAACATTTTTTACGTTTATACTGTTTGGAAAATAAAATATAAATAAATCTGTGTTATAAGAAGAATTAAAATATCAAAAAATAAAATTAATATATATGTGTATATATATATATATTTATTGTAAACATGTTACAATATTGTAGTATAAATTTATACACATATATAAATATATATATATATATATATATATATATATATATATATATATATATAAGATATAATATATAATTTATTTAAAGTGGTATAAATAAAAAAAATATTTTTTAGCGTCTAACAATAAAAATAAAATTTCTGAGTCAACAAAGTCAAGTACAAAGCATGTGTGTCAATGTGGCGAAGAATTCAATGATGTCTGCAAATACATTGACCACGCGAACAAATGTGTTTCATAGGTTGGTAAAAATTGCTTTTTCTTTTTATTATATGTTCTCTTTATCATGTAAAATATCAAAAAATAAAATTAATATATATATATATATATGTCTTTGGTATAATTCAGGAACAATTTTCGATATACATGGTATATTTTAGGGACATTTTATATACTTTTGAGGACTGCCTTTAAAATTACAATTTTCATACTTAGTAACATTCGAGGACATAAATTCTGTGAGATAAAAGTCCTCAAATTAGACCAAATATATGTGAATACTATTTTGTATTTGGTGTATTCTAAGAACATAAAACATTCAATTTCTTAATATCATGTTTTCAAGTTTTATAATTGTTTTTTTATTTTTACTGGCTTACACAAGGAAAATTAATGTGAAATCATAAAATAATTATAGAGATTTATCCACTAGCAAGGGTTTACAAAATATAATATTATATATTTTAATGTATTATAATATATTATAAATTTGTATTTTTTTAGTTTACATTTATAACTATTATCTATATGAAATTAAATTATATTAAAAATAAATAACAAAAGCACATTACAGGAAAACCAAACAGATAATATGTCCTCATATCAACCCATTGACTGTTTGCGTATTGATGTCTTTGAAATAGACCATACGTGTTAAATGGTTTATAGTTTTGAACGGTGAAAGAAATCTAAGAGGAAATCGTGACTGTTTAATTATAACAAGGCATGCGATAGATATGATTTGACGTCTCATATTAAAAGTATGCCTCATATATATGTATAAATATTTTTGTTCTAATTTTCTAAACTGTCCTCAAAATTTACCAACCATGTGCGCTTACAATCATATATTCTTTTCTAAAATAAATGTTTGTAATAATATTTATCTAAGAGATATTATATTATCACATATAATAAATTATATATATATATATATATATATATATATATAAATTATATATATAATTTTATGTAAAATTATAATATAATATTTTTTAGATAAAAAAATTATTACAAACATTTAAGTTCAACTTTTTTGTATTTTATGTCCATATGCTTCTGATATTTATCTATCAAAAACAAAAATTCTTATTTGCAACATTAATCGACGATTGCAGTAACAATGCATTATTGCAAATTCATAACATTGCAATATTGCTATAATATTTCGTTGCGACGACACACGGCCACGACTAGTCGTTACGTGGGAGGAAATGAAAGACTCCCTGAATCAGCAATTTCGTAAGTCCGTTCATTTTAACAATTTGTTTAAAGAAGCCGCGGTCTATGAAAGCACCCCCGGTCAGGCACTCGGAGACTATTGTTTCCAGAAATTGGCCAAAATGCGGAAATTAGATATCGCGATACTGGATAAGTATATCATTGACGCAGTGACCGGTAGGATCTCGGACGAGAATGTTGCGAGGACGGTAAAATCGACACAACATCAGAGTGCGAACGAATTATATGCGTATCACGTTGGGTAACCTTTCGTTAAAAAGCGATAAAAGTAAGATCGCGTCGAACAATAAGAACGATAGAAAGGACCGATCGATAAGATTTTTAAATGAATCGCGTACGAAGAACGACGAGAACATTAAGACAACGGAAAAAAGCACCGCGGATGGTTCAACCAAGCGATTCGAATGCTTCAATTGCGGTAAGCCCGGTCATATCGCAAAAAGGTGTTGCATGCCACGCATAGAGTGCGAGTCGTGTAATCGTTTGAGGCATCGCGCCGAAAAGTGTCCGCTAAAGAAGGAGATAAACGTCGTGGAAAATAGTGGGATTCCAAATTTATACGAGAAACCGGTATTTGTTAACGGGAATGAAATCAAAGGATTAATTGATACGGGTAGTAGCTGTACACTACTATGAACTTCCGTCGTCGAAAAGTATAACATGAAACCATCGATAACACCGCATAATGTATTGAGAGGTTTCGCTGGTCAAACTACAACAAGCAATCGATCAACGCGTTGCATAATTAAAATTATGGGTGCGACGGCACACGTTAACGCCATTGTTGTCCCGGATAACTATCTCACGTATGACGTCATTATCGGTCGCGATTTTCTCGAACAAAAACACATAGTAGCGATTAAGCGAGGAAACGAAGTGGAATTCAAACAGTCTCCCATGATAGAGACAGGGAGAAGAATTACGGTCGACGAAAACTTTTCGAACGTTCGGCCGGACGATTCGATTGTAATACATTTGGGGGACATTATCGAAAAAACGAGGGAAAGGGAACAATGTACGAACTTGATTCGCGAATTTAGAGACTGTGTGTCGGCGTCTATAAAAAACTTGGGGAAAACCGATGCTATCTCGTTGAATATCCGTTGTACGTCGTGGTTGAAGCGAGGTGGACGGGGGAGGGGGGGTCGCGGAAGGGGCCGGCCAATGGCCCTCCTTGCACCCCCCCCCCGTGTGTGTATGTTATGAAAATATTGAAAATATATATCATTAATAAAAATTAATACCAAGTGGTTCATTCAACAGTATATATATCCCTCAAATAATGTAAACAAAAACTTTTTCCGTGTCGCACAAATTAGTAGAACGTAAACCTCACTGTTGGTATTATCAGTTTATAAAATCGAAGGAACAGCATGAAAAATATGAAATTTTATTTTATTATATCTCTTACACCAATGCCGTCCCTCACTTAATTCTTGCGGGGAATTACTCAGAACACTCCCCCCCCCCTACAATATATTTAAATAGCGATAAAATCCGTGAGGTGTTACCTTTTATACATTTTTATCTAAGACATATTTATATACCTTTGTGTTTAATACGATAAGTAACCAAGTAGTTGTTGACAGTTATAAATGAGACGTTAGAAAAAATTCTTATAGCCCGATAGACTATAACCAATTAATATTAAATAATTAATCAATTATAACTAGTAATAAGAAGGTTCCGCGCGCGGAACCCGATACGGGAAGCCGGAACACCGCGGCGAAGATTACGAAAGGCTTCAAGCGAGGAAGTCCGACCCTTGGACTGCTTTTTTTTAATTAAAGTAAATCGTTTATTGTTTGTAATTGTTTATTCAATTTTAAAAAAAAGTTACCGATTTTTGAATTAGACTTTTTTTCAAAATAATGTAATATTAGCAGTTGAAAAATAAATACATTTGCGGTTTTTAAATTTGTTTTCGATTTGTACTAAATTGCGTATCTGTACGTTTCTGATGTCATAAATTATAAATCTAATATTAGAAGAATACTGCGCCCGTAGTTCTCTGCATTCGTGCCCCGTGTGCCATTGAACCGTCATTCCTACTCATGTTACTAGAACATAAATTTATTATTAATGCGTGGAAGAGATAAAATAAACTCATTCGAATAATTCCGGTTCAATTATAAAATATAATATACAATTTATTTAAACTGATATAAATAAAAAAAATATTTTTTAGTACCTAAGAAGAAGAAAATGCGCAAGTCAACAACTAAACAAGCTTGCCATTGTGACAAAAATTTTGATGATACCTGCCAATACATAGACCACGTAAACAAATGTTCCACATGTTGGTAATAATTGCTTTTTTTATTATGTATTTTTCATGCTTACATGTTTTAAGGCTGTTTCGGATCAAGAGACACGGTAGTGTCTTAGCTAAGTCCACGCGTTAGCAAAGATGCGCTCCGTGTCTTATTACGCGAGTCGGATTTGAGAATATACTCGATATTTTTATTTCTCATATAACTGCTCAACGGATCGAGTTCTTAGTAGAATTAATCGATATAGCTTGGGTTTAAATTATATAATAAAAGTGTTTTTATTTTTGCGATACGTTCTCTGTAAACGGAGATATCATAATGCAAAGTCTGAAATGTGAAAATTTCGATTAAGAAACGTCATGTCACATGATGTTACATTAAGAACTAATAAAAATTTTGCTTTACATTCACAACAAGAACATTATAAAAGTTTTACTCTTTTAGAAAAAATATTGGTTTACTTAGTAATGTGCTTCTCGATTATATGCATTGGTATTATGCCTTGGTATTATGAAAACATATATTGTTTTGGACTGGAAAAAAGGAAATAAGTCAATTAAAATTAAATGATCATGATATAAATTCAATATCAAAAACTTGAAAATTTTCCGAAAATATATCTCTGAGGAGTTTTGTTGTCTATCAAGAGTTAAAGAAGATGTAGAACATTGGAAAGCAACAGAATTTAGATTTTTAGATAATTTTTTTTATATACAGATCCTGTTGCATTGCAAGGAAAATTGTCTAATATTTAATATAAACATTTTTTATGCTTACACATCGCTATAAGAATTTTATATTCATCAGAGTGCATTAGATTTAATGCATATGCAAAATCCTTAATTCGATATTTTATTGAAAAGTATAAAAAAAATATATGGTAAGGAATATATTATATATAACGTGCATAATCTCTTGCATCTTTGCGATGATGTATTATTATTTTGAAAACTTTAGTGCATTTAAATTAAATACAAATTATACATTTTATCAGCATCAGTGTCGGTATACTTTTTTTATAATTATTGATTAAAAGAAAATACTAAAACTGGTTTCTCATTAAATTGATTATATAAGGAAGAATAACTCACGTCACGAATAGTAAAAACATCAAGATTGTGCTAGTGTGAGGGATTGTGCGAATTATTTCGAATTCTCATTTTCTTATGCAACTTCATTAAAATATCAATTTCGAATTTGTAAACTTAATTTTCATATTTTTCATATCTATATAAAATATATTTATATAAAATTGTTATTAATAAATTATAATGTAATATGCTATTATATTTCAATATTCCAACTGATATTTTAAAGCAATTATTTCTTTTTACTTGCTAATTATTAAAATATTAATCAAACTTTTTAAAAAGCTTTGTATACTACACTACGAATTTAAAATTCTTCTCATCTATCTGATAAGACCAGCAGAATTATACACAAGTAGATGGATCGTTAAATCAATGTATCCATAGGTTTTCTCTGTGTTAGCTTTGTTCCCATTGGATGCTTTACGCGTCTCCACAAACAGAGCTGTGTCTGATTTTTAAACTGCACAATGACATTCCGATTAAGGGGCTGGATGCCAGAACCAAGACCCACACAAATTTATTTTTGAAGAAGTTATTTACCACTTTGTGTATTCTGCATAATAGCATCTCAATTGATTTGAGAGCACCCAGGTATTTCCAAATAACATAACAATAAAAGTAAAGAAAAATAAAATGAAATTCTAGTTTTCAGGTTTTATGTGAACAAGATTGATTTTTCTTTAAAGTAAATTCTTGTTTCTTTAAAGTAAATTCATGTTCTTAATTCAAAGAGACACCTTTCTCCTAGAATACTAATTTCTAGATAACCAAATTTAACCAAAATGTTTAAAAAAAAATTCAAAAACCAATAAATAAAAATAAACCAATTAGAAAATTAAACTTTTAGAAAGTTGAAATTAATTAGAAAATTAATAACTAATTAGAATAATTAATAACAGAGCAAAATATTAGAAACTCATTGCAGATACTGTTATACATTTCATTGTCGGAAATACAAATTAAAACTATTAGAAGAATGATAATTGAAAACCACATTAGAAAATTAAAAACCAATTAGAAAAGTTGAAAAGATGTTTTGACTACTGAAAAATTGTTTGAAAGCCTTTCATATATATAACTACGTTGAGAATTGTAATTTAAAAATTTCATATTTTTTTAAATATATATATAATAGTATTATAAACCCAGAGATAGATATCTCAGTATAACCAATTCGCAGTATTATGTACAACGTATCAGATGTCTGTACATAAAGTATTACATATTTTCTTAAAGTCTTCGATTGCACAATTGTTGAAAGCCATAATTTTAAACAAGATATTTAACCAAAATGTAAAAAAAATGCAAAAAAAATGTTCAAAATAAGAATATTTGAAAACTATTAAAACTAAAAAAATTAAACTTAAAAAATTTAAATCAATTAGAAAATTAATAACTAATTAGACTTAATAGCGGAGCGAAATATTGGAAACTACATATAAACTTATCTATATTCTATAGTTTTTTAAAATACGAAATTACTCGTAGATTACAGATATACAGGCATAAATACATTTTACATTTTTTATGTAGCTAGCTATAACTACATATATTACCTTGAGCAATAAATAAAAAAATTTTATAATTATTCACATATAGCAGCTATTGCTATAAAAAGCTGCGTAAAAATCTACGCGCTAAATATTTAAAAAAATATTTTAATAAAATAAATTATATTTTTGTATTTTGAAACTTACGTAATTACGATGCTGTAAGATTGTCATGGTAATTGTTGCGCCGATTTTGCCAGATTCCTTGCTGAAGACTTCCGTTTTCCTCTTTCGTGAGCAATAGAGATATATCTACTATGCTACTATATAGAACTGGGCTTTCCCTCCACTTTAAACTGGAATACCTGCAAAATGGTAAAGAATAAGAAAATCTGGACTACGTCAACAAATTAGCACATAATTAGTACTAAATTAAATAAAAGTTATTTAGGTCAATATATCGTATTTTCTGCCTCCGAATTTAATGTGAATAGACTATATTATTCCTAAATTCGGGGATATAGCTTCTCAAAGTTATACAAATCGCAAACATAAACACGAAAATACCTTGCGAAGTCAATGGAATACAAGAAAAACCAAAGACAACAAAACCGAACAATAACGCGATGACCTTATTTTTCATTTAAAACAAGCGCGACACGAAGACACAATTCCGTTATCATAATTTTATATTTTCTGATACTCTTTCAATATTGAGTTGCCCACATTTACGTGAAAAAGATGACAACTCTTTAATAATTAATGAAAATGGAAAAATTTATAGATATTATAAAAAAATGTCTTTTGAAAATTTTACAATATCACTAGCTCAAAGAAAATAACTGTGTTTTTTTAAGAAATTCTAATTATATGCCTATTTCAAATTTATAAAAATGAAAATAATAACATAAAAATAACTGGAAAAATTTTTCAAAATATATCGAATTTCATATAAAAGCCTTCATTTAGTTTAGCTAGAAAAGTTGATATACATGAAAAATCAAATACAGCAACATTTGATTGTAAAGATATAAAAATATAATGTTTAATTTTACCAATGAATGATAAATTTGCAGTAATTCCATTATTACACAACAATTTGTAATATCTATTGCATATTAAAGTATTATGTTCACACATGTAAAGTTTAAATATTATTTTGACATTTAATAATTTTTTTTAATTTATATTTAATTAAAAATGTCACTTTTTGTAAAATTTTAATCGTAAAAAAATGTTATTATGATTAATAATAAATTAAATTTTAATAGTAGTTTAATATAAGTGCTGTATATAAAATAACAGTAGTAGTTATTTTCTCTGGTCTTTTAAGATAACATTTATCATCAGTGTTATATAAGACTAAAACTAATTTGAAACTCGAAAGAAGGTATATAAAAAACTATTAAAATTTTTTTAAAAAGTTTAGAAAATGAACAAATAAATGGATTTACAAATTTTCAGTTGCGACGGAAAAGCATTTTTAAGAGATGACATCATCCCTCATATACATATAAAACGGCTTTTTTCTATATATATTGTTTAATATATTGTTTTTATTTCTAGATAGAATAAAAAATAATAACAATTGAGACAGCAATTTCCGAAAAAAAGGAATATAAAAATAAAAAAATTCTATAAAAGAGGATTTTAAAAACTTTAACACTACTATTATATATTAAAGATTTTTTTTTTAAGTTTTTAAACATAAAAATTTTATTTTATATAACTCAAAATATTAAGATTATTATCAATTTTTTTACTAAATAAAAGTAAAATTAAAAGTCATTTTTTTATTGTTATTACATGATTTTATAATATTTATCAAATAATTTAATATTTATTACCAACCAATTTGTCTATATTTACTAATTGCTTAGTTATACTTGTCATATCATTTCGTAATATTTATTAAATAATTCAATAATAATTAACAAACAATTTGTTTATATTTATTAAATTATTTCGTTATAATTATCACAATAGTTTGATAATATTTATTATACAATTTGATAATTATTACTAACCAATCTGTTTATATTTCTCAAATCGTTTGGTTGTATTTATCACTACTTGAGAATAATGATTGAACTCTGTCAACATTAATCAAGTCGTGTCAAATTTTGCTAAAATTTTTTATTAATATTAGCCAATTTATTTCGTCATAATTACCTATACTATTAGTTAAAACTATTTCATCACAATAATGGATAATATTTACCAAGACTAGATTATTATAACCAATCTTTTTTGTCAGTGTATTTAAATAATTTACAAGTTACCTGAGGTATGCAATTTAGGTGCTTTACCTTGTATACGTACATACATATGTATGTATCGTATCTATATCGTCATTGCAATTTCGTCACCTGCGCTCGAAACCGTGTTCTATGAAGCATTCATCAACTAGCGTATATACTATCGTATACTATTGTAAATAAGAATTTGACAGAAAAATCAAGCCTTTTAAGACCTAAAAGATTTGTAAGTTTAAAAAGAAATTATGTTAACCTAACATATTACTTTTATCTTGACGTTCTAAAATAAATACAATTCTATTTTATTTAATGTTGCGTTTTATTAATTAATACGTGCAAGCAATTTTTTGCGAGTAATTCCGCGATTGTCATCCAAACAACAATTACAAAATTTCAGTGCTTTCTGTTTTGAAAATTATATAAAAAGCAATAAGAAACAATTAATGAAAAACAATTACAACAGTTAATGAAAAGATATAAGAAAACGGAATACGTCGACTCATTTTCGTTAAAACATAATTGCTAAATATTTTAAAAATATAACAAAAATTATGGTTGTAAATATGTGCTTGAAAATGAACTAATATATAGTAATTACAACATTACATTACAGTACCTGCAAATACCGAATAAAATATTTACTATAAATTGTAAAAGTTTTAGTAATAACTGTTAAATTTAAAAAAATAATGTATGTATTCTCATGTTGAACATAATTAAGGACAATAATAAAGATATTTCTTTTATTGATTAAAAAAATTAAATATGTAAAAAATGTGTATAAAATATTAATTAAATCCAATTTAATATTAGAATAATGATCATAAGTAATAATGATTTTTTTCTGGCCAATTACAAATAGATCATGTTATAAAATGTGTAAAATTTCTCATATAAATAAATCAAGTACATTCGCAACATTTTTGCTAAACCATGAAATGTAATTTTATACATTTTAACATATTTCTTGTAATAATTTTAAATATACACAAGTATACAACAAAATTTTAACATGTACTCTCAGAGAAAAATGATACTCTATTTTCAAAATTGCTTTAAAAACGGTCGAACAGAATGAATATCTCGATTCGGCTTTCTGCACTTACACTTTCTTCGATTCATTTAAAAACTTTGAAACAATCCAAATTATCGTACGATTCAACAATCACTACCGTATCACCACACTTTTTATCATTTCGTATGTTCCACCAGTTTTTTTGTTCAACTTATAATAAAATTTAATATTGTTCCACAGAATTTTTTTGTCGACAAATGCCAATAAAATACTGTCAAATTTAATCTCAAAACTAACGACGCAAAGAAGTTACCGCCTTAAAATTTTAGGTGGTCAGCTGAAGAAAACATCAAGTTTAATAATACAACCAGTAATTAAAAGAATAAAAGAAAAAATTTAAAAAAATTAGTCGCAGCAGGTTTTGAACAAACTGTATATACGCATATTTTAACTTATTATATGTTTATTTATTTTTTTTACTTTATTTGCAAAAATGGAACACATAAAAAAAGCATAAAAAAACTAATCTTACAATTAGCAAGATATATGTAATATAGAGAATACTGAAAATATTATATAACTATAAAATCTCCTTCGAGCGACAGTTCGCCCGCACTCGATGTAGAGCTTTCGAAGTAGTAGTGTGTCAGTGACAGAACAACATAATGCAAGGAGAGCGCACTCATCCAGCAAGTTATAAGTGTTCAACGTGCTCCAAAACGTAAGTTAACCGCTTTTCTTAATAATAAAAAGATTTTTGTTTCAATTATTTTTTTAAATATAATTTATTGTTAAATCTTTTACAGATTTAACCGCAAATATAACTTAAAAATCCATGTACGGACTCATACAGGCGAGAGGCCTTACGCGTGCAAATTCTGCACGCGGAGATTCGTCCAGTCTGCGCATCTCCAGTAATCAAAAGTGATCCGCGACTTTGAAAAAATTAAGAACCACTGGTGTAGACGAATAAACGAGCGTTTACATATTTTAGAAAATAATGGAAATAATGTAAATATTCACCGTAATATTAACTTGCTTCCACTATTACCAATGGATTGTCTTGAAAATATTAATAATTTCGAAATTATATTAGTATCTCAGGAAGCGCAATCACAGCTAGTATGTACAATTTTATCTCTGTTTTTAAATTAATATTAAATGCGTTAGGAAAATATCATGAATAAAAAATAATATTTTAGGTTAATATGTTAACTATGATTGGTGGAACAAATGAGAAAGATGCAATAAAAAGGATATTGCAAAAATTATTCACAAATAATCTAGTTTCAAAGCTTCTGCTCTTGGACTGGAACAAAAATAATTTTAAATTAAAAGATTTGAAATTAATTATGTGCATGAAGAGTAAGTTGCATACAAACTATTGTTTCCCCATATATATTACACATATTCTATTTTTTATTTATTTGATTTTTTTATCTTATAAATATTCATTTCTTTAAATGCCATAAAAAATATTTGTTCTATACTATAACAGAAGCACAATTTGAAGAGATTTTGAAAACATAGTTTAGTCAATCAATCCTGCGATTAAATCGTGAAAATGCAACGAATGAAAATGCAAGAAACGATACTGCGAAAAACGACGTAAATATATAATGTTTTCATTTTTATTCTTAAACAAAAAAATTTGATTTTTTATCCCACAAGTTTATTTTCTATAGCATTTAATACATGAAAATAATAATTATATATAACTAATTCAAATTAAAATAGTATATTTACTATATATAATGGCAACAATTATTTTATATAATATTTATGTTATTTTAAATACTCATTCTTTTTTAAACGCATTTAAGTGATTAAATTCTTACAATTATTTACTTCCAGTTACAATTTATGAAAGTTTAGTTGAAATTTATAAAATTTTTAAAATATTTTATTATAAAATACTATACATGTATATACAATAAATATATATATATATATATATATATATATATATATATATATATATATATATTTCGTATATACAGATATAAAATAATTATTTTTTATTTTAGTATTATCAATATAAATATTTATATAATACGTAATACTTTAATATTATTCTATGATAATAAGAAAGATTTTTTTTTGCTTTATCTGTGTTTTGTTTCAAATAAAATATTTTTCATAGAGAGTTTATAATCTTCAATTTAGATTACTTTATGTTCTATATAAATGTTAAATTAAAATAATAATTATTTTAATAAATTGCGAGTTATACAATTAAATAAATAAATGTATTAATCAATGTATTATTTCATGAAGTGTTATTATTACGCCCATTTCAATTCCGATTATATATCGGCGATTATGTATAATATAATTATTATCATATAAAAACTTTTAACAACATAACTTTATTGACTTTAATCTATTTCTACATATAATATATTAAAATAACAATATATATTATACTTGAAAATAGTTTAAATCGGTATATTATGTAATTAAAAGTTTTACTATTGACTATAAATATATTATTGTGTATGTAGCTATAAATATATTATAATTAATAGTAATATATCATAGTAAAATTTAAATACTATTTCCACAAAATGTTTATGATATAATATCAAGAAATGTTTCTACAATGTTTTAATTGTAAGTATTTAAATGCGGACATTAACCGTTTATGTTATCTCACTAAAATGTTTCTATATATATATCTTTAAAACAATTCACGTTACAAAGAAACATTATTGAAACGTATTAAATACGTTACTTTATATAGTGGGTTATTCCTACAATTTTTAATTCTCTTTTTAAAATAAATAAATAATATATATTTCTAACAGTTTATAATAATATGCATTTATAACAATTTAGTTATAAAAATCTCGTAAAGGAGTGCAAAAAAAGAAAGAAACTGAGAATAAAAAATAAAAGCCAATTTGAAAAAAAAAGGTCAGTTCAACCAAACATCCAACAAAGAAACAATCTCCTTTAAAATGTTTGCAACATTTATTTTTCGAGAAAAGATATTTTATTAAGACATTCTAAGACAAATTTGAAACATGAAAAAAGATATATAAAAAACTATTAAAATTTTTGTAAAAAGTTTAGAAAATAAATAAATAAATTTACAAATTTTCAGTTGCGGCGGAAAAGCATTTTTAAGAGGTAACATCATCCCTTATATAATACGGCTTTTTCCTTTTCTCGCTATATCTCGAGAATTTTTAGAAATATCAAAAAATGTTTTATACAAAGCTTTTTTCGTAAAAACCGCTTTATATGTCGAGAATAATTTCATCTCTTAAAAGTCTTTTTCCGTCGCAAATAAAAATTTCCTAATTTATAAAATTATTTAATTATTTTAATGATTAAATATTTATCCTAAAGAGTTAGCAATTAGTAATATATAGAAATCTGTGCAGATAACTCACCGACATAATACACGTTCACGAGAGTCCTGGACTCCGACATATCTGTTCTGTTTCTGAGTTCATTGGCTTTCTCTGCTCGTTATCCGCATGGGTTTCTCTCACTCCCTCATTTAGGTGAAATCCAGTTCTATAGAAATGCAAATTATAAATATACTAATTACAATGAAAGGCCATGTATTCAAATGAAAATAAGTCAAGAAAAATTGTTAAAAAATTATACTCATTTATAGCAAAATAGAGTTTTATTTAATTTATATAGCTTACAAATTAGCACATAATTAGTAAATTAAATAAAAGTTATTTAGGTCAATATTTCGTATTTTTTGTGAGCCTTTGAATTTAATGTGAATAGACTATATTATTCCTAAACTCGGGGATATAGCTTCTCAAAGTTATACAAATCGCAAACATAAACGCGGTAATACCTTGCGAAGTCAACGGAATGCAAGAAAAACTAAAGACAACAAAACCGAACAATAACGCGATGACCTTATTTTTCATCTGAAACAAGCGCGACACGAAGACACAATTCCGTTATCATAATTTTATATTTTCTGATACTCTTTCAATATTGAGTTGCCCACATTTACGTGAAAAAGATGACAACTCTTTAATAATTAATGAAAATGGAAAAATTTATAGATATTATAAAAAAATGTCTTTTGAAAATTTTACAATATCACTAGCTCAAAGAAAATAACTGTGTTTTTTTAAGAAATTCTAATTATATGCCTATTTCAAATTTATAAAAATGAAAATAATAACATAAAAATAACTGGAAAAATTTTTCAAAATATATCGAATTTCATAGAAAAGCCTTCATTTAGTTTAGCTAGAAAAGTTGATATACATGAAACATCAAATACAGCAACATTTGATTGTAAAGATATAAAAATATAATGTTGAATTTTACCAATGAATGATAAATTTGCAGTAATTCCATTATTACACAACAATTTGTAATATCTATTGCATATTAAAGTATTATGTTCACACATGGAAAGTTTAAATATTATTTTGACGTTTAATAATTTTTTTTAATTTATATTTAATTAAAAATGTCACTTTTTGTAAAATTTTAATCGTAAAAAAATGTTATTATGATTAATAATAAATTAAATTTTGATAGTAGTTTAATATAAGTGCTGTATATAAAATAACAGTAGTAGTTATTTTCTCTGGTCTTTTAAAATAACATTTGTCATCAGTGTTATATAAGATTAAGACAAATTTGAAACACAAAAAAGGTATATAAAAAACTATTAAAATTTTTTTTTTTAATGTTTAGAAAATGAACAACTAAATGGATTTACAAATTTTCAGTTGCGACGGAAAAGCATTTTTAAGAGATGACATCATCCCTCATATACATATAAAACGGCTTTTTCCTTTTCTCGCTATATCTCGAAAATTATTAGAGATATCAAAAAATGTTTTATACAAAGCTTTTTCTCGTAAAAACCGCTTTATATATCGAGAGTAATTTCATCTCTTAAAAGTCTTTTTCTGTCGCAAATAAAAATTTCAAAAAATTTATAAAATTATCTAATTATATTAATAATTAAATATTTATCTTAAAGAGTTAGCAGTTAGTAATATTTAAAAATCTGTGCAGATAACTCACCGGCACAATACACGTTCACGAGGGTCCTGGAGTCCGATATCTTCGTCCTGTTCTTGAGATTGGCTCTCTCTGCTCGATGGGGTCTCTTGGATTCTTCAAGTGCTCGCACCAGACTGAGCGCGGATCCTTCCATCCCAGATCGATAGCTCGATCAATCCTGCGCACACGGGGTGCGTAATTGTGGCCAATTACGTAGCGACACGTCGTCTCGCTGACGAGCCGCGCGCTCAAGAAAGTATCGATAGTATACGCACCCCCGATTACGACATGCCAAATCTGTCGAAATTCTTTCGAAGGGCTTTTTGCTAAGATCGAAATCTTCTATCTCGATCAGAAATATTATTAGGATCCATCGTCGATGATCATAGCCAGTCGTGATACGCCAACTTCTTTGCCAAAAAAAGTCCACAGGGCGTCTCTTGGGGGTGCGACTCCATACAGCCCTAGTTCCTTGCGCGAGGATCATTCAACAGTCTGTGGATTTACGCATTCCGATAACTTTCCGATCACGCCGTGTTGGGCTGATTTGCGCCAGTTAAATTGCTCTTTCATATTATATATATTTATATATATACAGGGTATCCGGTCGCGACCGTCCCATAGCTCAAGGTCAGATAGAGCAAGTCAAACTGAACATAAAAGTCCTCTACCATTTTGCGATTTGCGCAATAATTATTAAACTATTAATTAAAAACGCTCAGCGAACGATATTATATACAGGGTGGGCCAAATAACCTGTGACAGACTATTTTCTCCGAAACTATTGGAGATAGAGACTTGAATTTTTTTACGTTAAATGGCACATGGGGACTGATTACGTGGCGCGTAGGAAAATTTTTTGGGAGGACTTTTAGGGGGACAAAAAAATGATACCCCTTATTTTTTAAATGAAATACTCTATATATTTTTGCATATTTTTGTAGCTTATTTCGAGAGCTTTCCGAAACACTATAATAAAATGTTTTTTTATTAAATACTTTTCGAGTTATAAGGTTTCAAAGTTGCAATATTTTGACATAAAATACAAGATATTTCGTAAAATATTCATTTTTCGATTATCTTACCCTAATACTTTTATGCACAGAATAATGAGACAAATCAATTGGCGTAATTACACATAGTTATCTTTAAGAACAAATCTGAATTTGCGACTACAAGTTACACATTTTTACTTTAACATAATGTGTTTTAATTACGCCAATTGATTTGTCTCATTATTCTGTGCATAAAAGTATTAGGGTAAGATAACCGAAAAATGAATATTTTACGAGATATCTTGTATTTTATATCAAAATATTGCAACTTTGAAACCTTATAACTCGAAAAGTATTTAATAAAAAAACATTTTATTATAGTGTTTCGGAAAGCTCTCGAAATAAGCTACAAAAATATGCAAAAATATATAGAGTATTTCATTTAAAAAATAAGGGGTATCATTTTTTTGTCCCCCTAAAAGTCCTCCCAAAAAATTTTCCTACGCGCCACGTAATCAGTCCCCATGTGCCATTTAACGTAAAAAAAATTCAAGTCTCTATCTCCAATAGTTTCGGAGAAAATAGTCTGTCACAGGTTATTTGGCCCACCCTGTATATATACAAAGTGTCCGGTAATAATCGCTCCATCTCTCTAGGGCTGATAGAACCAGTCAAACTGAACATAAAAATTCTCTACCATTTTGCGATTTTCGCAATAATTATAAAAATATTAATTAAAAACGCTCAGCATATGCTGAGTGCTATATACAGCGCGCGCTCACACGCTGAGCGTTTTTAATTAATATTTTAATAATATTGCGAAAATCGCAAAATGGTAGAGGATTTTTATGTTCAGTTTGACTTGCTCTATCAGCCCTAGAGAGGTGAAGCGATTATTACCGGACACTTTGTATATATATGTAATATCGTTCGCTGAGCGTTTTTAATTAATAGTTTAATAATTATTGCGCAAATCGCAAAATGATAGAAGACTTTTATGTTCAGTTTGATTTGCTCTATCTGCCCTAAAGAGGTGAGGCCGTCATTACCGGACACCCTGTATATATGCAGACACACACATACACACACACACACACACAAAATAAATTGCGCACGTTACGCGCGCTTGTGATGTTCTACTCTTTAATATGTGTAGTTTTCACCGCTTCGTCTGTCAATTTCTTTCTTAATACAATTATAATCTTTTTACATAAAAATTTGCTTATTATATATATTCTGAATCTCGAGCCTGAACTATTCAACCTACAATTATATTTTAGATATCCTATAAATCTTATCTGACCCTACTTACTTTTTATTTAGGACAATTTGGAATACTGAAAAGATATCGATCAAACATTAAATTCTTCCATTTCCAACGTTTTCTTGAATATCTCGCTACTTTTAAACTACAAAACAGTATAAATAGACAAATATCAGGAAAATATCGAGAAAATAAAAATTGATGTGTTGGTATTGCGGGTGATAATTTTTACCGTCACAATAGATTATTTGCAGATTCATGGAAAAATCTTCTAATAAATAATAATTAAATTGTTTGGAAGAAAAGAGCTCTTATTTTCTTTATTTTTGTTCAATTAAGAGAAATCTCACTTTAATAAACATTTATTAATTTATATTTCTAATAGAATGAAACATTTGAAAATTAAGTTTAAGAAATCAATCAGTCAAAGTCGTAGCTTTTATTTTTTTGTATTATTTTATTTTTGATAATTCTTTACGTAATATGCTTGTGCATTCCCCCCATCCTTGCAAAACAGTGAAACGTGAAAGATATCGATGGCACTTTATTTCACAGGTGCTGTCGTGATAACATTTTTTATTTGCTGGGCACCTTTCCACGCTCAGCGCTTATTATACGTGTATCAGGTGTCGGCCTTCAACGACATTAATGAGTGGTTATATCCACTGGGCGGTTGTTTATACTACTTCAGCACAACCGTGAATCCGATCTTATATAACGTGATGAGCGCCAAGTATAGGATGGCGTTCAAGAAAACACTTTGTTTTACTCCGACGAGTCCTACTATCACGAGGGATGATCTTACAACTTATGATCTATTCAACCTAAAATCTTAAAAATATTTATAAAATATTTTAATAAATACTTATAAAACATTTAAATAATTATTATAAATATTTTGTGCTGTCTGGGTATATATGTATATTTGGCAGACGGCGTTTAAAAACGATAGTTTGATAATTGATCGACTTATCTGGAGAAAATTCGAGATTTTGAGTTTGACACAATAAGCAAGTGTCAAATGCACATCTGCATTTAAGGGATACTAGACTTCAAGAGTCCGGATGTCGAGAATGAATTTCCTGGATTGTATGTGTCCGAATCGGCGAAGAAGCAATGAAAGCAATTGTACGTAACACAGCTGTCATCGTGTTACATCTGTTAAACTAATAGACTCAAAGTGACAGAAAGAATAAAGATGTTATGCACCTGTTAAAGAGTCTTTGTCTGGTTCTAAATATTATATGTATATATTTGTATCTTTTTCTTTCACCAAATTAAGTTACCACATATCTGTGAAGCCGCAGTTATTAATAATTTATTAATAATATTATTAATAAGTAATAATTTTTATAACGCAGTTAATGACGAAGGCAGCCATGACAAGCATTCCAAGAAGAAGCTCTTGGGTGGAAAGCGAAAGGACAGGAGCTAGAGGCGACTTTAGAAAGTGAAAGTTCACCGGACGAAGATCAAGAAATCAACTAACAATAAGTTAATTCTATTTTTTTTCTTTTTTTGATTGTGACATTTCTATCTCATAACGTACAAGTGCTAATTTATCACATAGTTAACAGATCTTTCTGTTTCATATTTATCAGAAATATAATCAAGTTAACAAGTGCTTGATGATTAGAAACGATGGCCATTCAACCATTATTGATCCATATTTTCTATCCGTGCTATACTTTTTTCACACTGGCATAATGAAACTTGATTTTTAATATTAGCTTATTTCAAATATTTATGATTTGATACTTTTGCTTACATTGATTTTAATTTGCTCAGTTAATATACTGTTACGTTCGCCAGATCCAAGGGGCGCAATGCTCGGCTCTCAATTTTACACTCACACTCATAAATAAAACACACTTTTAATAAACAAGGGGAACTTTAATAATTAACACGATCACAGAAAAACTTTACAATAATATCAATAATCTCGTAACGTAAGATAACGCGATTGTTCAGCTTGACAGCTGTCACAAATTTCTCAAAATCATAAGACATAAAAATATATTTTAGTATCAAAGTCTTTATAATATACATACATATATATATATATATATATATATATATATATATATATATATATAGGGGAACGTGGGGTAGAACGGCCAACGTAAGCATTGAGCAAGTTTTCAACATATTAAAAAAAATTTTAAATGTAAAATTTTTTTCTCACTTTGTGGGTTTGTCACGTGTCTGAAAAAAAATCTGCGAACATTTTAAACTTTCTAATGTAAAAGCTTGAAGTTTCTCCTACAAGCCCCTCCCCCGCCTACGCTTTTGTTAACTATCATTGCACAGTATCACATGGGTTTTCAACTTAAAAATTACAAATTCACATTCACAGCATTTGAAATGTTGATAGATATCGATACAAAATATGTATAAATATGACAGAAAAAATCGAAACAAGAATCTATATGAAATCGTACAATAATAAATCACGTTTGACATTGAAAGGAATAAAATGTGATACATTGACTGTGTAGACGGGGGCGGGGCGGAGCTGCAGCATTCAAAGTATGTGTTACTTAGGAGTGTAGTTTCTACAACATATGTCAAAGTCAAGGTCATGGGCAAGGTGTGCGTTAAAGTAAAGTTTTACCGAAATACACTTTCGACCTTTTGATGTGTAATTGTAATTAGTATAAATTAATTCAAACTTAAGACGTACATATATAAAATATGAAATGATATAAATTTTATAAAGTGTAATTTAGCTTTGGAATATAATACGTATATTTCACGTGTTTTAACATCATTCTGAATAAAAACAATTAATTTTATACTGTCATTTTTGGTAACTTTCTGGATATTTAAATACAAATAACAAAATTTTACATGAGAAAAGCTGTAAAGTAAATTTTTATCACGATAATTCTTCTGTAATTTGTAAAGCAATTGCAGGAATAAATTTATAATAAATTACAGTCAAAAAATAATGCTGACACATTCCAAAATAAAGTTACAAATTTAAGTCCATTAATTTTGCGAAATTTTCAATTAAATTTGAAAGATATTATTCAGGAATTAAACTTTTCTTTTAGAAAATGTAAAAGAGACGATTTTTTTTAGCCTTTAAAGTAGATTGGGCTCTTAAATATAACATACAAAATAGAATAAAATTCGAAAAAGAAAATGAATTAAAAATCAATAGCAGAACACTAACTTTATAATATATATAAAATACATAAAAATGTTTAAATATGCACAATTAAATATGAATTTTTAGAATACTTTTTCTATAACAAAAAATTTTTATTTTAATCTGACTTTCCAATCTGCTTTCTAAAAAAATATGCAGTTTAATACAAATATATATAAAATTTTGATATTTATTGATTATCTTTATTTGAAATTTTAAAAGCGGATTATATAGATCTCCTAAAATTTTTCGTGTGAGACGAATAAAGTTTAGAATAAGAATTAGGATTAAATTTGAGAAAAATATATTTGCATTTGAATACAAGTTTTATTATATATGTACATTTATGTCGCAAATAATACATGGAAAATTTTGCAATTTTAGAAATGCATAGCCTTTGCAATTTACGATTATTATATCATCGAAAGTTTGAAGAACTTATTTCGTTATGAAATTCGAAAGTGGACTATATTGACTTGACAATTTGTTAAATATACGGTTTGATAAACACAGTTTTTGCCAGTCCTAAAAAAAAAGATTTCATCTATTCTGTACTTATTGTTAAATTAAATGTTAAATTATATAGTTAAATTATAGTTTAAATATGTGTGTATAGTTATATTTATTTAAATTACGCTTGACTATGAATATAAATTTGATATTTTAATTAGCAGTTTGATCATAAATAGTCAAAGAGAATCAGCACGTTTTCTCAAGTCTAAAAAGCAACGAATCTGTTAGATCTTTTTAATAATACTGTTTTTGTTTTATTTCAAATTGGATAAATAATACAGTCATTGACTAGATTACACACTTGAGCAGAACGTGACATTTACACATGCGAAATGAAGTGTAATAATTATCCGTAATTACATTCGTTCTTTCCATAAAAAATTATACAATATTTTATTTTAAAAAGTCCCTTTGAAAATCCTATAAAAAAATATTCGTGTTATAATATAATATATCTTTCTCGTGTACAAGGCCCCTTTATAAGCTGTCTTAAAAATTCTACGATATTTTGTGGCACAAAAATCAATGCTTTTATTATCGCTTTCGTTCGGATTTAAAGTTTTAAATTTAATTACAATTTCCTCCGTTCTTTCATGATAATGTCTCCTACATTTTATCTCGTAACATCCTCCACTTTCTTGCTTCCCACACGTGCGTGTGTTTGTGTGTGATTCATGAAGCAGCATGGTTGTCATGATACTGGCGTCCATGACTCTGTGATTGCATGATCTCGTGCATTCGTAACTTGTGCTCCATTACACCCGAAATCCTTCGTGGATATCTTACATGAGTCCACGAAATGAATTATAGTCGACCAAAGTGACGGGGAAGACAGTATAAATTACTTATAAAGGCAACGTATTTGCATACCAGAAATGGTGCTGCCAACAGCATGGTGTCGTAACGTATGAGTGCTCTCGTGGAAACTTTGATAGCCTGGAAGATAAAAAAAATGTAGGAAATGTTAATCACACACAGTAAAGTAGGTAATTAAAAGTAAATTAAAAATAAAAATATATTTTGTAATGTGGATTATATAGAGTGGTATATTTTAATTTTACTAATCAAATATCTTGAAATCCTGGAATTATAGAAAATAATTTTTCAGACAAAATTGATAGAGTTTTGATAAGGAAAAGAGGTCAATCGAGTTTTTTAAAATAAAAATAATTTTATATTTTTATACAAATTCATTCACAATAATTGATGTAAAAGAGTAGGATGACTTAAAATTGAATGGTATAAAAAATATTTTATACAATTTGTTATTACATTTTACATAAACCATGAAATATCTCGTAAAATATTCATTTTTCTATAATGTTATTTTAATAATTTTAATCTAATTTTAGAGAGTATACAAAATAATAAAAAAATTAATTTTTACAAAGAAATTAGAAGGATTTTATTTCAAAAATTAGATGACCTTTACATGAAGAATGATCTTAGTTAAAATTTAAGATTATCAATTTTTTGTCTTTTCAAAACTCTATCAATCAAGTTTTGCCTAAAACTTTTTTTTACATTTTATAAATTTCAGATATTTAATTATTAAGATTAAAATAAATTACCGTATATTAAGACACAAGGTAATGACTTTTACACGGGATATACTCTTACCACCTTTATAGCTTGCATCATCGACTTTAGATCGTGCTTGTTATCATAATAATTGATGTCAATGATGGATGAATCTGATATCTGATAAAATGGAATTAACTAAAGAAAAAAAATTAATTAATTAATCAATTAATTAATTTTTTTTCTTTAGTTAATTCCATACCTGTGAAATCCTCTATCATTAATCAATTGTGACGTTGTCTAAAACTATCAGCTACTGAATTTACACCCAACACTAGCTCGATATTAGGATAGTCACCATCTTTTCTCAATGATTTATTCTTGTTAGGATACGTCTCAAGGATGTCATGATTGACAGTGACAAAAGTTATATTGGAAACAGTCCTTATTAAACTTTACATTTCGTCATAGTAATTTCTAAAAATAACCATATAAAATGCTTATTATGTTCGCTGTTTCCGCGTATATTTCTCAAATTATCCTTAGTTTTAATAAAAGCTAATCCTTCAGTGCCTTCGAATATCGTTCAAAGACATTGTGTTTTATATCAGATACTCCAGGAAACTAGCTAGACTGATAGCTAGACGCTACCCAGGTAGAACAGAAAGTCACAATAATGTTAAAATACATCAAAATGATTAGAAAATGATCGAAAAGTGAGTTTTTCTACTCATATTTTCATCATTTTGATGTCATTTGACATTACTTTAACGTGACTTTCTGTTCTACTTGGATATCTGACAATAATCACGGTTTCGATGGCTAAAAAACTATTAAAGATGACATGCTTTTGTGATCCTGTAAATTAAACCTCATTGGAAGGTTCCTCAATTATGTGGAGCTCAAGTTATCTTTCAGGCCTATCCCAAATAGCATCAATATAATCAATATAATAGAACTGAGCAAGACTCACTATTATTATATCACCGGAAGTTGAAGGAACTTCAATTCGACGTGGAAATCGTGGACTATATTGACGTAATCGCTTGTTAAATACATAGTTTAATCATCTTTAGTAAAATTCGATAATGCTAAAGGAACATGATTATATTTATTTGTAGGTTTTTGTTCTTGTAACAATAGTTATATAATAATGGAAGAACTACAGGACTGTGTTGAATTCAGCGATAATGGTACCTATATTTTATTAATATTTTTATTTGGTGTTGCCTTAAATTAATTTTATTTTTGTATTAATTTAATTAGTTGACATTAACACTGATGTTAATATTAATTTATTTCGAGTGATCTTATTTCAAGTGCCACAACAAATACTTTTCTTCATCATCTTTATTGAGAAATTCCTTGTGTTAAAAATATGTGTGACAGATAATGAGCAGCATTTTTTATAAACTCGCTTTATTAACTTAAAATATTTAAATACATAATATCGTAAAGCTTTGATAAAATATCTATAGTCTTAAAATTGTGTGTATTGTTGTATTTGTTTAAATTGCGTTTTACAATTATAACTTTGACATTTTAATTAGTAGTTCAACCATAATAAGCAACCAAAGAGAATCAGCATGTTTTTACAAATTGAGAAGACAGCGAATTTGTTACATCATTTTGACTATTCTATTTTTTCAAAGTTCTAACTAAACAATACAGCCATTGACTAGCTTATACACTTAAGCAGAACGTCATATCTGAATATGTAAATGAAATATGAAATAATTGTACGTAATTATATATGTATTATCTCTTTAGATAACAATAATATTCTACTTAAGAAATGGAAAAATTCCATAAAATGTTCGTGCTCTATAATATAATATTATAATATATATTTCTCACACTTCCTTACAATTCCTTAAAATTCTATAAATTTTTGTGACAAAGATCAATGCTCTTGTTATCGTTTTCCTTCGAATCTAAAGGCGATCTTCATTTAATCACAGGCTTCTCGTGCTTTTACGAAAACATATATACAATATATTTCACATGTTTTATCTCGTAACTGTTTTATCACCTCCACTTTTTTATTTCCCACACGTGTGTATGTGATTCACGGAGCAGAATCTTTCCAATCTTCCTTTATCATATCGCTGGCTTTCTCGGCGATCATATACACAGGCGCCATCGTGTGACCGGCGATTATGGTTGGCATGATACTGGCATCCACGACCCTGAGACCGCTGATCCCGTGCACTCGTAACCTGTGGTCCACCACACCCGAATTTTTCCGAGTGGACATCTTACACGTGCCTGCGAAATGAGCTACAGTCGTCGACACGTGACGGGCGACGCAGGCCCAGCACGGATCGCTATTGAAGGCAATGTGTTTGCATCCCGGAAACGGTACTGATAGCAGAGTGGTATTGAAACGTTGGAACGCTTTCGTGGAGGCTACTTTGATCGCCTGAAAAGAAATGTATAAAAAAATTAATTGGCAAATAATTTAATTAAAGATACGTTTAAAACAAAAAAAGTATATTGTGTAACGTGAATTAGGATATAAGGTGATTTAGTTTAATCTTAAGTTTAGTTTCATAATATCTTGTAATTATGGAATTGCAGAAAAAAATGTTTTAGATAAAATTAAATTTTAAGAAAGGAGATCAATCTAGATTTTAGAATCATTCTAATTTTATTATATATTTAATTATATATATTATATTTTATATATTACATATATTGTATTATTCATTTTATTATGTATGTATTATATAAATCAATTTTTTGCAATGTTTGATGTAAAAAGTTACAAAGATAGGATGACTAAAAATTAAATAGTTTACAAGATTTTATACTTTAATTTGTAATTATTTAATAATAAATATCAAATTTATGACAATTACGCTATGCATTCTGTGTTCGCGAATTCAAGGACACCCTGTATATAGAGGCTCTTACCATTTTAATACCTTGCACCATCGTGTTCACATCGTCCTCGTGATCGTAATAATTCATGTCGATGACCGGTGAATCCGACGGATCAGTGCTTTTCAAGCTGACTCTGCCGCGACTTTTAGGTCGCAGAAGTATAGGTCCGATCGTAAACGAATCAAGGCCCTCGTAATCGCTGTAAACCTCCTTGTTAAAATCCTCCGTTAATCCTAGTAAATCGCGATAAAGTCCGGAAATATCGGCGGCTAGTGAGCTTACAGCCAACACCAACTCGATATCAGGGTAGTCACCTTCTGTTAACAATTTCTTCTCGTTAGGATACGTTTCGTGAATGTCATGATTGACAATGATGAAAGTTACATTAGGAGCAGTCCAAATTATAAGAAATAATGTGATTTTTGTATTTTTCATTTGAGTCTCAAACCAGAATTTAGAAACAATTTTAAGTAATAAGATACTGTAAAGTGGACAAACTCTAGCAATTATTATCGATAAATTTTACATTTTGCTGTAGAAATTTCTAAAAGTAATTACTATGAAGAGCTTACCAAGTCGTTTGCTGCTTCTTGAATTAACCTTAGTGCTAATGAAAGCTAATCCTTCGGCGCCTCCAGGTATCGTCCAAGGACCTTTACCGTGTATCAGATAGTCCAGGAAACTAACTGGATCGGAAGCTAGACGATGTCCGACAATAGTCACACTCTCGTTGACTAGGAACATTAAACCTGACATGCTCACGTGATCCTGTAAATTAAACCCCACCGGAAGGTCCTCAATTACATGGATGCCTAAAGAGCTCAAGTGATTTTTTGGACCTATTCCGGACAGCATCAATAACTTAGGTGAACCAAGAGCACCTGTGCAATAAAAAAATATCTATTTACGTACAAATAAATTGATTTATATACAATAAAATAACTTTTATTAAATATTATATTAAATAAATGAATTCACTTTATGTAGATAATAATATCACACTTTCTTCGATTTTATAACGATATCCTAAGTATATACCTGCAGAAAGTATGATCTCTTTAGAAGGGGTGACAAAGTACGTTTTATGATTTTTTACGAATTCGACGCCCACGGCTCTTTTCGTCGTTGGATTAATAATAATTTTCGTCACCGTTGAAAGTTTGGATAAATACAAGTTTATTCGGCCGCGGATCGGTCTGAGGAAGGCCTTGCTGGCACTAACTCTGTGCCCATTTCGCAGATTTGCTTGCACGGTCGAGAAGCCTACGAGTCTGTCACTGTTATAATCTACCAGATCGTAACCGAGCTCCTGACCGGCTTTCAACCAACGTTCCTTCAACGGAGTAGCATAAGGAGAATTCGTGACATCCAGATATCCGTCGAATCCGTGGTATCTGAGGAGAAAAGAAGCAATGAAGAAAACAGAAGAAGGAAAAATAAAGAGAGAAAGGAAAAAGCAGAAAAGTTGAAAAGATAAAACGATAGAGAGATCAAAGAAAGAAGAGATAAAGAGAAGAAAAAAAGAGAAGAGAAAAAGAAAAAAGATGAAGAAAAGAAGAAATAAATAAGAAAAATAATATTACGGCTAAAAAATTTCCTACAATCGAAATTATATACGAAATGTTACTAATGCTTTCCATAGGACAAAATAATGGAATAATTGTATAATTTCTGATCTGAAGACACGTACCTTTCGTCTTTATCGATCAGCTTGCACCTCTCGGACTTGATGAAATACGGCAGTACTTCTTTGTAACTCCAGCCTGGATTATCCAACGACGCCCAAGTATCGTAGTCAGCTGGCGATCCTCTCGAGTAGATCATGAAGTTCACCACCGAGGTACCGCCGACTGCTTTACCGGATACTATTTTGCAACGACCGTCGACCATCGACAGGCAATATCCGCCATAGCCACTCTTGTCCTTTGGTCGTGGCTCACTCTTATACACACGGGCGTAGTCCGTGATATGAAGAAATGGCGCGAGAAAAGGGACATCCGTGAGGAAGATCTCGTCGTCGCCCTCCTCGAGCACCAAGACCTTCCAGTCGGGATTCTCGGTCAGGCGATTCGCGACGACAGATCCGGCCGATCCTGCTCCGATTAACAAGAAGTCGAAGGAAAATAAAGTGTAGTCGGGTATTTCCTTCTCAGGCTCCAGTGTTTTTAGTGATGGCGGAAAGCCTGAGAAGAAATGACGGATCGTCTCGAGAATACCCGTTGGCAAAATCCCACTCGCGTATCCCAGGAACAAGATTGTCAAGCAGTACTTGCGCATCTCGAAGCCGCGCGTTTCTGTTTATCGCGCATGAGATAACCCTTCTTCAAACACATGTGCCTACATCTCTTCTTTTAAGTTTGATACATCAGTCGCATTTCAATTTTGAGTACTTTGTCGGCTTCTTGCTCTACAGATAATTGAAATTTTCACATCAAACGTGGTTATGAGATCAATTGGGATCTTTTCCCAGAATCGTTGATTGTTAATTAAAATAAGTTTGCGCAATAATTTTTTCAATATCACTTTAGGATCTGCCTGATTTTGAAGTATCGAATGTCTATCAGCATAATCTTCAGTTACTTGTGGCACACTATTGTATTTTTTTTTTTTTTATATCAACAAGCAACTGCAGTATCTTTTAATGCAGTGTAAATTTGAATAGCATTAGAGTCAAGTACGTCAGTTGTTGTTATCCTTTTCACGATCAAGGTCAAGTGACGCAAATAATATAAATGAAAGAATGCAAATAGAATACTAATCAGTGGTTTAAAATGCTGTAACCGAACGAAATTACATCCTTCTCGTGCATTCGAAGTAACGTTTGAAAACATTCGAGTTGAAAAGAATTTATTACATCATATTATGTCGATAATGCAATAATACTCATGGTTGGTTTACTCAATTATGTCACTGTTTTTAAAACATAATTTATAAAAATTTTAGAAGAGATATACAACATTTTTTTTTACACGCTTTTTTATGCGCTCAAGATTTGCAATATATACACTAAATATATTTTTGATATTTTTTATATTATCTGAATCTTTGTTATATCTTTGATAAACCTTTGATTATGTAATTTAAAACAAACCAATTTAAGTGATACAATTATTACAGAGATGATCACTAAAACTGTATTGTGTATACTTTTTTTAATTCAACAAATAAAAAATATTTTTTAAAGTTATTAATAAGGCGTTATTTTTGCTTTTGACAACATTTGTCAAAAATGCAGTTTATACTTTTGTGAAAAATTAAAGTCTGTTAAAAAAAGGTAACGTGTTTATCCCGTGAAATTCACTCAACAACTGATCGTGAGATCGACTTGAACCTCCGTGGTTTCATCCGGAGTGACCGCTAAACTTGAGTGAAAGAAAGACTCAAGGATAACCTCTTTTCAAATGTTTATATATAAATAAAATTCATTTGTCGCATTATTATTTGTATGTCAAAATATTTTATATGTACGTACACAAATTGTTTTGCGTACGTTAATACTTTTATTTACAATCCTAATTGACGTTGTTTATGTAGATGTTATTAGGTAACATTTTGAAAACATATGTAGAACATTATATTAGAATGTAAAATGCATGTATATATAATATTTAAAAATATTGATTTTATGTTTTTTTTTTACTAAGACTTATAAAATTAAATGTAATGAAAATGCCAAAAGTGTACTATAAAATTGCCAGTATGAAAAAACCAGTTTTGTGTGACCTACATAAGCAATTACGAAATGGTTCTTAATTGTGCAATTGGTATTTGCATCTATTATACCGAAGCGGAGAAAATAACAAAGTTACATAATGCGCGTTTGCATGTCGAGATACGATAAAAATGATTCTCATCGTCATGAAAAAGAATAGAACAATTATTTAATTATTTAATATTTTTAATGTCAAAGAATCAGCAAATGTTCTCTCTCAATTAACATGTTCCATCTTTTACCTAAATTATGTATAAACTTAATGTTAAAAAATATTAAAAATTAATTAGTCTGTATACTCAATATATTAATTATTCTTAATTTTGTTAACGTGTATTACCCAGACGGCACACAATATTTATGTTAAATTTTTATAAATTTTTATGAAAATATACTATTTTAAAATATATACATATTTTACAAAAATCTTTATTCGACATATTTTTAAAATATATGTAGATGAAATATTTTATATAGTATATTTTATATAATATATGATAAGTAATATAATAAGTAATATGATAATTTATAATAACTAAAAAATAAATATGTATAATAATTATTTTGTAAATATTTCTTATATATTTGCTAGAATATTTATAGTAAATATTTATGATCTATTTTATATAAAATCTTAAAAATATTTATTAAATAGCAAAAGGACAAAAGGGATAGAAAGGACAGGGGCTAACGCGATCTTATAGCGTAAAAATTCACCGGACGAAAATCAAGAAACCAAATTAATTCTATTTTTTTTAATTTTTTGATGGTGACATTTCTATTTAATAGTATACAAGTGCTAATTTAACACATAGTTAATACATCTTTCTGTTTCATACTTACCAGAAATAAAATCAAGTTAACAAGTGCTTGATAATTAGAAACAATGGCCATTCAATCATTATTGATCCATAATTTTTGTCTATATTATACTACATTTCCCACACTTGCATAACTAAACTTGATTTTTAATATTTTAAATAGAAAATAAGCTTATTCTAAGAATTTTTGATTTGATATTTTAGCTTACACTGATTTTAATTTGCTCAGTTAATATATATTTTATTATTAAAATCTTTATAATATATATATATATATATTTATCTCCACCAAATTAATTCACCAAATATCTGTGAACCCACAATATCATTATTAATTTTTATAACGCAGTTAGTGACGAAGGCAGCCACGACAAGCATTCCAAGAAGGAGCTCTTGAGTGAAAAGCGAAAAGACAAAAAGGATAGAAAGGACCGGGCTACGCGGACCTTAGAGGGTGAAAGTTTACCGAACGAAGATCAAAAATTCAAGTAAATTAATTCTAATTTTTTTCTTATATTTTAATTTCTTATATTGTGACATTTCTACCTCATAGCGTCCAAGTGCTAATTTAACACATAGTTAACAGATTTTTCTGTTTCATATTTATCAAAAATATAATCAAGTTAACAAGTGCTTGATAATTAGATATGATAATTTGAAGTTTTACATATATTTTTATTGATATTCAAACATTAAGTTCATATATTTGCGAAATTTTCAATAAAATTTGTAAGACATTTTTCAGACAAAACTATTTTTTTAGAAAATGTAAAATGTATATAGTTAAATTCGACGAAAATATATTTGCATGTTGGATACAAGTTTTATTATATTTATATCGAAAATAATATATAAAAAATTTTGCATTTTTAGAAATGGACAGCCATTGCGAGACTTACCATCATTATATCATTGAAAGTCTGAAGGACTGCAATTCGACATGGAAATCGAAAGTAGACTGTTGACGTGATCATTTGTTAAATATATGGTTTGATAAACACTATTTTTGATAGCGCTAAAGAAAGATTTTATCTATTCTGTGCTTATACTGATGATTATATGAAAGTACTGCAGGATTGTTCATTTCAGCGATAACAGTATCTACTTTATTTAAGGTTTTCATTCAATGTTGCCTCAAATTAATCTTGTTTTATTTTATTACTTTAATTATTTGACATTAATTACTGATGTTGAAATTAATTTATTTTCAGTGTTCTTATTTCAAATGCAACAGAATGACAAGCGTACGAAATATTTTTTATTATTATCTTTATCGCGAAATTCCTTGTGCGCTAAAAATATGATGGATAACGATCAACGCTTTTTTTAAACTCGTTAATTTATTAATTTAAAGTATTAAAATACATAGTGTCGTAAAGCTTTGACCAAATTTATCTATAATTTGAATACGTGTGTGTATCGTTGTATTTATTTAAACTGCGTTTCCCTACTGTAATTTTAATATTTTAATTATCAGTTTAACCATAAGCAACCAAAGAGAATTAGCATGCCTTTTCAAATTGAGAAGACACTGAATCTATTAGATCATTTTGACAATATTATTCTATTTTTTCGTTATTAACTAAATAATACAGCCACTGATTAGCATTACACATTTGTGCAGAACGTCAACTTTATACATATGTAAATGAAACGTATAATAGTTATACGTACATAAATATGTTTTATACCGATATAGGACAATAATACTGCATTTAAAGGTAAAAAAATTCCATAAAATGTTTGTGCTCTAAAATATAAAATTCTAATATATATTTCTCACACTTCCTTACAAATTCTATAAATTTTTGTGACAAAGATCAATGCTTTTGTTATCGTTTTCCTTTGAATTTAAAGGAAATCCTCATTTAATCACAGTCTCTCCGTGCTTTCACGATAATATACATACAATATATTTCACATATTTTATCTCATAATTATTTTATCACTTCCACATTTTTGTTTTTCACACGTGTATACGTGTGATTCACAGAGTAGAATCTTTCCATTCCTCCTTTATCATATCGCTGGCTTTCTCGGCGATCATATACACAGGCGCCGTCGTGTGACCGGCGATTAAAGTTGGCATGATACTGGCATCCACGACCCTCAGACCGCTGATCCCGTGCACTCGTAACCTGTGGTCTACCACACCTGAATTGCTCCGAGTGGACATTTTACACGTGCCTGAATAATGATATAAAGTCGTCGACACGTGACGGGCGACGCAGGCCCAGTACGGATCGCTCTTGAAGGCAACGTGCTTGCATCCTGGAAACGGTACCGATAGCAGAGTGGTATTGTAACGTTGGAACGCTTTCGTGGAGGCTACTTCGATTGCCTGAAAAATAATGTATATAAAATTTAATTAGCAAATAATTTAATTAAAGATACGTTTAAATAAAAAAGAAGTATTTTGTGTAACGTGAAAAGGAATACAAGGTGATTTAGTTTAATCTTAAGTTTAGTTGTAATATCTTGTAATTATGCAATTGTAGACAAAAATGATTTAGATAAAATTGAGTTTCAAGGAAGGAGCTCAATCTAGATCTTAAAATCATTCTAATTTTATTATATATTTAATTATATAGATTATATTTTATATATTACATAAATTGTATTATTCATTTTATTATGTATGTTTTATATAAATCAATTTTTTGTAATGTTTGGTGTAAAAAGTTACAAAGATAAGATGGCTAGAAATTAAATAGTTTACAATTTTTTATACTTTAATTTGTAATTATTTAATAAATATATCTATAATTTTATAAAATATATATTGTAAAATATTTCGAAAAATATTCATTTTTCAATATTCTTACCTTAATTCCTTTATATACAAACTAATGAGAAAAACTGATTTATATTTATATTAATTTAATATTTATAATATAATAAAACGTTACGATAATTTTACATTTTTAAAATACTAGATTGATCTTTACGTGATCTTAAAAAATAACTTGAAAGTAATAAATGACTTTAAGGTAAAATTCAAGGTCATCAATTTTTTTACCTCTCAAAATTTTATCAATCAATTTTGTTTCAAACATTTTTTTTCACACTTCACGTCATTTCTAGATATTTAATTATTCAGGTTAAAATAAATTTACCTTGTATGTTAATATATAGGGGTTCTTACCATTTTTATACCTCGCACCATCGTGTTTACATCGTCCTCGTGAGCGTAATAATTTATGTCGATGATCGGCGAATTCGACGGATCGGTGCTTCTTAATGTAAGTCTGCCGCGACTTTTCGGTCGCAGAAGTATAGGTGCGATTGTGAACGAGTCAAGGCCATCGTAATCGCTGTAAACCTCCTTGCTAAATTCCTCCGTTAATCCTAGGAAATTGTGATAAATTCTGGAAATATCGGCGGCTAATGAACTTACAGCCAACCCTAGCTCGATGTCAGGATGGTCATCTTCTGTCAACAATTTCTTTTCGTTAAGATACGTTTCGTGAATGTCATGATTGACAATGATGAAAGTTATATTAAGAACAATCCAGGTTAAAAGAAATAACGTGATTTCTGTATTTTTTGTTTGAGTTTCAAACCAGAATTTAAAAGCAACTTTAAGTAATAAGATACTCTAAAGAAGACAAACTCCTGCGATTATTATCGATATATTTTACATTTTGACGTAGAAATTTCTAAAAATAATCACTATAAAATACTTACCATGTCGTTTTCTGTTTCTTGAATTAGCCTTAGTGTTAATGAAAGCTAATCCTTCGGCGCCTCCAGGTATCGTCAAAGGACCTTTACCGTGTACCAGGTAGTCCACGAAACTAACTGGATTGAAAACTAGACGGTGTCCGACAACAGTCACGCTCTCGTTGACTAAAAACATTAAAGCTGACATGCTCACGTGATCCTGTAAATTAAATCCCACCGAAAGATCCTCGATTACACGAATGCCTAACAAACTCAAGTGATCCTTTGGACCTATCCCGGACAGCATCAATAACTTAGGCGAATTAAGAGCACCTGTCAAATAAAAGAAAGTATATATTAACGTACACATAAGACTTGATTTATATATAATAAAATAACTTCTACTATATATTATATTAAATTTGTCAAAGGAATTTACTTAATGTAGATGGTAAAATCACATTTCTCGATTCTATAACGATATCGTAAATATATACCTGCAGAGAGTATGATCTCTTTAGAAACGGAGACAAAGTACGTTTTATTATTTTTAATAAATTCGACGCCTACGGCTCTTTTCGTCGTTGGATTAATGACAATTTTCGTCACCGTCGAAAATTTGGATAAAGAGAAGTTTGCTCGTTCACGGATCGGCCTGAGAAAGGCTTTACTGGCGCTAACTCTGTGCCCATTTCGCAGAGTTGCTTGTACGGCCGAGAAGCCTACGAGTCTGTCACTGTTATAATCTACTAAATTATAACCGAGCTCCTGACCGGCTTCCAACCAACGTTCCTTCAATGGAGTAGCATAAGGAGAATTCGTGACATCCAGATATCCGTTGAATCCGTGGTATCTAACGAGAAAGAAGTGATGAAGAAAACAGAAGAAGGAAAGATGAAGAGAGAAAGAAAAGAAAAAAAAGAGTTGAAAAGATGAAACGATGAAGAGATTAAAAGAAAAAAAGATAAGACGAAGAAAAATCGAAATGAGAAAGAAAAATAATATTTCTGCTAAAAAATTTTGTACAATAGAAGTTATATGCAAAATGTCACTAAAGCTTCCCACAGGAGGAAGAATGGAATAATTGTATAATTTCTGATCTAAAGACACGTACCTTGCGTCTTTATCGATCAGCTTGCATCTCTCGGACTTGATGAAATAGGGCAGTACTTCTTTGTAACTCCAGCCTGGATTATCCAACGCCGCCCAGGCATCGTAGTCAGCGGGCGATCCTCTCGAATAAATCATGAAGTTCACTACCGAGCTACCGCCGACTGCCTTACCGGATGCTAAGTTGCAACGGCCGTCGACCATCGACAGGCAATATCCTCCATGGCCACTTCTGTCCTGTGGTCGCGGCTCACTTTTGTACACGCGAACGTAATCCGTCGTAGAAAGAAATGGTGCGCTAAAGGGGATATCCGTGAAGAAGATCTCATCGTCGCCCTGCTCGAGCACCAGGACCTTCCAATTGGAATTTTCGGTTAAACGATTCGCGACCACGGATCCGGCCGCGCCGGCACCGATCACCAGAAAGTCGACAGAAGGGAAAGTGTAATCAGGTATTCCGTTCTCGGGTTCTTGTATTTTTGGTGATGGTGGAAAGCCTGAGAAAAAATTATGGATCGTCTCGAGGATACTCGATGACAAAATTCCACTCACGTATCCCAGGAACAAGATTGTTAAGCAGAACTTGCGCATCGCGAAGGTGCGTTTTCCTTTTTATCACTCGTGAGATAATCCTTCTTTTTTCAAACACATGTGTCCAAATCTTTCCTTTTAAGTTTAATACACCATTCACATTTCAATCATGAGTACTTTGTCAGCTTCTTACTTTACAGATAATTGAAATTTTCACATCGAACGTGGTTATGAGATCAATTGGGATCTTTTCCCAGAATCGTTGATTGTTAATTAAAATAAGTTTGCTCAATAATTTTTTCAATATCACTTTAGGATCTGCCTGATTTTGAAGTATCGAATGTCTATCAGCATAATCTTCAGTTGCTTGTGGCACACTATTGTATTTTTTTTTTTTTTTTATATCAACAAGCAACTGCAGTATCTTTTAATGCAGTGTAAATTTGAATAGCATCAGGATCAAGTACGTCAGTTGTTGTCATCCTTTTCACGATCACGGTCAAGTGACGCAAGTAATATAAATGAAAGAATGCAAATTGAATACTAATCAGTGGTTTAAAATGCTGTAACCGAACGAAATTACATCCTTCTCGTGCATTCGAAGTAACGTTTG
Organism: Anoplolepis gracilipes; assembly: GCF_047496725.1. Taxonomy (NCBI): domain Eukaryota; kingdom Metazoa; phylum Arthropoda; class Insecta; order Hymenoptera; family Formicidae; genus Anoplolepis; species Anoplolepis gracilipes. The sequence goes on from NC_132981.1 coordinate 1,545,026, forward strand.
AAAACATTCGAGTTGAAAAGAATTTATTACATCATATTATGTCGATAATGCAATAATACTCATGGTTGGTTTACTCAATTATGTCACTGTTTTTAAAACATAATTTATAAAAATTTTAGAAGAGAGTTACAACATTTTTTTTTACATGCTTTTTTATGCGCTCAATATTTGCAATATATACACTAAATATATTTTTGATATTTTTTATATTATTTGAATCTTTGTTATATCTTTGATAAACCTTTGATTATGTAATTTAAGACAAACCAATTTAAGTGATACAATTATTACAGAGATGATCACTAAAACTGTAACTTGTGTATACTTTTTTTAATTCAACAAATAAAAAATATTTTTTAAAGTTATTAATAAGGCGTTATTTTTGCTTTTGACAACATTTGTCAAAAATGCAGTTTATACTTGTGTGAAAAATTAAAGTCTGTTAAAAAAAGGTAACGTGTTTATCCCGTAAAATTCACTCAACTACTAATCGTGAGATCGACTTGAACCTCCGTGATTTCATCCGGAGTGACCGCTAAACTTGAGTGAAAGAAAGACTCAAGGATAACCTCTTTTCAAATGTTTATATATAAATAAAATTCATTTGTCGCATTATTATTTGTATGTCAAAATATTTTATATGTACGTACACAAATTGTTTTGCGTACGTTAATACTTTTATTTACAATCCTAATTGACGTTGTTTATGTAGATGTTATTAGGTAACATTTTGAAAACATATGTAGAACATTATATTAGAATGTAAAATGCATGTATATATAATATTTAAAAATATTGATTTTATGTTTTTTTTTACTAAGACTTATAAAATTAAATGTAATGAAAATGCCAAAAGTGTACTATAAAATTGCCAGTATGAAGAAACCAGTTTTGTGTGACCTACATAAGCAATTACAAAATGGTTCTTAATTGTGCAATTGGTATTTGCACCTATTATATCGAAGCGGAGAAAATAACAAAGTTACATAATGCGCGTTTGCATGTCGAGATACGATAAAAATGATTTTCATCGTCATGAAAAAGAATAGAACAATTATTTAATTATTTAATATTTTTAATGTCAAAGAATCAGCAAATGTTCTCTCTCAATTAACATGTTCCATCTTTTACTTAAATTATGTATAAACTTAATGTTAAAAAATATTAAAAATTAATTAGTCTGTATACTCAATATATTAATTATTCTTAATTTTGTTAACGTGTATTACTTAGACGGCACACAATATTTATGTTAAATTTTTATAAATTTATATGAAAATATACTATTTTAAAATATATATACATATTTTACAAAAATCTTTATTCGACATATTTTTAAAATATATGTAGATGAAATATTTTATATAGTATATTTTATATAATATATGATAAGTAATATAATAAGTAATATGATAATTTATAATAACTAAAAAATAAATATGTATAATAATTATTTTATAAATATTTTTTATATTTTTGCTAGAATATTTATAGTAAATATTTATGATCTATTTTATATAAAATCTTAAAAATATTTATTAAAAAGCAAAAGGACAAAAGGGATAGAAAGGACAGGGGATCGCTAACGCGATCTTATAGCGTAAAAATTCACCGGACGAAAATCAAGAAACCAAATTAATTCTATTTTTTTTAATTTTTTGATGGTGACATTTCTATTTAATAGTATACAAGTGCTAATTTAACACATAGTTAATACATCTTTCTGTTTCATATTTACCAGAAATAAAATCAAGTTAACAAGTACTTGATAATTAGAAACAATGGCCATTCAATCATTATTGATCCATAATTTTTGTCTATATTATACTACTTTTCCCACACTTGCATAACTAAACTTGATTTTTAATATTTTAAATAGAAAATAAGCTTATTCTAAGAATTTTTGATTTGATATTTTAGCTTACACTGATTATAATTTGCTCAGTTAATATATATTTTATTATTAAAATCTTTATAATATATATATATATATATATATATATATATATATATATAAATACATATAATATGTATATATATATAATATACATATAATATGTATATATATATATGCATATAAATATATATATATATATATATAAATATATATATATATATATATATATATATATATATATATATATATATATATATATATATATATATATTTGTCTCCACCAAATTAATTCACCAAATATCTGTGAACCCACAATATCATTATTAATTTTTATAACGCAGTTAGTGACGAAGGCAGCCACGACAAGCATTCCAAGAAGGAGCTCTTGAGTGAAAAGCGAAAAGACAAAAAGGATAGAAAGGACCGGGCTACGCGGACCTTAGAGGGTGAAAGTTTACCGAACGAAGATCAAAAATTCAAGTAAATTAATTCTAATTTTTTTCTTATGTTTTAATTTCTTATATTGTGACATTTCTATCTCATAGCGTCCAAGTGCTAATTTAACACATAGTTAACAGATTTTTCTGTTTCACATTTATCAGAAATATAATCAAGTTAACAAGTGCTTGATAATTAGATACGATAATTTGACGTTTTACATATATTTTTATTGATATTCAAACATTAAGTTTATTAATTTTGCGAAATTTTCAATAAAATTTGTAAGACATTTTTCAGACAAAACTATTTTTTTAGAAAATGTAAAATGTATATAGTTAAATTCGACGAAAATATATTTGCATGTTGGATACAAGTTTTATTATATTTATGTCGAAAATAATATATAAAAAATTTTGCAATTTTAGAAATGGACGGGCATTGCGAGACTTACCATTATTATATCATTGAAAGTTTCAAGGACTGTATTTCGACATGGAGATCGAAAGTAGACTGTATTGACGTGATCATTTGTTAAATATACGGTTTGATAAATACTGTTTTTGACAGCGCTAAAGAAAGATTTTATCTATTCTGTGCTTATACTGATGATTATATGAAAGAACTGCAGGATTGTTCATTTCAGCGACAACAATATCTACTTAATTTAAGGTTTTCATTCGATGTTGCTTCAAATTAATCTTGTTTTTTTTTATTAATTTAATTATTTAACATTAATTACTGATGTTGAAATTAATTTATTTTCAGTGTTCTTATTTCAAATGCAACAGAATGACAAGCGTACTAAGTATTTTCTATTATTATCTTTATCGCGAAATTTTTTGTGCGTTAAAAATATGATGGTTAACGATCAACGCTTTCTTTAAGCTCGTTAATTTATTAATTTAAAATATTAAAATACATAGTGTCGTAAAGCTTTGACCAATTTTATATATAGTTTGAATACGTGTGTGTATCGTTGTATTTATTTAAACTGCGTTTCCCTACTATAATTTTAATATTTTAATTATCAGTTTAACCATAAGCAAGCAAAGAGAATTAGCATGCCTTTTCAAATTGAGAAGACAATGAATCTGTTAGATCATTTTGACAATATTATTCTATTTTTTCGTTATTAACTAAAGAATATAGCCACTGAATAGCATTACACATTTGTGCAGAACGTCATTCTTATACATATGTAAATGAAACGTATAATAATTATATGTACATAAATATGTTTTATACCTATATAAGATAATAATACTTCATTTAAGAGCTAGAAAAATTTCATAGAATGTTTCTCCTTTATAATATTCTAATATATATTTTTCACATTTTTTTATACATTCTATTAATTTTTGTAACAAAGATCAATGCTTTTGTTATCGTTTTCCTTTGAATTTAAAGGAAATCCTCATTTAATCACAGTCTCTCCGTGCTTTCACGATAACATACATACAATATATTTCACATATTTTATCTCATAATTATTTTATCACTTCCACTTTTTTCTTTACCACACGTGTATACGTGTGATTCACAGAGTCGAATCTTTCCATTCCTCCTTTATCATATCGCTGGCTTTCTCGGCGATCATGTACACAGGCGCCGTCGTGTGACCGGCGATTAAAGTTGGCATGATACTGGCATCCACGACCCTGAGACCGTTGATCCCGTGCACTCGTAACCTGTGGTCCACCACACCTGAATTGCTCCGAGTGGACATTTTACACGTGCCTGAATAATGATATAAAGTCGTCGACACGTGACGGGCGACGCAGGCCCAGTACGGATCGCTCTTGAAGGCAACGTGCTTACATCCTGGAAACGGTACCGGCAGTAGTGTCGCATTATAACGATTGAAAGCTTTCGTGGAGGCTACTTCAATAGCCTGGAAAAGAATGTATATAAAATTTAATTAGCAAATAATGTAATTAAATATACGTTTAAATAAAAAAAAAGTATTTTGTGTAACGTGAAATGGTATACATGGTGATTTAGTTTAATCTTAAGTTTAATCTTAAGTTGTAATATCTTGTAATTAAGGAATTATTGAAAAAAATGTTTTAGATAAAATTGAGTGTTTTAAAAAAAGAGTTTTTTAAAATAATTCTAATTTTATTATATATTTAATATTATATATTGTAATAAATTCATAAAATTGTTACCGCTCGTATTCTAATCTAATTATAATTAATAACTATTCGGCCAACTAACGAGCAAATTTAATTATGTGTTCACAAAATAATAATATTTATTTCTGTTCTAAATTACAACATACTTAAAACGTTTCGGCTGTACTCAGTTTTCCTCAGTACAATCCGAACGCAAATGTAAATACAAAAATTCATGTAACGGAAACTACAGTCAGATCCTTGTTTTTAAACCCATTAGTACATATAATGGAGCCTTTTGAGCATCCATGGAGGTTTTAACACGCGCAAAATATGAGCAAGCTTAAAAAATTAAGCTTCTTTAATGCCCATACTCTACCGTAATTCATGTCTATCCAATGTTTTAAACAATTAACCATTCCTGTAGCGAAAGATTGTTGTATGTAATTGAAATTAAACCATTGGTATTTAAATTTGATAGAATTAATGGATGTTTAAATAAATTAAATAAAATTATAAGAGTACAGAAAGATAAGAACCTTTTTATGACTAACTCTAATGTTATATGTAAAATAAAATGTAATGAGTGTAACGCGTCTTACGTGGAACAGACAAAAAGACAATTACGAACAAGAATAAAAGAACACCATTAACAACATAAAAATGAATTCGGAAAAACACTCGGTAATTTCAGAACATATCTTGAAAGTTAAACATACATTTAACTGAGAAGACGTAAAAATTTTGGACTTTAAAACGAATTTTCATAAGAGACTCATTTCAGAAATGTTGCATATCAAGGAACAAAAGAACGGTTTAAATTTGAAAAAAGATACCGAATTACTTAACGACGCCTATTATGATATCTTACAGAAGTTGACAAACATATAAAAACTTGTTTATAAGACAAGAATAACTGGGGATAACGATAGATTGTTTAAATACACGAAAGGTTTTTCCTCGACCTCTGGATCATTATGAACAGTTTAGCTTGAATATTGTTGGAAGTGAGATGTCTCATAGAGTCAAGTGGCGATGGATATTTTATAATAATGGACATACAAGTAAGTTTAGGATAAAAAGATTGTAATTAAGTAGCATTATTAGGATCTTAACATCACACAGCAACGTCAACGTTATTTTTAATATTTATAAAACATACAATTCCACGCATCTAAAAACGCATAGATTGTTGGTGGATAATTGTAATTTCCCGCTCTCAAACAACGAAAGGATAATTGATTACTAATAACTTGCGATGGTGCAAAACATTGTAATTTTACGTTAGACTAGAGACGTTCTAACAATTAATGTTATAATTTTTTGATTGGTACACGACCAAGAGATTTTCATAGAACTCTAATCACATGTTTACCGACATAGATTGTAATTAAGCTTACTCATATTTTTACCGACATAGAATGTAGATTGTAATTAAGCTTGGTCATATTTTGCTCGTGTTAAAACCTTCATGAATGCTCAAAAGGCTCCATTATATGTACTAATGCGGGGTTTAAAATCAAAGATCTGACTGTAGTTTCCGTTACATGAATGTTTGTATTTGCATTTGCGTTCGGATTGTACCGAGAAAGGCTTCGTACAGCTGAAACGTTTTAAGTATGTTGTAATTTAGAACAAGAGTAAATATTATTATTTTGTGAACACATAATTAAATTTGCTCGTTAGTTGGCCGAATAGTTATTAATTATATTTATATATTGTATTTTATACATTATAAAAATATATATTATATTATATATTTTATTATATATGTATTATATATGTCAAGTACACATATATGTATTATATAAATCAATTTTTCACAATGTTCGTTGTAAAAAGTTACAAAGGTAAGAAGGTTAAAAATTAATTAGTTTACAACATTGATACTTTAATTTGTAATTAATTAATTAATAATAAGTATATTTATAATTTTATAAAATATATACTACAAAATATCTCGTAAAATATTCATTTTTCAATAATCTAACCTTAATTCTTTTATTTACAAAATAATGAGAAAAATTGATTTATATTTTTATTAATTTTATATTTATAAAACAATGAAAAGTAATGATAGTTTTATATTAAAAAAAAACTAGATTAATCTTTACATGAATTTAAAAGTAATGAATGACTTTAAGTTAAAATTCTTGGCCATAAATTTTTTTTATCTCTCAAAATCAATCAATTTTGTTTAAAACATTTTTTTCTTTACATTGGTTATGTGATTTCCAAATATTTGATTATTTAGATTAAAATAAATTTACATTGTATGTTAATATATAGGGGTTTTTACCATTTTTATACCTCGCACCATCGTGTTTACATCGTCCTCGTCAGCGTAATAATTTATGTCGATGATCGGTGAATCCAAAAGATCGGTGCTTCTTAAAGTAAGTCTGCCGCGACTTTTCGGTCGCAGAAGTACAGGTCCGATCGAGAACGAGTCAAGACCCTCGTAATCGCTGAAAACCTCTTTCTTAAAATCCTCTGTTAATCCTAACAAATCGCGATATAGTCCAGAAGTTTCGGCGGATAGTGAGCTTATACCCAACAGTAGCTCGATATCAGGAGTGTTATCTTCTGTCAATAATTTTGTCTTGTTAGAATACGTTTTGTAGATGTGATGATTGACAGTGATTAAAGTTACATTGGAACAGTTTAATTTTATAAAATAATATAATTTTTATATTTTTTGTTTGAGTCTCAAACGAAAGTTTCAAAACAATTTTAAATAACAAGAGACTCCAAAGAAAACAAATTCTAGCAATTTTTTAGCCATAAATTTTACATTTTGTCGTATAAATTTCTAAAAATAATCACTACAAAATGCTTACCATATCGTTCGCTGTTTCTTGAATTAGCCTTAGTGTTAATGAAAGCTATTCCTTCGACTCCTACAGGTAACGTCCAAGGACCTTTACCGTGTATCAGATAGTCCACGAAACTAACTGGATTGGAAACTAGACGTTGTCCGACAATAGTCACACTCTCGTTGACTAGGAACGTTAAAGCTGACATGATCACGTGATCTTGTAAATTAAATCCCACTGGAAGATCCTCGATTACACGAATGCCTAACGAACTCAAGTGATCCTTTGGACCTATCCCGGATAGCATCAATAACTTAGGCGAATTAAGAGCACCTGTCAAATAAAAGAAAGTATATATTTACATACAAATAAGACGTGATTTATATATAATAAAATAACTTCTATTAAATATTATATTAAATTTGTCAAGGGAATTTACTCTATGTAGATGGTAAAATCACATTATTTTTGATTCTATAACGATATCGTAAATATATACCTGCAGAGAGTATGATCTCTTTAGAAGCAGAGACAAAGTACGTTTTATGATTTTTAATAAATTCGACGCCTACGGCTCTTTTTGTTGTTGGATTAATGACAATTTTCGTCACCGTCGAAAATTTGGATAAATAGAAGTTTGCTCGTTCACGGATCGGCCTGAGGAAGGCTTTACTGGCGCTAACTCTGTGCCCATTTCGCAGAGTTGCTTGTACGGCCGAGAAGCCTACGAGTCTGTCACTGTTATAATCTACTAAATTATAACCAAGCTCCTGACCGGCTTTCAACCAACGTTCCTTCAACGGAGTAGCATAAGGAAAATTCGTGACATCCAGATATCCGTTGAATCCGTGGTATCTAACGAGAAAGAAGTGATGAAGAAAACAGAAGAAGGAAAGATGAAGAGAGAAATAAAAGAAAAAAAAGAGTTGAAAAGATGAAACGATGAAGAGATTAAAAGAAAAAAAGATAAGACGAAGAAAAAATGAAATAAGAAAGAAAAATAATATTTCTGCTAAAAAATTTTGTACAATAGAAGTTATATACGAAATGTCACTAAAGCTTTCCACAGGAGGAAGAATGGAATAATTGTATAATTTCTGATCTAAAGACACGTACCTTGCGTCTTTATCGATCAGCTTGCATCTCTCGGACTTGATGAAATAGGGCAGTACTTCCTTGTAACTCCAGCCTGGATTATCCAACGCCGCCCAGGCATCGTAGTCAGCGGTCGATCCTCTCGAATAAATCATGAAGTTCACTACCGTGCTACCGCCGACTGCCTTACCGGATGCTAAGTTGCAACGGCCATCGACCATCGACAGACAATATCCTCCATGGCCACTCGTGTCCTGTGGTCGTGGCTCACTTTTGTACACGCGAACGTAATCCGTCGTAGAAAGTAATGGTGCGAAAAAGGGGACATCCGTGAAGAAGATCTCGTCGTCGCCCTCCTCGAGTACCAGCACTTTCCAGTTGGGATTCTCGGTTAGACGATTCGCGACTACGGATCCAGCCGCGCCGGCTCCGATTACCAGAAAGTCGACAGGGGGCAAAGTGTAATCGGGTATTCCGTCCTCAAGCTCCTGTATTTTTGGTGATGGTGGAAAGCCTGAGAAAAAATTATGGATCGTCTCGAGAATACCCGATGACAAAACTCCATTCCACACGTATCCCAGGAACAAGATTGTCAACCAGAACTTGCGCATCGCGAAGGTGCGTTTTCCTTTTTATCACTCGTGAGATAATCCTTCTTTTTTCAAACACGTGTGCTTATATCTTTCCCTTTAAGTTTAACGCGCCATTCACATATCAATCATGAGTACTCTGTCAGCTTCTTATTCTATAGATAATTGAAATTTTCACATCAAATACAATCGTGAGCTCGAATGAAATCTTTTAATAAGGCGTTATTTTTGCTTTTGACAAATTTTTTCGAATTTGCAAGTTGTATTTGAGTGAAAAGTTAAAATTTCTTAAGTAATTAGAAAAGAGATATTTGTTTTTCTCGTGAAATTCACTCAACTACTGATTGTGCCTTCTTCATTTGTACTTCGTGGTTTCCTTTGAGTGACTAAAACTAAAAAGTGAAAAATAAGTCAAGACAAACCTGTTATGTAATATTTTTACGCGAGTAGACTTTATTTGCTACATTATCATTTTTTATGTCTAAATACTCACGCATTTTGTAATATACTGCGTATAACATTTAGAAGGTCATTTTAGTTTTCTTAAAAAATAGATAAAATTCTACCAGTTGTAATTCGTTAAAAATGAACAAAATTTAAATTTAACAGTTTTAAAGCTTGAAATCTCTACTGTCGAAAGCCCACCATTATTTTCAAGTTTCTGTGAGTTTGATAATTTTTACATATAGACAACTACGATCTGAACAAAATGAAAATTGTTTTCTCACTTTGTGGGCTTCTGACAAAAATTTTTTTTACCAATTTTTTTTGTCGGAAAAACTTTTTAATTTTTTTAAACAATTGTTTCATTGATCTCCATAACATATATTTTTTCATGAAAATTGGCTGAGTCATTTTCAAGAAAAACTACTTTTTTTATTTGTTTCCCTCCTCCATAACTCTTACAAAAATGTTACTTTGAAGTAAACGTTTAACATAATTTTATATTACATTGATGTCAACTTATGACAACAATTTGGACCTGATACGGGCGGGGACAGATTTGCCTACCTTATCCGGCCATACGCTTTAGTTTTATCTTCTACTTGACTGTAGGTTTGAGCAAATATTGATGCTCGAATTATAATTTCTACATAAGGAATACTTTTTACCAGGACATTTCAGCATTTGCGATTTGCATCATCAGACGAATCTAACACCGATTGTCTAGAAAACACCAGTAAGTATCATATAACAATCGATAAAAGCTGTTATAATAAATTCGATATTTTTTTACGAGAATTCTTTGAACTTTTCTATCTTTTAAAGGCTTAGCCTACTCTAAAACAAAAATTGATTTAAAAAAATTTTTTTAAAACTCTTACAAAATTAATTTTTTTGACGTTTTACATATATATATATATATATATATATATATATATATATATATATATATATATTTGTCTCCATCTTTCACCAAATTAATTCATCAAATATCTGTAAATCCACAATATCATTATTAATTTTTATAACGCAGTTAGTGACGAAGGCAGTCACGACAAGCATTCCAAGAAGGAGCTCTTGGGTCGAAAGCGAAAGGACAAAAAGGATAGAAAGGACAGGGGCTACGCGACCTTAGAGGGTGAAAGTTCACCGGACGAAGATCAAGAAACCAAGTAAGTTCATTTTATTCTTTTTTCTTATTTTTCGATGGTGACATTTCTATCTTATAGCGTCCAAGTGCTAATTTAACACATAGTTAACAGATCTTTCTGTTTCATATTTATCAGAAATATAATCAAGTTAAGAAGTGCTTGATAATTAGGAATTAGACGATGGTCATTCAATCATTATTGATCCATATTTTCTATCTGTATTATACTATATTTCTCACACTTGCATAACTAAACTTGATTTTTAATATTTTAAATGGAAAATAAGCTTATTTCAAGTATTTATGATTTGATATTTTTGCTCTTACACTGATTTTAATTTGCTCAGTTAATATATTGTTACGTCCGCCGGATCCATATATATCGAACGCGTACGCGGCGCAACTGCTCGGCTCTCACTTTCACATTCAGACTCGTAAATAAAACACATTTTTAATAAACAAGGGGAACTTTAATTATTAACACAAACATAGAAACTGCACAATAAAATCAATAATTTTGTAACCTATGATAACGCGACCGTTCAGCTTGACAAGCTGTCAGCTGTCACAAGTCTCTCAAAATCGAAGATGAAAATGAAAATTTTTTTCTTACTTTGTGGGCTTGTCACGTGTCTAGAAAAAATTCTAGAAAAAAATTAGCAAACATTTTAAAGTTTCTATTGTGAAAGCTTAAAGTTTTCCTTACAAAATCGCTTTTTAAAAGTTTGTCTATGATTTTTTATCGAATTATTGTCGATTAAATAAAAAATGAGCATTTTAACTATGATCGTTTATAACTCCGTCAAAAATCATCGTATCGCAATGACCAAAAAAGATTCTTAAAGCAGAAATTTTGCTCTATCAAATGATATAATTGTTTTTTTAATGAACATGTAAACATGCTATAAATGGATGAAAATAATGTAAAAATTATCGATTTTTCTTTTTTTTATTGACCCAGAAAAACAATTGTGTGGAACAACAAAAATTGTTTCTTCACGTTTTTTTATACTTTAAAGTACACTGAATTTGACAAAAAATTGCCAAATAGCTATAAGATTTTTTATATATAAAATATAAAATAATATATAAATTTTACAAAGTATAATTTAGCTTTGGAATATAATACATATATTTCAAGTGTTTTAACATTATTCTGAATAAAAACAATTAATTTCATTTAAGTACTGTCATTTTCTGTTACCTTCTGGATATTTAAATGCAAGTAACAAAATTTTATATAAGAAAAGCTGTAAAGTGAATTTTTATCATGATAATTCTGTTGTAATTTGTAAAGCATTTGCAAGAATATATTAAATTTATAATAAATTACAGTCAAAAAATAATGCTGACACTCCAGAATAAAGTTACAAATTTAATTTAGATAATCAATATCTGAGAAACATATTTTTTATCTGGAAGCGATGTTTTTTAAATAGAAGAAAAATCAATAACGAATGGAAAATTTTATTCAATGCATGAAGAGAGGAAACAAAATGAATGCTTATGCTTATGATGTTTATGTATTTTTATGATAAATAAAATTGTGATTAAAAGTCAAATAGGATTGATTATAGTAAATACACACATATGATCAGTGCATGTTCAATTAATTAGAAAATTAGTTTTATCTTCTACTTGATTGTAGGTTGGGCAAATATTGATGCTCGAATCACAATTTCTACATCAGAAATACTTTTTACGCACGTGTTTCAGCACTTGCAATTTGCGTCATCAGATGAATTCAACACCGGTTGTACAACACTAGTAAGTATCATATAACAATCGATAAAAGCTGTTATAATAAATTCGATATTTTTTTACGAGAATTCTTTCAACTTTTGAGGCCTTAGCCTAGTCCAGTATGAAAATTGATGATATAAAAAAATTTGTTTTAGACTCTTACAAAATTCATCTTTTTGACGTTTTACATATATTTTTATTGATATTCAAACAGTAAGTCCATTAATTTTGCGAAATTTTCAATTAAATTTGGAGGACATTTTTCAGACATAAAACTTTTTTTTAGAAAGTGTTAAAAAGCCGATTTTTTGAGCTTTTAAAGTAGACTACGCTCTTAAATATAATATACAAAATAAAATAAAATCCGAAAAAGAAAATTAATTAGAAATCAATAAGAGAACACATAAAAATGTGCAAAAAATGTTTAAATAAGCATAATTAAATATGAATTTTTAGAATACTTTTTCTATAATAAAAATTTTTTATTTTAATTTGCTTTCTAAAAAATATAAAGTTTAATAATACATAAAAACTCGATATTTATTCATTATCTTTGTTTGAAATAGCAGATTATATAGATCTGCTGAGATTTTTCGTATAAGACGAATAAAGTTTAGAATCAGAAATATGGTTAATTTCGAGGAAAATATATTTGCACGTTGGATACAAGTTTTACTACATTTATGTCGAAAATAATATATGAAAAATTTGACAATTTTAGAAATGAACGGCCATTGCGAGACTTACCATCATTAGACCATTGAAAGTTTAAAGGACTGCAAATCGAAAGTGGACTGTGTTGATGTGATCATTTGTTAAATACACGGTTTGATAAACACAGTTTTTGACAGCGCTAAAAAAAAAAAGATTTTATCAATTCTGTACTTATACTGATGATTATATGCCTTAATAAAAAAACTGCAGGACTGTTCAATTCAGCGACAACATTATCTACTTTACTTAAGATTTTTATTTGATGTTACTTCAAATTAATCTTATTTTTTTGTTACTTTAATTATTTGACATTAATTACTAATGTTGAAATTAATTTATTTTCAGTGTTCTCTTATTTCAAGTGCAACAGAATGACAAACGTACGAAATATTTTCTATTATTATCTTTATCGCGAAATTCCTTGTGCGCTAAAAATATGATGGATAACGATTAACGCTTTTTATAAACTCGTTAATTTATTAACTTAAATATTTAAATACATAGTGTCGTAAAGCTTTGATAAAATTTAAATATAGCTTGAATATGTATGTGTATTGTTGTATTTATTTAAATTACATTTTACTACTACAACTTTGATATTTTAATTAGCAGTTCAACCGTAAGCTACCAAAGAGAATCAGCATGTTTTCTCAAATAAGGAAGACAGCGAATCTGTTAGATTATTTTGACAATATTATTCTATTTTTTCGTTATTAACTAAAGAAACAGCCACTGACTAACATTACACATTTGTGCAGAACGTCATCTTTATACATATGTAAATGAAACGTATAATAATTAAGTATACGTACATAAATATATTTTATACCTATATAGAACAATAATACTCCATTTAAAAGGTAAAAAAATTCCATAAAATGTTTCTCCTTTATAATATAATATTCTGATATATATTTTTAACGTTTCCTTATACATTCTATTAATTTTTGTGACAAAGATCAATGCTTTTGTTATCGTTTTCCTTCGAATTTAAAGGAAATCCTCATTTAATCACAGTCTCTGCGTGCTTTCACGATAACATACATACAATATATTTCACATATTTTATCTCGTAACTGTTTTATCACCTTTACCTTTTTGCTTTTCACACGTGTATACGTGTGATTCACAGAGTAGAATCTTTCCATTTCTCCTTTATCATATCGCTGGCTTTCTCGGCGATCATGTACACAGGTGCCATCGTGTGACCGTCGATTATGGTTGGCATGATATTGGCATCCACGACCCTCAGACCGCTGATCCCGTGCACTCGTAACCTGTGGTCCACCACACCCGAATTCCTCCGAGTGGACATCTTACACGTGCCTGAGTAATGATATATAGTCGTCGACACGTGATGGGCGACGCAGGCCCAGTATGCATCGCTCTTGAAGGCAATGTGTTTGCATCCCGGAAACGGTACCGATAGCAGAGTGGTATTGTAACGTTTGAACGCTTCCGTGGAGGCTACTTCGATCGCCTGGAAAAAAATGTATAAAAAAATTAATTGGCAAATAATTTAATTAAAGGTACGTTTAAACAAGAAAGAAATATATTGTGTAACGTGAAATAGAATACAAAATGATTTAGTCTAATTTTAAGTTTAATTTTTTATAATATCTTGTAATTATGCAATTGTAGAAAAAAATGTTTTAGATAAATTGAGTTGTAAGAAAGAAGCTCAATCAAGATTTTAAAATCATTTTAATCTTATTATGTACATATTTAATATTATACATTATATATTGCATATTATATGTATACAGGGTGTCCCATTTTAACTTTTACGTTCAAATATTTCGATACCACTTGGTTTTAGAAAAAAATGTTTCAAACAAAAGTTGTATGATATGAAGAGGGCTATAAAATGGTGGCAATGGTTTGACCTTGAATAGTCGATTGAAGGTCACGTGAAGGTCACTTCGAATTTTTAAATGAAACCCTCTATTTTTCAATGCATATTCTTGTAGCTTATCTCGAGAGCTTTCCAAAACACTATAATAAAATATTTTTTCATTAAGTATTTTTCGAGTTATGAGGCTTGAAATTTCCGATATTTTGACATCAAATACGAAATATCTCGTAAAATGTTAGTTTTTCGATTATCTTATTTTAATACTTTTTAGCACATAAAAATAATCATAAAGAAAAGAGATAGTTGTTTCTTTAAAAAAAATAACTTGTATATGTATTGTATGAATCAATTCTTCGTAATGTTCGGTGTAATATGTTACAAAGGTAGGATGGCTAAAAATTAAATAGTTTATAAGATTTTATATTTTAATTTCTAATTAATTAATAATAAATATTTATAATTTTATAAAATATATACTATCACATATTTTGAAAAATATTCATTTTTCAATATTCTTACCTTAATTCTTTTATATACAAAATAATGAGAAACATTAATTTATATTTTTATTAATTTTATATTTATAATATAACAAAAAAGTTACGATAGTTTTACATTTTTAACAAACTAGATGTTCTTTACATAATCTTAAAAAATGACTTGAAAATAATAAATGATTTTAAATTAAATAAATGAGCAAATTAGAAAACTGAGTGATTAAGAGCCAAACGCAGATATTAGTGCGACAATTTCACAGAAAATATTTTTCTGTAAACTATTTGCTTGTTTGTAAACATTAATGAGTCTTATTTTCTCAGTAATTTATTCAATAAATGACTTTAAGTAAAAATTGAAGATCATCAACGTTTTTTACCTCTCAAAATTCTATCAATCAATTTTATTCTTTGAAACATATTTTTCTCTACATTGGTTATGTGATTTCCAGATATTTCATTATTTAGGTTAAAACAAATTTATCTTGTATGTTAATATGTAAAGATTCTTACCATTTTTATACCTCGCACCATCGTGTTTACATCGTCATCGTGAGCATAATAATTTATGTCGATGATCGGCAAATCCGACGAATCGGTGCTTCTTAATGTAAGTCTGCCGCGACTTTTCGGTCGCAGAAGTACAGGTATAATCGTGAACGAGTTAAGGCCGTCGTAATCGCTGTAAACCTCCTTGCTAAATTCCTCCGTTAATCCTAGGAAATCGCGAAAAAGTCCGGAAATATCGGCGGCTAGTGAGGTTACAAGCAACACTAGCTCGATATCAGAATGATTATCCTCTGTCAACAATTTCTTCTCGTTAGAATACGTTTCGTGAATGTCATGATTGACAATGAGGAAAATTACATTAGGAATAGTTCAGGTTATAAGAAATAATGTGATTTTTGTATTTTTCGTTTGGGTCTCAAACCAGAATTTAAAAACAATTTTAAGTAATAAGATACTCTAAAGAAGACAAACTCCTGCCATTATTATCGATATATTTTACATTTTGACGAAGAAATTTCTAAAAATAATCACTATAAAATACTTACCGTGTCGTTTTCTGTTTCTTGAATTAGCCTTAGTGTTAATGAAAGCTATTCCTTCGGTGCCTCCAGGTATCGTCCAAGGACCTTTACCGTGTATCAAGTAGTCCACGAAACTAACTGGATTGGAAACTAGACGGTGTCCGACAACAGTCACGCTCTCGTTGACTAGGAACGTTAAAGCTGACATACTCACGTGATCCTGTAAATTAAACCCCACCGAAAGGTCCTCAATTACACGAATGCCTAACGAACTCAAGTGATTCTTTGGACCTATTCCGGACAGCATCAATAACTTAGGTGAACCAAGAGCACCTGTGCAATAAAAAAAGTATCTATTGACGTACAAATAAATTGATTTATATATAATAATATAACTTTTAATAAATATTATATTAAATTTGTTTCTCAAGTGAATTCATTTTATGTAGCTGGTACTATCACATTTTTTTCGGTTCTATAACGATATTCTAAATATATACCTGCAGAAAGTATGATCTCTTTAGAAGCGGAGACAAAGTACGTTTTATGATTTTTAACAAATTCGACGCCTACGGCTGTTTTCGTCGTTGGATTAATAACAATTTTCGTCACCGTCGAAAATTTGGATAAATAGAAGTTTGCTCGGCCACGGATCGGCTTGAGGAAGGCCTTGCTGGCGCTAACTCTGTGCCCATTTCGCAGAGTTGCTTGCACAGTCGAGAAGCCTATTAGTCGGTCACTGTTATAATCTACCAAATCGTAACCGAGCTCTTGACCAGCTTCCAACCAACGTTCCTTCAACAGAGTAGCATAAGGAGAATTCGTGACATCCAGATATCCGTCGAATCCGTGGTATCTGACGAGAAAAGAAGTGATGAAGAAAACAGAAGAAGGAAAGATAAAGAGAGAAAGAAAAGAAAAAAAAGGGTTGAAAAGATCAAACAATAGAGAGATCAAAAGAAGAAAAGATAAGAAGAAGAAAAAAAGAAAAAAAATGAAGAAAAAAAATGAAATAACAAAGAAAAATAATATTTCTGTTAAAAAATTTTGTACAATTGAAGTTATATACGAAATGTCACTAAAGCTTCCCACAGGAGGAAGAATGGAATAATTGTATAATTTCTGACCTGAAGACACGTACCTTGCGTCCTTATCAATAAGCTTGCATCTCTCGGACTTGATGAAATAGGGCAGTACTTCCTTGTAACTCCAGCCTGGATTATCCAACGCCGCCCAGGCATCGTAGTTAGCAGGCGATCCTCTCGAATAAATCATGAAGTTCACTACCGAGCTACCGCCGACTGCCTTACCGGATGCTAAGTTGCAACGGCCGTCGACCGTCGACAGACAATATCCTCCATGGCCACTCGTGTCCTGTGGTCGCGGCTCACTTTTGTACACGCGAACGTAATCCGTCCGAAAAAGAAATGGTGCGATAAAGGGGATATCCGTGAGGAAGCTCTCGTCGTCGCCCTCCTCGAGTACCAGCACTTTCCAGTTGGGATTCTCGGTTAGACGATTCGCGACTACGCATCCAGCCGCGCCGGCTCCGATTACTAGAAAGTCGACAGGGGGAAAAGTGTAATCGGGTATTCCGTCCTCAAACTCCTGTATTTTTGGTGATGGTGGAAAGCCTGAGAAAAAATTATGGATCGTCTCGAGGATACCCGATGACAAAATTCCACCCCACACGTATCCCAGGAACAAGATTGTCAAGCAAAACTTGCGCATCGCGAAGGTGCGTTTTCCTTTTTATCACTCGTGAGATAATCCTTCTTTTTTCAAACACGTGTGCTTATATCTTTCCTTTTAAGTTTAACGCGCCATTCACATTTCAATCATGAGTACTCTGTCAGCTTCTTATTCTATAGATAATTGAAATTTTCACATCAAATACAATCGTGAGCTCGAATGAAATCTTTTAATAAGGCGTTATTTTTGCTTTTGACAAATTTTTTCGAATTTGCAAGTTGTATTTGAGTGAAAAGTTAAAATTTCTTAAGTAATTAGAAAAGAGATATTTGTTTTTCTCGTGAAATTCACTCAACTACTGATTGTGCCTTCTTCATTTGTACTTCGTGGTTTCCTTTGAGTGACTAAAACTAAAAGGTGAAAATCAAGTCAAGACAAACCTGTTATGTAATATTTTTACGCGAGTAGACTTTATTTGCTACGTTATAATTTTTTATGTCTAAATACTCACGCATTTTGTAATACACTGCGTACAACATTTAGAAAGTCATTTTAGTTTTCTTAAAAAATAGTTACTCAACTACTGATTGTGCCTCCGTCTTTTGTACTTCCATTTGAGTGACTGCTAAACGTTAGGTGAAAAAAAAAGTCAAGCCAAACTGTTTTCTAATGTTTTTATACAAATAAACTTTAATTGCTACATCATCATTTATTATGTTAAAATATTATGCACATTTGTGCACAATTTGTTATACGTATGTCAATATTTTTTTTATAATTCCAAAGGACGTAGTCCATACAGATGTTATTATGTAACATTTTGAAAATATTCATAAGACATTATATAATTATTTATAGAATATAAAATGCATGTATAATTAATATTTGAATATATTGAGATTACGTATTTTTTTGCTTACTAAGCGTATGAAATGAAACGCGATAAATGTGGCGAATGCGTATAAAATTGCAAAGAAACGAGTTTTACATATGTGACCTATATAACCAACTACAAAATAGTCTTTAATTGTAGGATTGGTACCTATTCTACCGTAGCAGAGAAAATAACAAAGTTACATAATGCGTGTTTGCGTGATGTCGAGGTTCGATACTGCATTCAATGCGTACATACATACACATCTAACCGACAGACACCATTCCTGCCGGTGCGTGTACATACATACATCGAGATTTAGGCCTGTAGAGTTATTCTAAAACTTTTAAGGTGTTACGTCGTCTCGACTGCACGATTCCTTCCTTTTACGGAATTTTAACACTTACCGTCTACACTACGACACTCACTAGGGCACACTGCCTCAACGACTTTCGCGGAGTCGTGGTAACAACCGAGCGCGCGATAACAACTTGTTATCATAAAAAACGGAAAAGGGCAGTACGACCCTAATCTATTGGGAAATGATAATAATGCACTTAATACCAAAGTCTAAGTCCTCTCACAAAATCGTGAAACACATCCTCTTCCATATGTTTTCCAAATGCACCGGAAGTATCAAAAAAAAAAAAAAAAAAAAAAAAATAGGAAACGGGTTCCTGACAACGTTAGAAGAGTTTCTCACCGATAGAACTATCAGCAGAGAACATAGAAAATAATATGACCCAGAATCACATGAGCGATAATCTTGCTCCAAAAACCATATAAAAGAGGGATTTTGGGAGAAAACGAACTCAAGCTCTCTCTCTCTCGAATTTCACCAGTCTGTTTTAATCCGTCATTCTGTAAAAGTGAACAGTAAAAGTTATCGGTGAACCACTCGAACGCCACTGAAGGAAATTCGGTTGAACCCTGATCACAACATCTTCAAATTTATCACTCAACTCACGGCTAGAGTCAGTGAAACCAAAGCTTCAATTTCCCTTGGCTCATCCTCTCGAACGACCACAATAGATTCTCCAAAGCTCCAGCTAAGGTATTCCAAAGGCAAACTCAAGTCGCCATTTTTCACGACCGTATCAAAAGCATCGGCCAGACAAAGCGTACTGCCCACTAAACACGAATAACATTTCCAATGAATTTAAATCCACTCCTTAACACACTTACACACTTCTTTACTTTGCATTTCCTTTTTTTATTTCAATAAGATCATTGTAAAACTTCCAATCAGAATTTAAAATTTAATGGTAGAGTCTCTCTCCCTTCTCTATTCTGATTGACGTCCTCCGCACTAATGTATGTAACACCCGCGATTAAAACACTTACACACACACACACGCACACAACCACACGTACTCACGCTAACATAAAATAGAGAATGATTGTAATTTAATAACGAACATGTAAACACATATAAGTATATATTATATACACATATTTGTGTGCGGTTCTGACGCAGTGAGTTGAGCGTCTGCTCACTATGCCTAAGATCTCGGGTTCAAATCCGAACAGAACCATCGAATTTTTATTCGATGTTATTTGATCGCCACTTCTCGGAAGGTAATGGCAAGATCACCGAGAGTATATCTTGCCGCAGAAAAAGAACTTCCTCTTTATCTAGACCGTTGTCGGTTGAAAAATCGCATTTGGTTCTATCCTGTGTAATAAGGATTAATTTCCTTTACCAAAAAGGGGACCTTTCGACGAATGTCCGAAACAAGTAATAATAGCGATATTCATTATCGTTGACTTTGTATTTGAACCTGACAATTCGTCCGACTCGAAACCTAACATTCTGACCCGCACGGTTTCGAGAACTAGCTGTACCCTTCTTTCTAACTCATCTTTTCCGAGTCTGAACGTAACAAAGGCATGCGTTATGATATGCTGTCTTTTTTTTAAATTTTTAAGAAAGAAACAGCCGTATTGTAACGCATGCGTTAAAAGTTACAGAATAGCCCTACTGGTCTGTAATAGAGTCGTAAGTCATAAGTGGTAAGAACGACGTTTAGAAACGAATAATCGCATCAGATTAATTAATTTCTTACGATATGCGACTGTAGACCAGCAGGGTTATTCTGTAACTTTTAACGCATACGTTATGATGTGCTGTCTTTTTTTTTACTTATTAAGAAGCCATATCCTAACGCATATGGATTAAAAATTACAGAATAGCCCTTAAATTGGCATTTTCGAGAAGAAAGTTTAAGTTTTGATACTATAAAAATGATTCTCATCTTCTTAAAAAAAAATAGAATAATTTTTTAATTATTTAACAATTTAAATTTCTTTGACACATCAGATTCTTTTTAATGTCAAAAAATCAGCAAATGTTCTCTCCAATTATCATGTTCTCTTTTTTGCCTAAATTATGTGTAAACTTAATGTTATGCGTGTGTGTGTATGGTGTGTCGTAGCGCTATGATTAAAAACGCATTTTAAAAAGGAAATGTTAAATTTTAAGAAACAATTAATAAAGTTGGCCGGGAAAATTTTATTCTGTCCGTGAACGCCGTCAAAGTTGAAGTTCATTTTGCGATTTTGCAAGGGTCTTGTTTTAAAGTAACGCCATCTGTAGAAAGATTTTTTATAGGAAAATCTTCGTTGAAGCGTTGTAAAGTTGAGGTTTCAAAATTTAAAATGCTATTTTAAACATCGCTCTACAACCATTTTTCGCAAAAGATACATAAAGTTGAATTTGACCCTTTTTCACGTTAATTTTAAGTGATCCTTTAATTTTGTTAGAAAGTGTATTTTATATAATATTTATAATAAGTAAATAATAAATATTTATATTAATTAATAATTTTGTAAATATTTCTCCGATGTTTGCTAGGGTATTTATGGTATAAATATTTATGATCTATTCAATCTAAAATCTTAAAATTTATAAAATATTTATAAAATAAGTATAAAATATTTTGATAATTATTTATAAAATATTTAAATAACTATTATAAATATTTTGTAAATATTTTATAAATATTCTCTGATGTCCGAGTTTATACGTATATTTTGCGGATGGCGTTTAAAAACGATAGTTCGATTGTATTATGATAGTTGATCGACTTATCTCGAGAAAATTCGAGATTTCGAGTTTGACACAACAAGCAAGTGTCAAATGCACATCTGCGTTTAAAAGAGAATGGACTTCGAGAGTCCGGATGTCGAGAAGGAATTTCCCGGGTTGTATGCGTCCGAATCGGCGAGGAAGAGCAATGAGAGCGATTGTACGTAACAGCTGTTATTGTGTTACATCTGTCAAACTAGTAGACTAGTCAAAGTGTCAGAAAGAGAGAGAGGTTATGCGCCTGTCAAAGAGTCTTTCTGGTCTTTAATATTATATATACATATATATATTTGTCTCCATCTTTCAGCAAATTAACTCACCAAATATCTGTGAGAACCTATAATATAATTAATAATTTTTATAACGCAGTTAGTGACGAAGGCAGCCACGACAAGCATTCCAAGAAGGAGCTCTTGGGTGGAAAGCGAAAGGACAAAAAGGATAGAAAGGACAGGGGCTACGCGACCTTAGAGGGTGAAAGTTCACCGGACGAAGATCAAGAAACCAAGTAAGTTCATTCTATTTTTTTTTCTTATTTTTCGATGGTGACATTTCTATCTTATAGCGTCCAAGTGCTAATTTAACACACAGTTAACAGATCTTTCTGTTTCATTTTTATCAGAAATATAATCAAGTTAACAAGTGCTTGATAATTAGAAACGATAGCTATTCAACCATCATTGATCCATATTTTCTGTCTGTATTATACTACTTTTCTCACACTTGCATAACTAAACTTGATTTTTAATATTTTAAATGGAAAATAAGCTTATTTCAAGTATTTATGATTTGATGCTTTTGCTTACACTGATTTTAATTTGCTCAGTTAATATATATTTTATTATTAAAGTCTTTATAATATATATGCAAAATAATGATTAAAATTTTATTATTGTTGTTGAGGTAATTTTAAGTTTTCAGTCGCGTGTCTTGTAATACATATAAATTACTAATACATATTTTACTGTGCAGAAGTCCATCAAAATCAAAAAAGACCAAAGCCTTTAAATTTCCTTCTAAGAAAGAAAAACGAGAAAAATCACGGGAGAAGGAGGCGAAGGAAAAAGATACCGAGAAGGAAAAGGATAAAAAGAAGAAGGATAAAGATGAGAAGGACATAGACAAAGAAAAACGTAAGGATAAGGATAAAGACAAGTCTAAGCAAAAGTTGAAAGATCGCAAGAAAGGGAAGCACGCAGGTGGTGAATGTTTGGATATTGGTGGTAAGATTAAATGTTGTATAATTATTTTGATTTGTTGTTGAAAAAAATTAAAAAATATAGTTAATATTAAATAATTAATATACAGCGTACAGACTAATTCATATTAAATATTTTTCTACATTAAATTTGCACATAATTTAGGTGAAAGAAGGAACATGATAATTGAGATATAACATTTGTTGGCTTAAATTTTTTGACATTAAAAAGCATCTGATGTGTCACAGAAATTGAAATTAAATAATTAAAAAATTGTTCATTTATGCTTCTTTAATAAATATGTATTACGTTTCTCAGAGGAACAACCTATTTTCGGTGTTAGTCTTCACTTGGCGGTTGAAAGAAGCTGTTGTCACGATGGAGTCGAATTGCCATTGGTGGTGCGAGACTGTATCGATTATGTGGAGGAGCACGGGATGAACGTGGAGGGTCTTTACAAGGTTCCCGGGGTGAAATCAAAAGTTCAGTACTTGAAAAAATTGTACAACAACCGAGAACCGGTGAACATATCCGAATTCGAACCCACGGTAGCTACGAGCTTATTGATACTCTTTCTTAGGTTTGTATCCGAGAATTCTCTATCCTCCTCTCCTTCGCCACTGTGTTTTAAGATCAAACGAAAAATTCTGTGTGTGGTGTGCACATTCTGGTGATGCAGAGAACTGCCAGAACCCGTGTTGGAGAATAGCGAGACCATATCGCGCTTTGAACAGGCCGCGTCGACCAAGGATGTCGCCCAACGGGAAGCACAATTGGCCCAATCGATGCAGCAGTTACCGGAATGCAACAGGATTCTCCTGGCATGGGTCATACTGCATTTGGATCACGTCACAATGCGAGTACGTTCAAATTATTAGCAACAAGTCTCTATCAGACAGAACTGAAAACAAAAAATTATGCAATATGTGTGTATTAAGAATATCATAATAATTTTTACCCCGTCAAAATACAGTCGCGCGAAAGATATTTATATAAATTTATTTTTATATTTTTTTTATATTTATATACGTTTTTTCTATTTAAAAAAGATATTTGTCAATTTAATTTTGGACTTCTCTCTTATCTTATTTAAAAATTTATCAAGAAAGAAACTTTCTTTATATAACTCCATTTGATCTTTAATGATATCTTGTTGCAGGAGAAAACGACAAAGATAAACGCCCAAACAATTTCGATGACGTTAAGTCCGGCTCTACAAATGAGTCATAGATTGTTATTGGCTCTGTTGTTCCATTGCAAGGCTTTATTCCCGAATATACAATTGACGAAATATGTGCCACCATTGTCATCTGGTAGTACTAATTTGCCTGATTCTGTGGAAGGTATAGCCGCGGAATTATCTAAACAAGAGTCTTTACTATCCCAGATTCACATGCAAATGAATGCTGGTTTTGTAACGAAGTCTCGCGAGGAACAACTGTGGGAAGTGCAACGAATGATAACGCAATTAAAGGTTCAGGATTATATTCTTAAAAAAATGCATATTATAAATCCAAAGATGCAAAGAAAGGATTAACGTAAAATTTTTTTTTTATAGAGAAAGTACAAAACTGTTCAAAAATTAGAAGGCGCTACGCAAAAGAGTCTAGACGAAGAAGTTAAATCGACCGATAACGTCCCGATTGAATCTACCTCGCAAAAGCCAAAATCCACGGAAGAAGACCCCGGGCAAGTAAAATCCGATAGTCAACCGTCGAACAACGCGACATTGATGAAGAAGGAGAACAAAAGTGCCGAAGAAGGAAAAGAAAAGTGTTCTTGCTCAGCCGGGCAAAATGGACAGAGCGTACAAAATGTACAAGAAAAGGATGCGGTCGATTCCGTGGATACTCTCTCTGCGACGGTTACACCTCAATCAAAAGAATCTGAAAATGTAACACCGAATGACAAGGCGAACGGTACGTAATATAATCAATACAACACATAATCTCTAACATTTTCAATTGTTATAACGTGTCCATTTATGTACAGAGCCTGAAGAGGAGGATGTCATAGATCAGTTGCGAGAGAGGCTGATTCATGAAGAACTGTTGAACATGCAAGCGTTATTAAAGTCTCGGATCAGTCAGGAAAGGAACGAGATCAAACGATTGATGGAAATGCTGTCGGAACGAGGCACAGAAAAGAAGAAACCCAAAGAAAGGATACACTCACCTAATGAAGCCGAGATGACGGCTATGATACAGCTAGTCAAGGAGAATCAGTTACTCGAAGTATGTTGTCTTGAAGGAAGGAACTCGGTGGATCATTACGTCAAAAGTTAATTCGTCCAAGATACTTCGAGATTCATGAATTTAGTAATATAATAATAATTACCCAGACAGCACACAATATTTATGAAAATATATTTTTTTGAAATATTATATAAATATTTTATATAACATTAATGATAAGTAAAAAATAAATATTTATAGTAATTATTTTATAAATATTTCTCAAACATTTGCTAGGATATTTATGATAAATATTTATGATCTATTTAATCTAAAATCTTAAAAATATTTATAAAATATTTTGATAAATATTTATAAAATATTTAAATAATTATTACAAATATTGTGTGGTGTCTGGGTAATTTGTGAGTTAAATTAAAGATGAAGAATTAAAAGTTTTTCATGAAATTTTGTATATAATTACTATAGAAAAAATCTCGATATAAGAATATTTATTAAAATTAAATTTTATTTTATAGGTAAATCTTTAGACTTTAACTCACAAATTCATGAATCTTGAAATGTATTAACCTTTGACATAGATGGAGGGGAAAGGAAATTTCTCGCTCCATCTTTCTGAATTTTTATACGTTTTCTCCTCGGTTTTTAGAAAAAGATGACGACGTTGATACGCAGTATAATCGAGGAGAAAGACGCTTGCGTGGAACTGAGGGTTCAATTAGCAGTGCATCAACTAATGGCCAAAACTTGACCGCAGATCTGTTCGTGATGCTTCGGGATTACAATACAGAACATCTACAAAGCTATAAAGATACAATCTGACATTACGTTTTTGCACATAATGTGACCATATATAGTTTATAACATGTTACAATATACCATGTACACACCATTAACTCGTTCTATTCTTCCGTGAAATAATAAACCTATGTACAAAATGCAGCCAGAAATTTTTATGTTTTTCTCTAAATCTTGTTTTTTTTTTAACATCTAACGTGTGTTTAGAGAGAGGAAGGAGAAAGAACATTTCCTAAATGTTCAAATATAACAAGGTAAATCTAGAATAGCAATTATCACTATATATCGTAATAATTTTATTTATAATATACATTATTGATAAAGATATATTATTATTAATGATATAATGAAATTTCAGAGTCTGAAATATTCCGTACGTTCTGGAGTTTTAATAGTGTATCCTTTTAAAAAATGTCAACCTGAACAAAAAGAGCCAAATAAAAAAAGCGTAAACAAAAAATATTCCAGCAAGAGAGCAAGGAATTGGAGGAGGTAAAAAGAAAATAAAAAGCTCAAGATTAAAACTAAAGAATTCTCATGAAAATAACAATCTGGTATCATATATACTTTTTTATCATGAACTTATTCTAAAAATTATAATTTGTAATTGTAATATTCACAAACATTGTATCATTATAGATTTTTATCAGGACTACAGATGGATTAATGATAGGAGGATTGAGGGAACAATTGCGTTGTATTCAATGTATATTTACAATATCATCTGGTCAAGGTACAGCGTTGAATATCGACCCGTATAGATTTGCATATTAGTCTTGGTATAATGCTGCTTTGTGTTTTGTGTGTACTTTGTAGGAAATATTTATACGCCCGATATATATTCTCCCTTTTGTTCCTTGCATAGGCAGATAGAGACAGAGAGAGAAAAAGAGAGATTTTACGTGCTGTATCTGTATAAAAAAAAAAATCTATCTTGATGAACGTCCGTCGCAAGAGGAAACTGAGATTGTACTGAGAAATACAGAATTGATACAAAGATTCTCTCATATGTCAGCAGAAATATATGGCATCATATACGGAATGAGAACAAGCTCTCTATAGTCTCGCAATAGTCAACGCAACGCAGGATATAGTCTCTCTCAGTATTGTCAAAATAAGTCGTGCGACTCTCAAAGAAGCGGTTGTCCATTCATGGTCATTATCCGACTATTGCAAACGCGACGTTGCGTTTTTTATTATGGGAAATTGTTTTTGTGATTTTACACAGGTACTTGTTATATATTCAATGCGATACTTTCCCTTCTCTTTTCATTCGTTCGCCGAATAAAGATAGGTAATACAATAACGTACTCTCTTACAGCGTCACTATCACAGTGTGTAGTACAACAACTCGCTAAGAATAATAATAGCATACCTATGAGCGCGCGATGAAGGTAGTTTAACTACCGAAATCATGAAACTGTGCAATTTTCACCAGTTTCACCTATATAACAATTCGCAATTATATAGAAAATATTAATGTAATTTCATTATACAATTATTATGAGGAGAGACAGTCGAGAATCAGATTTTTGCGTTCTATATCGTTTCGTTAATTATAATAGAGCACTAGATGTGAGGATCTACTGTACCTTTATTTTAAAGGCAAAAAGAATATGTCGGAAATTATAGTACCAAATTCAAGGAATATTTACTATACTGTCGTCAACAGTCTGTTTGCGACTGACAGGTAGAAGCTCTCTTTGTTTGAAGGCTATAAAAATAATTTACAAAATGTTATAAAAAAGATGGAATATATATATATATATATATATATATATATATATATGTGTGTGTGTGTGTGTGTGTGTGTGTGTGTGTGTGTGTGTGTGTGTGTGTGTGTGTGTGTGTGTGTGTGTGTGTGCGTGTGCGCGCGCGCGTATACATATATATATAATATATATGTGTAAAAAAAAAAATAATGGAATGTTTCCCCTATCTCTCCTACAGTAGCTCATAAATTTTGCAACGATATTTACAACAAAAGAGAATGATTAAAGACATTTCAATATAGCGGGATCTATTCTGTATATATTTCACAATTATTTGATTTCTTTCGAATTCTCTCATTCAAATCACCTGTTGTTTTGTTTTATAAAATATATCAAGTATTTCATATTTATATTATCTCTATATTTATCGAGACGAGAAAATTTGAACATTTGACAGTTATTACTCAATAAAAATCAAGAAATGTAGAAGTTTTTGATGTATTGATAATGAAACAATGCTACTCAGATACGAAATACGATAATTTGTTTTACATTACAATATATAATCAATTTTTAAATTACTAGGTGGTAAAATCAACAAACGTCACTTAACGCCTCTCGTAATGTCTATTTCACATTTCTTTCGTTTATCTTGCTCTTCGATGAAATATGTTGATGCCAATGCAATAATAATTATATCCTTAAGTGCGAGTCCTCATATAATAAATTTAATGATATCCTCATGTTTACATTGTTCATATTATTCGTAACTCACTGAATAATAATAATTTTGTAGCAGTTTTTTACTTGAATCAATTTTAAGCAATGAATGTATCGCGATTTGCCTCTCTGCTCTTATTTCTCTCTTTTTTCTTCTATGATACTATGCCAATACAAGAATCTGTAATGTTACAAATGTTTCTTTTTAAATCGCACGTTTGTGTACTTTTGGATATCTGTTATGTATCGAAAATTAAAAGATATTATCATAAATAAAAGAAAAATAAATTATTGGCTTCCTATTCTAAAATGTACGTGTGCCAAAAATTTTGTTGACAGAATAAATGTTACTCGAAAAATTTTACACATAATTGTAAATAATGCTAAACTTTTCTAAAATCTATCAAATTATTTAAATTCCATATATTTATTTGTCCCCAAAACAGAATTAGAATATCAAATAAAATAATAAGGTATTATGTACTTGTAAGTTTGAGAAAAAGCTGCAGATATTTTAACGATTAAAATAGTAATAACTTCTTCAAGTTATATCTTTGTTCCTGCTTATATCATTTTATATGCAAAGATGTATAAAAAATATTAAATTATTTCTAGACAAAAAATTATACGTGCAAAAAAAATATGCATATAAAAAATATATGTTTGTACATAAAATTAAAAAAAAAAAAAAAAAAAAACATTTCTACCGATTATAATCTTTATATATTTTTATAAAATGTAAAAAATCGAGTAAAAAAATATGAAGAGATGATTTGTTTCAAAAGATTTAAATAATATATATTTTTTATGACTATAAAGTGACATATAATAAGTGTCAATTTTTGATACTAATATGTACATAAAAATATTTAAATACTTTTCCAAATAGTTAAAAATGTTCGCGTGAAGGTAATAAAAAAAGAACCTAGTTTTAATTTGTGTGGTGCTCGGTTCAAATATATAAAAAATATTAATTTGAAAAATTATAAATGCTGTGTACGTGAAAGAAAATAATATAACATAAGTTTCATTGTTTTCACGGTGCGTATAACTTAATTAGACGGCTAAGATTAAATTAAGAAGAATAGGAAGCCAAGCAATAATGCTCATGTATATAAAACGGTAGTATTTATTATCTTTATACTCGTCTAAAAAAAGCCATAATCTTAATTTCACCATTAATTTAGATTTTCACTCGCACACACATTCAAGCATTTGGCAGGCAAGAATCTAGAAGAATCTAATTCAGAGAGAGAGAGAGAGCAGTATTACTACGACGTCATCATGTCACTGACTGAATTTGATATATTAGGTCCTTTTAGGGCGTCATTTATGTCTCTTCTAAACATTGATAAATTTTGTGTAAACCTATAAAAGAGAACACAAAAATATTATAAAAATATGTTCTTAAAATATATTATTAAATTATGTTAAAGTGTATATTACATATACGTTTTTTCTTACCTATCCCTATTTTTTGTGAGTAAATTTCTTTCAATGCCATTCATTAAATTTTCAAACCACTGCGCCATTGCTGCTTGTTTGTCAACAGGCTGACTTCTAATAATATTTTCCCTTAATTGATTAAAATACTGCAAATATAAATGGAGGAGTATATTAATAACAAAATTGTGGAAAAATACACAAGCATTATAAATAAGATGTGTATAGGAATTATTATATCACTATGTGTGTGTGTGTGTGTGTGAAATATTATATTGAAAATATATATAAACACACACTTACTTCTTCGTTCAACAATATGAGACCTAACAAAGGGCGAGACATGCTCCATTGATTCCTACAATCCTCAAACATTATCACATTTAAAACAGTACTTAGAATTTGTTGAAGTATTTCAGGATGCTGTTTCAAAACTTGCAAAAATAATTCTCCTCCTCCTGGAACAACCGCGTTTTTCCTTCCTGGATATCCTGAAAACACATTTAATACAATAATATCAGTGTAATATATTTCCTAGAATTTCTTGTGATATATGGTTTCGTCGAAACGATTTTTGTCCTGTTATTAAACGCACCTTTTTGATAAAGCTGCTTAAACAAATATGTCACAATATGATCAAGAGTTGCACAGCAACCAGTACAGACCATGGTATCTGGAATCAGAAAATTTTGTTTTTTTTCCCCTCTAATTTATCGCCAAAAGGCGATGTGTAATTAAAATCAC
This sequence comes from Anoplolepis gracilipes, assembly GCF_047496725.1. Taxonomy (NCBI): domain Eukaryota; kingdom Metazoa; phylum Arthropoda; class Insecta; order Hymenoptera; family Formicidae; genus Anoplolepis; species Anoplolepis gracilipes. The sequence continues at coordinate 1,575,875 of NC_132981.1, forward strand.
AGCGCAATAAAAAATATATCCAATCGAAACAGCAGCATTCCTGTTGCAAGTTTACTGGGACCTACCTTTTTATAATATTTCACAAACTTACAATTTAATCGCGTTATTTTATCGTGTGATAAAGAAATAGATTACATAAATAATAAAAAGATTATTATATATAAATTTAAAAAGATACAAAGTTTTTCTAACTTTATCCCTTAATGTAAAACACATGCAACTGTGATTAATTAGTTAATTACGAAGCGCGTAAATATCTTTAACTTATAGTGTTAATGTTTAGTAATGTGTCAGCTGTGCGGCTGATTATCTGTGCTAGATCCATTATTTCACACAATTTCATTTCAATTAAATTTAAACAGAAGAAAATTGCACAAATACATATGCCATATTGTAGAGAATACAAGCTATATATAATTTTCGCGTGCCAAATTTTATCATGTTTAGGATCCAGGCTCCACGCACTCCAATCCTCTTACAGCCAATGTTACATATTTAAGGGATGTTCTCAGTGACTTCTTCCTTCATCGTGTATAATACAGTGTTCTATATATATGCGTCTGTTCCTTGTATTTTGAACTGTCGCAATAGCTAATATCTATAAGGCAGATTTACATTCCAAGCAATAATGCAAAAAGCAAGAAATATTAAAATCAATATAATAGTTTCAAAATATATAAATATAGAAAAGGTAATTGTAAAAATTTTCAGTTATTATGCTCACATAAGTAAAATAAACGTGACATATAGGAAATATGTGTTTAAAAAGTAAATAATTCTAAAAAAAACTATTACAAAAGTTCGCAAGTTTTTTTTTACTTTTGTATAACATGTATAATAATTTAGTCCTAATGTAAGCCAATGTCTTTCGAATTTTCAAAATATATTGCCAACTGTTTAATTGCGATTCACATTAAATATTTGTTGTTACTTTAATATTTCCTTTTTTTAAAAATTTATATAATTATTCTAAAAGCATTAATCAACCAGGAACAATAAAAGACAATTTTCTTTGAGACTCTTTTAACTTGTACGAATTTGCCTAAATGATTTAGAACAATTTCAGCATCAAGGTATGGCATTGAGGATAGTAGTAGCAGGATAGAATCAGCCGCACAGACCTGTATAGGAGTCTTTTTGCGCACCTAGTGCTGTAAGGCCTTCGCTGATACTGGAGAGGATGTAGAGAAAAACTCTAGGTTCCAAAGTGGATAAAAAGACCATGTGATCTTGAGCCAGACATTCAAGCAACAAGTAATATGTTGCCGACAGCTTCGGATAATGCTATTAGAAACAGTGCATTAAAGTGTAACATACAAGAGATCAATTATAATACAATACTTTATCATATTAACCCATTAACATTGTTTTTACTTTGTAACTTAATTTTCATTGATTTCACAAAAATTAAAAATTCTCTTTTTCATAGAATATATATAATAAATAATATAAATAATAAAAAATTCTAGATATAATAAAAAATTTTGTCTTAAATCTTTTAAAAATTGAAGTCTCTCTATTTTGTTTTTCTTCATCCTGTAAATTGTATACAGCAATACTTTTATGATACATTTGGAATAGAAATTAATGGGTTAATTTGATCATAAAAAATATGTATCTAAATAATTAATAAAATGTCAGTCTTGCGATTGATACGTATACTTACCAATAGATCACTCTGTGGAATACTAAGGAGCAGTTTGACAAATGTATTAAGGGCATTATCCAACGCCTCGTCGCCGTACAGTCTAAACACTCCAAAGTTTACATAACTTCCGCATAAGGCTGCCTTTAGCATACTAAAGCATATACTTATTCCTTTGAGTTTTAGAGGATAAATCTGATCCTTGGGTACTTCGACGTTTAATATGTGGTTTCCATAGCTACATATTATTTTGCTGGCCTCGCGGAATAACAAGATCCCATTCGGAGACGATGCGTCGAATTGTAATCGTTGACTCCTATTTTGTACTAACTCAGCGAATAACTTTAGGACGGGTGTTGTTACCTGCGGCTCGTGATGCCACAGTTCCACAGCGTGTAATAAAATCGGCGTGTAATTCGGATATCTAATTACAAAATTTCGAGAAATATATATAACATGAAATGTTTTTCCTATACAGAGTGTACAAACGTGTCAAAAGTTAAGGAAAATTATATTTAAAAAAAAAGTAACCAATTCAATATATATATTTTTTGTAAACAAATGTGTTTTTTTTTTATTAATTTTATATTAATTGACTGGTCTCAATAAAAGTGTTATAAAAGATTATCAAAAAGTAAATATTTTAAGAGATATTTTATATTTTATGTCAAAATATGTCAGATTAAGATATAAACCATTTTTGACTAAATTACCCTCATAATTTTTTATATAAAATATTACAAGGGTTATATAAAATAGAGTAATTAATATAAAAAACAAAGTTGACTTTTACATAAGTTTGAAAAACAAATCTTGGTTAATATTCAGTCAACTTTTTCCTCTCTCAAAACCCTGTAAATTTTATCTGACAAATTTTTTTATTAAATTGCACATTTTCTAGAATATTAAAAGGTTTAGACCCTTTTCGTACACTCTATATATTATATATAAAGAATATTATCTGAAGATCCAAAAGACATCTTACATCCAATCGAAAAGCATCATGTAGGATGTCTTGGTGTTGAATGCATAAGCTAAGCCTCTAAGATCTCGCGCTAGACCAATCAGCGCTTTCTTCGCTTCCTCTGCCGCAAAAAGGGGTGTATCTGCAGCACCCATTAATTGACCGAGGCTCTCCAATGCACCTGTAAAATTATATTTAAAACATTTATATCTGGCATAATACATTATATTTCTAATAGAAGAGAAATTATATAAACTTATGTTGAGATAAATTTTGTTACCTGTAAGAGGTAACATAAACGTATGAAACCTCTCCTCGTCTTCACCCAAATCTACCATCAGTAATCTACCAAGAGAAGTGTAAAACATTGATCTACACCGCATTTCTGTTACAGCCACATTGTTTCCCAAAAATGGAAAGTGTTCTCGCTGTCAGCAGAAAAGATTTCACATATTAATCTATTATCATTCTTATTAAATGATATATAATCGATTTCTTATTACATACCGTATGATTGTTGAGCATAAATTGTACTTCTTCTAATTTGACGAGCTTACGAACACAGCTATAACCCACGGATAAATCATTTAAAAGTTGCAGTGTCTTGGAAATTATTTGTTCGCTCCTACCCCAATACTTCAAATTTGTTATTCTGTAATTATAATATTATGAACTATTATTATATCCGAGGTATCTAATTTATTCTTGAACAAGCGTCACATCACCTTACTTACATCTTTCGAATGAAAATACTGAGCACCATGGCTTCATCGTTAAGACCCAACACGTCGGATAATCTCCTATAAACTTTAGAATTCTTTTGAACTTGATCGCCTACGTAAATCTTCCGAAATTGTTCGAAGAAGCTCAACATCGCCAGTTCCAGTTTCTCACAGCCACCTTGCGCGAGCCTCGAATCAGTCAGGTTCATCAACTGAAGCACTCTACAGACTAACTCTCCATCCATGGCGTCAAACTCCTCGTTGCTATTGAACGCAACTCTTCCTCCAATGACACCACCTATAAAAAATAAGAATAAAATATATAGAGATTATTAATGGAAATCAATAATATAGTTGTATATTTGTAATTTGTTTTAGGATTTGAAATTTTGATTCGAAATTTAAAGTTCTAAAAGTTAAAAAATTTTTTTCAAGGTCTATTTTAAGTTTATTAATTTATATAATTTATTTATTATTTAATATATGTGTATTTTAATTATTGATTGAATATGAAATATGAAAATCAAAAGCCATCTTAAGTCATTTGAGGGCTAGAAACTAAGAATTATGAACAAATAATAAATACATATATATTTGTATACCAATTATATACACAAGCCACGTGAGCTGTCCTTCTTGAATTGCAATATCAATTTGTTGCGTCGGTGATACTGTTTGCGCCATTAATTCCTGATAAGTTCTCGCTGCCTGATCGAACAATTGAACTAACAGAGTGCACGTTTTTTGATATTCGCATCTGCCAATAACAGATATCTGTTCCAGCTGATGATGAACAACTCCGAGATCGTCCAATGGATCTTCCAGACGTTCCCTGACCACCACCGCTACCGATTCAAGCCTCGACGTGATGTACGCATTCGTGACCTCTGGAGTGTATGTGTTCAATAGATGCGGATCACCCGCTTTGACGTACGGCATAGACGATACCATTCTCTGCCAGAGTGTCAAAAGATAATGCAAACTGTTGGGCGCAAATTGCCACATTTGTAAACTTTGCACTGTAAATTTCGCGATTAGCTCTATTGCTTCGGGATAGTCTTCCACCAGGACCAATTCGCCAAGTTGGAAGTTGCTCTTCAGTCGAGATAATAATCTACAAAACTCGTGATAGTTTCCCGGATCACTGAGACCTTGAGGATTTTGTAGTATGTGCTTAATACCGTTGACTAAGTGCGTCAGGAATTTTGCCCTTTCGGTGTTTGAGAACAGGCTCCTTCTGACAGACGCTATCTGTACCAGGCATGAAAGTGCTAAGCATGATAACGTATTAGGTAAACTGTGATATAGATCAAAGAACAGTTTCAACGAAGTAAAATCCAAGAAAGCAGGTCGCCAACTTGTCGGGATTTGTACTGTATTTAGATCGTCGGAACTTTCGTCGGTCGATGTGCCGATAAAGTCGAATGTTAAACAGTTTTGTGCAAGTTTCAACAATTGTCTTATCAAACCATGCTGAAAAAAACACAAACGTATAAATGTTTATTAGGTACATTAATTACCCAGACAGCACAAAACATTTATAATAATTATTTAAATATTTGATAATTTTTTAAATATTTTAAGATTTTAGATTAAATAGATCATAAATATTTACCATAAATATCCTACCAAATATTTGAGAAATATTTACAAAATTACTATAAATATTTATTTTTTGCTTATAATAAATATTATATAACATATTTCATCTATATTGTAAAAATATGTTGAATAAAGCTTTTTATAAAATGTGTATAAAATATTTATGTTTCAAAAAAATATATTTTTATAAATATTTATCATAAATATTGTGTGCTATCTGAGATTCGACATTAAAAATTTGATATTAATTGATATAATTATTATACTATACTATACCTGTGCCTCATCATTGAAGTTTAAACTTTTACAATTTTCACGAGCCGTACTCAGTAAAGTACACGATAACCTAAATATTTCAAATAGTTGCGTGTCTCTAAAACTACTCGCTATTCTTCTATGTTTTGTTAGAGATCTGTTCGCATCGGCTTCCGATATTTGATTCATCTCACACGTCAACTGAGAAAGCAACTGTACTCCTATCATACAATGTTCCACTGATCCCTATTTTTTTTTTAACAAAATATTATTAATCATAAAACAAGAGTGTTTATAACATTAACAATGATTATAAAATTAAAAAAAAATAAAAAATACAAGCTCTTGAAAGATATAAAAGTAACTTCGAATATTGGCTAATAAGAGCAAAATGCTGTAACTGGGGTGCAAAAAAAATTTTATTATTCAGTGTAACGAATTAATCTATTATAACAAAAATGTACGTTTCAGTCAGCTTTATGACCTTCTTCAGCGCAATAGTACAAATCGCAAATAAAAAATGTAAAGGTTACTAAACAATATAATTATATATTTATTGGTCAATAATCGAGGACTGCAAGGAGTTATATAAATGTTCCGGAAGATGTCAAACATTATGTAGTAAATCTGTTAAAAATATACTTGAAGTTAATTTAGAAAATTGTCTCCAACCTCTTATTTTTAATTTGACTAATTAACTTATGTGTCTCACTTCTTGGCCTACTAACCAAAAGAAGAACACATCAACTCAGCATTCTTTTAAACTCTTATTAGCCAATATTCTAAGTTATTGATTATAAAATATTGCAAACCTGAAGAAACTTGGCTACATCACTGACTACGTTTCTGAAGACAAATTCCCCTTCTTTATCGGAATCAAACCACCCAAGCTTTGATATCCTAGCAAAAAGTGTAACCAAAGCCTGTATCACAAAATTGGGTAACTTTGGTTGTGTCGCTAAGTAGTTGAGTACATAATTTCCTGCAAACATACAATTGACAAGTGAAATACAATGCAATCCTTCCTGTAAATATTTCAACGTCCAAGTCTTTACATCTCGTGTAAGTAAAAAATAAAATAAAATAAAATAATGCTCACGTATATCGAGTCTCTGTTGTAAGCTGAGTGTTGTCGTGAGCTGTCCCTGCGCCGAGCGTGACACCAACTTTGTCAGGGTGGTGGCGGCCAATAATTGAGCGTACGCAGAGTCCCCACGGTCCAAGAGGAGCTGGCACTTTGTAAGCGTATCCGGTGCATTTTGGAAAGCGACGAGGGCTTTCTCCGCCTCAGCACGATGCGCCGAATCTTGCGACTCATACAATTGCTTGCACAGCAATTCCAGCTGCCGTACCTCCTGTATGTGATCCATTCTTAATGACAGTGTTCAAAGCTGTTCCTTAATACTTCCATTTAGGTACAAGTCTAAAAGTTTTCAACGTTTCACTTTTACGGTGTTTTGCATGTCTCTATTAATGGTTCGACGTTACTGTCCAAAGTGTTTACAAGTTTATAATAATACAGTCCCATTATGCCTGGCGAATCGCAGCTTGTGTTAAGCATTAAACTTGTGGAATTAAGCAAAAGAAATTTCAATATAGTTTAACTTCCTTACACAGAAGACGATATGCATAAAGTGTTATTTAATTTAAGAATGCATCTCTGATATGTCTTGTGAAACAAAATGAAGATTATATTAAATATGTAATTGAACAATAAGTTTTACTCAATTGAAATTCAATTGTAACTTATTAACATGTTTTATTGTAACACACAGTTTTACAAACATTTATGGACTATCTAAAATAAACAAGGATTGCACTGTACGATAAAATAATTATAAATATTGTCATTATATATAAGAGTTTGAAAGAAATATGTAAAAATATAACTGCAATGAAAGTGACGGCTTAAAATCAACAATTGTGATTTAAATAACAAATTATACCATTATTATTTATAACGCTTTACACACACACGCACACACACATGCACACCACATACAATTACAGGACAGAGAGAAGTATCAAACGTCTTATGCTTGCGATGAATATTCTCGTCGAATATATTTATTTTACCGATCAACTGCACGAAAATGTCGTTATAAAAGACAAGGAAATTTAAAAAATGCGCACGGAATTTTTCAGCGACAGGTTATATCTAAGATTGTAAATAAAGCCTCTCGAGGGGAGTTTCGAGTGGTTATCGAAAGAAAGAAAGAAAGAAAAAAAAAACGGGCGTGTTTTCGGGCATCCGTTCGTTTCTTTCTCGGGAATCTCGATCTCTCCCGGCAAGAGATTCTGTGACGCGAGAGAAACACGCGTTGAGAAAGAGAGAGAGAGAGAGAGAGATAAACACAACCGCGATCCTCTCGCGAAAAGCGAGTTTATAACATACACATACACATATACACAATCCACAAAGTGCGAAGAATTACCGTACTTCCGATAAATCACACACAGGGGGAGGGAAGGATTTCACGTGACACGCTTATCACAGAAAGAGAGAGAGAGAGAGAGAGAAGGGAGAAAAAACGCGACGGAGAAATCCCGCGCGAAGTTTACGTGCGACCAGCGTACACCCCCCGTGACAGAACGATCAGATGATCGATGTGTAACCGGCCCCACTGTGTGGTAATAATTATCTCCTCCCCCCCCCCACAGATAATATCACAGTGTGCGAGTGCCCGGATTTAAAAGCGAAACCTTTGTGTGACAGAACGGTAGGATGTTCTCGTGCGAGACGCGTGAAAGATCGACTCACGGGTGGATCTCTCTCTCTCTCTCGTTCGTTCCCGGGGATGTTTTCGTTGTCAACGCTCGCGAGGGAAATGCGCGGACTCCCACCAGATCAAACACCCCCCACTGCCCCCTCCTTCCCACCCTCTCCCTCTGGCTCCCGTGTGGTTCTCCCGGGGAGAAAGTACGGCAGATTTTACGTGTGCGCGCGACGACATCACCACCACCATCGACGACACACACGTATATACATACATATATATATATATATATATATGTATACAAGTGCATATACTTGACGACACGCGCGGAAATCCGGCGCGGATTCCGCCGGCGGATCCTCGGCCGCGTCGGAGCCGTCAAACGTCATCGCGGAATGGTAGCACGTGGTAAATGCACGCGCGACGATTACGGGACGAGTGTCTTCCTTCCCGAACACTCACCTGTTCGTCCGCCATTTTCGCGCAGCCCTCTCGTATTTATCTCCCGGTGAAGCCAGGATCACATGCCAGTTCTCGTCTGCGGCCGCCGCTGCTGCTGCTGCCGGCGCATGTTGTTTACGCCGATACGTCTGTGTTTTTACCGCGCAAGAGACGCCTCTCGCGCGAGCCACGCGCCAGCAGCGACATCTCCCCTCCGAGAGGCGTACTATTCGGCCGCCTCTCCTGTCGGCCTGACGGTCGATTGGCTGTGAAATAGAGAGCTTTTGGGGTTTCAAGAAATCTTGGCCAATCAACGTGTCGTGATTTGTCCCGAGTCTCTTTACGGGAAGTTTTTCCAGCAGAAACGCGAACTGTCACATGACTGGCTGTCAAATGGGACAATTTTCCGGGACTTGGCAAATTCTCTAGTCGATAGCCAATTGCGTAATATATTTTCTGTCCACTTGTGTTCTCTTTTGGAAAGCAGCTTTCTAAAGTGGCGTTCCGATTTATATATTCGTTGAAAATTGATAGTGTTTACGTCATCTATATACATTATAGATTTCGACCTACTGCAATATTTATACTTTACGCACGTGTGAGATAGTGTAAATATCGAGCACGTATTGTAAATATCGAAAAAATGAAGATTAAACAAATCAGAAAGCTGAAACGTAAGAAGAAATTCAATCAAAATGTTAATCGAAAGAGGCTACGAAATAAGTTACGAAAAATGCCAAATATCTCGTGGTAGGTTTCTTAACCTAAATATATTATATGAAACCCAAACGATTAATATCTTATTTTTATTAGTGTAATAAAAATAGTATATTATAAAATTAATATTTTATTATATATATTTTATTTTATTAATTTTATTTTATTACATATATATCTTGTTTTATATTTTTAATTTTATTATTAGCGATCAGATAAAGGAAGCATGGACGAATACGAAATCTACGCGAGTCAATTTAAAAGAAATGGGCTTGGCATATGATGCAAACAAAGCAGTGGAAATTCCTAATATGAAGCAGGAAATGTTAGAGGAGGCCAAGAGAATAGTCAGAGAAGATGAGAGTTTGTCGGATCATGAAACTGAAGAGGCGACTCCAGTAAAAAATTATGTAATTGAAAAGTTGGAAGCTGAAGCAAAAACACCTCGAGAGCGTCTTTTCAAGTTTCCAAAAGAACAGGCACAATTTTTCACATATTTAATCAAAAAATACGGCGAAGATTATGAGGTATAAACTATCCTTTGGAAAAATGATTACTCTTTTCATAATATATAGCAAATTGTTTCTATATACATTCTTTGTACAGGCAATGTCAAGAGATAAGAAGAACCACTATCAATTAACTTGGAAACAAATACGAGCCAAAATAAAAATGTTTAAAGGCATTCCGGAACAATATAATGAATACCTTCAAAATGACAGTATAAAATCATAAATTGAATGTAATATATTTTTAAATTGAATCTGATGCTATGTACATATAACATAAATTAATGACTTGAACTGAATATTATGTTATAAATGCACTAATTTAATAAAAAAAAAAAACAAGTAAGAGTTGTCATATGTAAAGATTCAACATACTTTTGTTATAAATATAAAAATTTATATTATTTTAAAATAATATAATTTACAAACAGTATTTTCATTAGATGACTGGAAAAATAATCTGTAATGTTGGCATTCTCTAATTGTTGCTTCATATTTTATGATTTTGATGAGAATTATTTAATAATGCAAATGAGAATTCTATCAGATATTAATACTTGTGATTATTTGCAAACATATTTATGTTTTTACATATTAATAAATATTGAAGATATACACAACTGAATATAAATATAAAAAAATATCCTTAAATTTTCCCTCAAATTCTTCAATATTCTAGAAACTATTTACATGTACAATATTGATACATATGTAATTTTTTTATGATGTTAAGGCTTTCTTTTGGACGCTCACGCGCTGAAAGTGTCATTCTACTTTCGATATATAACGAGCAACAAAGATAAAATGCTTTCAGCGTCTAAACAGTCTAAAATATTTAATAACAATTGAATAAAATCTCATATGATGATACAAAGCACTGCTAATAAATAATTCATTGAAGCATGTTAAACTATTAAAATTATGGAGTTTGGATTGAATGAGGTAAAGTAGACACACAATAGAAACAATCTGATTTTAATTATATAAGTACGTAAAATATGTGACATATAGGAAATTAATGTTGCTGTGTTATCAATGTTGCTTAGATGCGTTTGTGCCCTGAACGAAGAGTGGCAATGCTGTTACCTCTGACATAAACATTTTCAATTGAAATCATCGATTTTATTCGATGCACGTTCTCGTATCCGGATCAACGCCTTTGGGACGATTCAACGTTATCGCAGAAATTGATACCTGAAGGAACGTCCAGTCTTATGTGAAGAAGTTTTGATAACACTTTCCAAAGGCATACTCGGTTTCTTAGATCAGATTACTTTGTTTCTTAAACGTCCCAGACTCTCGATCTCGGTTTCCAGTACATCGCCACGCTAAAATACGCATTCAATATAGAATATGAAGACCCAAGATATACTACTAAGTACTAATTATTTAAATAATTTTATTAATTTTTCTTACTAATTATTTATTTCAGCAAATAAAATATTTATTAATTAATAGTTATTAATTTAATTACTACTTAAATAATTTTATTTAATAGTTATTTAATTAAGTAAATAAAATATTTAATAATTAATAATTTAATTATTTAAAAAATTAATTAAATACTAAATATTACCTACATTCTAAACATTAAGTACTACATACTACCTAGTTTAATTATTTAATTAATAAATTTTATTTACTTCATTAAATTTTTAATTAATTTAATTTCATTTTAATATAATTATAATGACCTATACCTGTAGATATTCTGGTGGATTACGCGCATATCCCACACCGGCCGGTGTGCCGGTAAGAATCACGTCACCTGGTAACAGTGTCATGAATCTGAAAGTACGATTAATACCATATTGTATATGTATCTATCTTGTTATTAAGGTATCATCAAGTGAGAAAAATACAAACTGCGAAAGATAAGCGACTATTTCGTGAGGTTTAAAGATAAGTTCGCTGGTGTTCCCGTCCTGCTTCAAGTTGCCATTCACCCATGTCCTGACGGACAGATTATCGATGTCGCATATCGCCTCCTTGGTGACGACCGCTGGGCCCAGTGGACAGAACGTGTCCATCGCTTTGCCCAGCAGAAACTGACCTCCGTTTCGCTTCGATTTCTGCCAATCGCGCGCCGATATATCCTGGGCCACCGTGTAACCGAAGATACAATCCTCGACGTCGTCATTGCTGAGGCCCTTGCATTTCTTGCCAATTACTATCGCCAGCTCGGCCTCCCAATCGACTTTCTATAAATTAAAAAGACACGCATTTTAAATCAGATCGTCTCCTACATACATATACAGTTCATCGCGTTCTTCAAAATTATTCTGTCAAAGGCGAGTTACATATGACACACGTCAATGACAGAACACGCCTGTGTTTCTGTCACGGATAAATAATTGCTACAGCGTGTCTAGATTAGTGTCACCTACCACTACGTACATCTCTGTTTTGTTACGTAGCTACCGTGGAAAAAGTACTCACAATACTATATCTTGAAACGTGAATGGAATGAAAAGGAAAGTAGAAGGTCATGACGTAATCTCGGCGAACTAAAAATACATAGTTCCGAACGTAATCTCTCTCAACCCGTGATGATCGATGATAATTCTCATTACATGTCATCGACTCACGTCCGAGATCTGCGGCAGCAGGATGTTGTCGCGCGGCCCGATGATGTTGCTGGGAAATTTGCTGAAGACCACCGGACTCTCCGGAGTCGGTAAACCTTGCTCCTGACAGTGACCGCTATAATTGAGGCCGATGCAAGCGAGTTTGTCCATTCGCGTGATCGGCGCCAGGAAGTTGACGTCGTCCTCGGGTATGACGCTCCGTCCCTCGGCGACTATTCTGTAATCATCGTTAGTCGAGTCAGAAATAGACATTGGAAACGTCCGATGGGAAAGTTAATCAACTCGCACGCGAAGTAAAATCCAGTTAAGTATTTTTCTTCCTTTTCTGCGCGAGAAAAAAATATCTAATCTGAGGAAAAATGGAAATTTTATTATAGCTGCAGGCACATTGCAGTTTGTTTATTGCCTAAAAATTCATAGGCAACATGCGGTGTTTTACGTGCGCTACACAAACGGATCTCCAGAGGAAAAATAGAGACTGTAACAACGTCAGTTTAGTGGCTCTTGTTATTAATTTTGTATTGCTAATCGATCAGCTCAGGTTTGTGTACTTTTTGTGAAAACGTTTCTGGTCAATTGCATATCAATGCGAGTATATTTTTTTTTTTTTTTTTTTTTTACGAATGTGTTTTTGTCGATTAATATCTTGACGAAGGTCAAATTACATAACAGAAACGTGGCGTGTGGTTTTAAGTTCTCGTGAAATATAGCGTGTGAGTAATATTTCTCATTTAGTTTGAATTTTTAGAAAAGTGGTACATTGCGAAATCATCTGTCGATTCTTCTTAATAAACACATATATAAATAACAATATTTGTTACAAATCAAGGGGAATTTTTAACAATAATGATACTAATAGTCCTTTTTGCATCTATGTTTTTTTTCTCTACATATCTTCCAATTTGCTTTCCAAACGAATACTGCTCTTAAATCTTTTTGAAATTGTAGAAATTGTAGAGGGAGAATTCTGAGGAAGGCTTGATTGGCAAAAGAAAAATATATAAAAATTCAGTGATGATTTACAACTATAATGATAATAATATAACAGTTATTATTAAAAAATATAATAATAATAATTTGTGTATGGGTTTTTAATGATTTATTAATTTTTATATTTCGTTAATCTATTAATCAGAAATTATACAGTTCCTATATAAAATTTTGCCAGCAGTGGCTTTAATAAAGTTTTTTAATAAAAAGAAATCCTATTAGAGGTAAAATGGAATTCCTTGCAGACAGAAATGTCATGCTTGCATCTGTGACGCAAACTACTTCTACAATGAACGAAAGCGACATTGCATAAGTATCACGAATTAATTAGCATTTTTATCGTTTGTCCCAGTTGTATTTAATCGCGGTAGACGCGATAATCTTTTAATTTTTTTGACACGAAAGATAATACAGTTTGTAAACAATTATAAATAAGTATTGCTTCATTTTTTTCGCTTTTGTTTTTCACCAAAAATATTTTTCAATTGTACCAAAGAAGCTTGAAAGCTTGCCAATTGGCAACGAGATGAGGCGCCGTCTTTTAACGTATCAAGTATGCATCTGATCGAGAGTTGGTCGCAAACAAAAAAAGATAAGATTATTCAATTGTTGAATGTAAAAATATATATACGTTATGAAAGAAAGCTAAAAAAAAAGAACTCCAATGACACATATATTTCAAATGAGATAACTGATGCAATCGACATATATGTGATAAGACGGTGGTTTGTAAGACTCAACTGAGATCGATATAAATCAAATAGTAGGAAAAACATGCGATGTACAATATAAATAATTTGAACGCCACGTGGTGACGCGCGCGATGACACATGGCAATTTTCTATAAAACTAATAATCCGAAGACACACTTATGATTATTCGTCACGAAAGACCCATCCGGTTTTTTATTAATATTACAGACTGCTCGGAAGGTGTGCAAATCATTAACAGAATTCTATTAGGACTCTGAAATACATTTTCGACGGATTGAATCTATTAATGGGTTTTTCCGTTAATAAATTTGATCGAACGGGAATCATTGATAACAGCTATCTGATTAAAATTTCTGTTATTGTGCAATCATAATATGTCAATTACGTTGTAGCATGTGACTTCATATTCGAGAATTTCAAAGATAAATTATTCTCGCATAAGCGTTTCTTCCGAGATCTAATGAAAATTAATTATATATGTACATGTGATTATCTAAAATGGATGCTTTTGTGCAGTAGATTACTTATCGAGTACTTTAATTACATTTTTAAATATCCTTTATTGTGCAAATAATTTATCTATAAATATTTGCTTAGCAAAAATGCACATTGAATGATGGAAAATTACATACAGGTATATAAAGTGAATAATTTGATGAGGCTTCGATAACTAAGATGACTTTGTGATTTAACGAAGGCGTGGCGATTTTGATGAATGTATGCACACATAATTGATAAGGGGAGGAAGAAAAGGGGGAAAATAAATTATTTTGTATCACAAGAATCGAATTTCGAAGCACCAACCTCTCTACTGCCTTCCTTAGGTCGATATCGTCTTTCCTGGTGAAACAAATGTTCACAATAAGATCAGGTAATCTTTTTCAGTTCGCACACCCGTAATATATATTGCTACACTACTGAAATATTCCAAGGTCAAAGAGAAGCTTGCAAAATAACTTGGACAAATCAAAGGTCTAATCATTTAATGTCAATCGAGAGACATCATATATTCACTAACAATATAAGTTTCTGGCTTTAATTTTTTTCATAAAAAAATATTTAATTAAAAACAATTACCCAGCATTAGAAGTGAACATATATAATATTACGCGGTTGTATTCCAAATCGGTTAGCATTATATGTATAATAATAATTCCAGAAGTTGATAAAAGGCTGGCTATCTGGTGTCATAAATCACAGCGAGCGAAAATATTTTCATAACAGAAATGTCGTGCAGACATATATCTTTTAATCGACTCGCGCGTATCATATCGAAAGCCCGCTCAGGCGGGCTCAGCTGTTCAAGCCGCTCTCCTACCTTTTGGCCTTTTTCAGAAGGTCGTCGCCGCCCTCGAGAAACTTTCTCAACGTGTTCGGGATCCGTGAGTCGATTGCGGAGACGGCGATGATGTCGCCACCCTGTTTCAGCTGGACCCCGAGATGTTGCGGGCCCCCGCTTTTACTTGTGAATTGAACGAACCTGCGAAAATACCGCAAATAATCGCAATCGACACACTCCTCATCGAAATGTAATAAAGTCGCGATTAAACCGGGTTGGAAGTTGGAATTAACAAAATCGATCGAGTTACACGAGTCACGCACGTGTGATCTCTTACTTTCTAAATATATATGTGTTTTTTTTTTATCAGCTTGCATTTGCCTCGCGAAAGCAGGTAACGATCACTGCAGAAATGACGTAAAGGAGCAATAAGATAAATGCCAACGAGAGTTTATTAAATCTACATTAATTTAAAAAAAAATGTATGAACGTTTAAAAATTTTATTTTTTTATGACACACGAAGTAATATCGTTTCATCATAAAATTGCTGCGTTAAAAAAAAAGTAATTACTTGACATATCTTTACATACAATGGTGTAGGAATATTTTTAATTTTTTAAAAATATACTATAATAGTCGTCGTGATACATTTCGAAGTCGAAACTAGATATGGTAAAATTATTATAATGCTACGAAATTATTTTTTAATTAGTTTTAGAAAATTAATTATTTTTTATTAATATTAGAAAATTAATAGATTCAATTAATATTGAAAATCAATAGATTCTGTTATGTTATTTTCAATATAGTTAAATGATATTTTCGCATCTCGATAATTGAATTCTTTAAGGATCATAATTATATTAGTAATCGCTAAGTTGTAACTTTGTCGAGTAAATGCAATGGAAATGTGACAGAAAATACAAGTTGCTATTTTTCCGTTCTATAATGATGCTTCAAATTATTCATGACTAGTCGACGAGGTTAACATCGATTTTAAAATACATACTTTATTTCGTGTCTGCGTTTGTCAACATCGTTACAACAAAATTTGAGACCAAATTTTTATCCGACTGGAAAAGAATGGGAATATGATCTTTTTACAAGAAAACAAAAATTTAGAGATATGCAGCTATAAATGCAATGTACATACATTCTTTTTTACGATATACATATGTATATTATATTTTTAAGAGGACATAAATTAAACGATCGAACAAATAATTGACGAATCAATAGAGGTCAGTGTTCATAGTCCGTTTTTATACTTAAGATCATTTTAAGTCTGGTTTTAGGTTGTCTTAAGATTCCATTTAACCAATTTAGATTGTTCATAGTCCGTTGTTATACTTAAGATCATTTTAAGTCTGGTTTTAGGCCGTTTTAAGACTCCGTTCAGCCAAAATTAGATACCGAATAAAATTTTAAGATCTTACTCAAGACAATGTTAAATATAAGAATAGACCATGAATACCGTCCATAAAGTATCAATGTTTTATAGTGTTTAAGATATCGGCGTGCAAAAAATTTTGGAGAACATCTGTTGCATCGATGATACTTGTTGCGTTATATTTATATATAAAAATCTTTATAAAATTATATTATTTTAATGTGTATTAAAGTGTTATTTTAATTTTAAAAAACTATTACATATTTAAAAAAATAGTTGTTTTAATTTCGTACAAAATAATGATATAAAAAAATGCGCTAACTGAATAAAAATTTGTATTATAATAGTGCTAGTAAAAAGGATTCTTTCTCCTTCTTATTCGCGAAATATTGAGTCTGTCAAAATGCTGGGAATATTAAAATGCAAATATGGGATGATAAAATATATGAAAGCATAAATAAGCGTTTCAAGAAAATTAAAAATTAAGAACATGTTATTAAACAAGATAGTTTCATTTTAAATAAACAATTAAACACTTAATCATTAATAGTATAATATTGCATAATATTCAAAGATTCATATGTTGTCAAAATTATTAAAATTGTTTGAATATTATTAAACAAAATTTAATAACTTTTTCTTATTTTCTTGCAAGCTGCTGAATTCACGCTTATATTCGGCTTCTTTTATTTTTCTTTTTTAAAAATCACACCTCTCTTCATGGAAGGATCAATTTTGATGAAAAATAAAACATTACTCAGATATACACATACATATAATTCTTAAAAGCTGCTTCTTAGAAATTAAATCGGGTTAGATATTTTTTTTTAGGAGGGATACAGGGCGAGGGGCAAAGCCGCTCCATCCTCCACGCATTTGACAAATAATATTTTTGACAGTAGAAATATTTATTCATCGAAATAAGAAGATAAAAAAATAAGTTAACACGTATATAAACATTTATATGAATTTTTATATTAATTTATCCCCGCGATAGCGGTTACGGCGTTGCGATTGAAAAAGGCGACGACGACGAGGATTGGGGGTGGGGAGGAAGAGGAGGAGGAGAAAAGGAGGCTATGCTTACCTCATATCGAGCGCGCGACTTGCGGAGAAATTTCTGCTGGCGACAACGACGGCGAGACTCGAATTACCCTCGTATTTTCCGAAGGCCAGACACGCTCTTCCGAGCAGGCGCAATTTTCCGCGATACGGCATACCTTATCTCGTTATTATTACTGCCCAAAGTGGAACGCGTTAGCGTCCGATAACGAAAGAAGAAATTAACTGACACTCACGAGAACTAATTTACAATAACGTGTACGCACCCCACGAAGGATGAATCACGACTAAAAGGCATCTACTCGGAATGTCAGATCTTAGCTCTTACGAATATCACGTAGCGGGGACCGCCTACTACGTAATCGCTTAGTTAGGTTAGGTTAAGTGGGTTAGGTTGGATAATTCTCCATTCAAAATTGTCCTTGTCGATCGATGTGATTAATTAGAGAAGAGACAGGTATAAAAAACATGATTGAAATTTATATTTCTCGAAGAGAATGTGCAATATTTGACGGATAGTGACAGATTGCGATTATCTTATCATTTTACAGTGATATCGATTAATAAAAAATTCTAATGTGCTGCGAAATATATAAATCACATATGTTAGCAAACATGTAACTATCGACTTGGCAAATCACATATGTTGGATATTGATATTTTGCACTAATTAAGACCGTCCAATATTTATATTGTGACAAAATATATAGAGAAATGTTTTATGTATCTCAATCAGCTGTTTTGACAATGAACATAGGATTCATGTTCAAAAATTTTAACAAAACTCAACTACATTAGTTTACAGTGTATGTAATTTACCAGTAATATATATATATAATCTACATAAAATATTTGTATAAGAAAAAACGTAATCATACAACTTAGATGACGTTTACTATTTTTTTCAATCATAATTTATAATCGTAATAATTAATAGACAATTAATTAAGGTAATGGTTTCCTTCGAGTTACCCAAAATTCTTCTCGGTTATGGTACGGCTCATACGGATCGTCAACATAATAATGTCGTCTCTTCCAGTACTTTCCTACCATTTTATCTAGCATTCTGCTCTGTGTAGCGTTGCAAAATACATGCTGTTGCAATCTCTTTTTTCTAGCAAACGATTTCTTCCACAAATGTTTGCGACGACCAGCTTTTGTTCTAATCCAGATACCCCTGTAATATTTTATTTATGTTTTACTCAAATTCATTTCAAGTTTTTTATATAAGTAATATTTCTCGAAATTATTGTAACGTTAAATATCATCTTTGAAATATTACCAGTCTAATCTATAAAAGCGTTTTATGACTGCTTTTACAGTTTTTCGCTTTCCTTTTTGCATAGAATATTTGATCAATGTTCTCACTGGTACATTAATAGGTTCCGGTGGTAATGCTAGACGATTTTCTATTACTGCATAACTGAAAAGATAACATTATTTTTTTTTTATATAGCTATATGATACTATATTATATTATATAAAAAGTTACATAGAAATCATTGTATTCTTGTAAGACTCAATATATTCTAGTACATGAATTATTTTAGCAATATAGCATATGTATTACTTGAGTAATGTTTTGTGTTGCACTGGTCCAGTAGCAGCCCATTTTTGGACAGCAGTTGACAATGCTCCAAAGTTTTTGTATTGTGTGAAATTGGAAACGAGATTACATCTTGATTCAATAAAGCTTGTCACATTAGTATTTATTGCTTTTGCTGCAATTCCTGAAACAATACAATAAAATATTATTTGGAAAAATCTTTTTTTTGCTATTATTACATATAAGTACATCTTTTCACACAGATATACACATATATCTATCAAACTGAATTAAAATACATAATTAAGGAAGAATTGCTATGATTAAAATTATATTAAGCTAATAAATCTAATAAATTTCGAAATTCATGAATCTGACATTATGTTTTTAGCCTTTTAAAATCTAAACTTAATTTGCGAGTTAATGTAAGATTTGGCCCATGGAATTAAAATTTTTATTTTCATGAATTTTTGTATACAGTCACTATAAAAAGGTTAGTCTGATATAAGATTTCAAATTATATTTTATAAAACGAATCTATTTACAAATTAATTATTAATTTTATATTTAAAAAAAATCAAAATTTATGAATCTCGAAATGTATTAGATTTATTAAATTTTGACGTTCAGCTGATTCGTCCAGTTCATGCTTAAATAAATAAATTAATTAATAATAAATTTAATTAATAATTTAAATGAATTTAATCTTAATGTTATTAGTAATTTAATAAATTAATTAATTCAAGATAAAAAAAATCCCGACACGTCCTCTCGGGATGGACACACTTCAAGTAATTCGAGATACGCGCGCGCGATCTCGTTTCGGATTCCGCGCCGTTCCTTGTGTCATGGCGGTCACGTAAGGGCGCCGAGACATAACCTAACCTCTCGACGTCGCGCATTTCGTCGTTCACGATCGCAACAAGACGGGAAATTCGAGGAAAATTATGACACAGCGCGTAACCGCCGTGTGACAGATCACCGCGACGCGTTCGCCGTTCGCGAGATCAGCTGTTAAACACGTGCGCACCCACCTCGCAGCGCCGCGCTCACGACACGCAGCATTCTTCTTTTCGCGTAGTTCGTTCCGCCTGCTCTCTGAATTCTGATCGGTGACCAGCTGTTTTGCACCGTCGTTCCCTTTCTCCCCCGCTGGGCTGCCTGACCGGCCACCCGAAAGATGTTCCGAATTGGATTAAAATTTCCGTGCAACGGTCTAACTCGGGTACGTAGAGCGAAAAGGAGGATTGTCGCGAGCGTGACACATTGAATTATCGAGTGAATTTCCTGAGCGTGAAAAAAAATTGCTAGGAGATAATAACGACGTCGCCCGCGAGACTCGACGTGGTTCTCGCGACCAGTGTCTCGCGCGACGACTCTCGACACCTCCGTCGGCTGTCGCGGAGTCGACCAACACGACGAGCACGGACGTTCGCGAGGCCAACCTCGAGATTTCGCCAGTGAATGTGTGATTAAAAATCTTGGTCGCGGGCGACGTCGCGCGACCTCGTGCGCTTGACAAAGATGGCACGATTTACAGAGAGCTTACATAATTCCAGAAGCACTGCTTGTGACTCGGACTGTTGTTCTTTCAGGTCAAAAAACACGGCTGCTCCAGGATACACTTGACAGCTAGGTACCATGAATCGCGAACGCGCGTCAGATGCGAGCCGGACGGGAGGTGAGTTCTCTCTTCCCGGCGAGAGTTTTGACGATGACAGGTTGTCAAAGCGGCTTGTCAAAAGTTTTATTCCAATTATTAAAATTGCATTTCGCATTTCATTATAGCTTCGACAGACTTACTTGCTTATTTTGAATGTTTATTGTCTCTAATTTCGCGCGTGATCGGAATCCAGTGAGGTTATGTTCGATCAATCTCTAATGGAATAAAAATAATAATAATAACTTTATAAACGTCTCTGTCATATTTATAGGCTTTTCTGTATTTGAATAATTTTGTATTATCCAGTTACTGATTTTCCAGAAAGTTCTCACTTTTGACAAGCGATATAAATATTTTTATTTAACATTTTTTTCAATAATTTTATATACATCATTTTGGTTTTATTTTATTTTTTTAGGCTATGCAAGGATATCAAACTTATGTCCAGGTTTACTGGACCTAAGTATTCTACCGCACCGCCAAAAAGGTACACAAAATATAAATTTGAGAATATTTAGCAAATTGATGCATGTCATAATTACTTTCCCATTAGTTTCGTTAACTGTTTATATAATTTTGGCTGTGTATTATATTGTAAGAGAAGATTAACTGGTTTGAATAAACAGATTTATTTTAATTGTGCTCTTGATTTGTAATAGTGAGAAAAGTCGAGGATCAGGAGCATTGATAACGTTAGGAGCTGTAACAATAGGTACCCTAGGAATATTAACGTATGCAAAGCAAGATCCAGAAGTCCGCGCTACTCTTGAAGGATGGATTCCTGGCACAGATAAAGCTATTCGAATTATCTTCCAGGAGGATTCTAGCTATTTCGACTTTGTACTTACATTTTTCAAAACATTAAAGCAAACGTAAGAAAATAAAACATGTATAATGTTCAATAATTGTTAATAATTATTGATTTCTCATTAAAATGATTAAATCCTTTTTTACAGGATATTGGATTTGTTCATCAAGGAACCATCAAAACTAGAACCAGGTCAGGAAAGACTAGATTGCACAAAGCTTGTAGAATATATACGTGAGTCCCATATCCCACATCTAATTCCTAATTTCCTTATTCCTGTGTCTTACTCTTTTTTCACATTTATTCCTTTAATTCAACTCCTGTTTATAACTTTTTAGAATTACAGAATTAGATATCTAGTACATAGAGTGTAATTAATTACTAAATTGTACATATATAATATTCCCACTAATCTTTAACAATCATATGTGTACTGTAGCACCCAAGCCAGCTTTTAAACCACTGATCGAGAAGAAGGAAGCGCCTATTAATGAGAATTATACCGAAATTCGTGTTAGTAAAGAGAAGGGTGAAAAAGTAGACGTTGGTACGTTGGCATATTTTTAAAAATTATTTTACATAAATATGAATCCTTTCTATATAAATTATTAAATTTCTTATATATACTTTTTAGTGGTTGAAAAGCCAACGTCACCTTCCAAAACTGTGCCCGAGGAGTTGATGCCACAAAATCTTGTCGAACTGGAGACTTACTGCGGTGAAGCCGCCGCTAAAGCTATCGGGGCCTATCACAAGGCGATATGCGCACTTCAAGATTACAATCGGGATGTTGTTAAAGTGATTGAGAACACTGGCTCTACGATAAGCGGAGCCGTTTGGCAGAGGTAATGATCTGGTTACGCTTATGTAATCGTTTCACGTCTTTATTTCGATTATATAACCGGATTTACGTGGTTGCAGGTTAAAGGAGGCGACGGAGAAGAGGAAAGAGACGGTACAACAAGCAGAAGAGCACGCGAAGGACGCGTTAAATTCGCTCAAGCGTATGTATAGTTTAATCGATGAATCCGTGCTCGAAGCGCCCGCACACATGAAAACAGCCGCGAGGCGGAACGTTAGAAAAATTATGGACGACGTGGACGAGGCCAAAAGGAAGTACACCGAGGAGCTGCAAAGTGGTAACCTTGCCGAGCGCTATTGGAAGCAAATTAAGACGGCACGGGAAAATTTTAACGAAGAATTGCAAATTCTGTTTCCCAACATAAATATTCATGATAAGAAACTGTCTGTCAGTGAAGAGGCTTTGGATTTATTCGTCCTGCATATGTATCACAAAGTTAACAATTTGCAGAAGGAGCTGGAAAAATTAAGGGTGCGTTGTTAAAATTTTTTTTTTCAACCGACATCTTTCATGGCCTTAAAGAAGAGCTGCAGAGATCAATCGCCTCAAAAGTTAATAAATCTAGTATATTTCGAGAGTCATGAATTTAATATTACGCTTTTAGTCTTTATTTTAATATAAAGTTAATTTGTGAATTAAAGTAAGATTTGCCTTTTGTAGAATTAAAATTTTTATTTTTATGAATTTTTTGTGTACAGTTACGATAAAGAAGTGTGATATAATATTTACGATTTCGAGATTAAATTATATTCGACAAAGATTATATTCAATCTTTAAAATTATAATATTTAATCTTTAACTCAAATAATTTTAATGGTTAATTTTATTCTGAAAAAATTCATGAATCTCGAAATGCTAGATTTATTAATTTTTGACGTAGTCTGATCCGTGCAGTTTTTTAATTGTATTTCTCAGATTCTCGCATTATTAAAACGGCACCATATTAATATAAAATTAATATTGTCGACAATATTTTTAATTATAAGATAATTATTTGCAGACAATCAGCGAAGCTAAAATAAAAGCGGCCTTGAAAGCGGCGGGTGAAGAAGCGACTGAAGAAAAGCTGGATGCGTTAATCTGCCTTGCAGTTAATCAGGAAAGGCTCGAGCTTGAAGACAAACACGCGAAAAAGGTAGGAATTTTTTTCCCCTTTTTTTTAAACTTGATGTACAAATCGTGAATAGATCTCTTTATCTACAAAAGACTATTTTTAAAAAATAATATTTAAAAAGAAATATTTTTTAATTATTTGAATTATACACGCGTTATCTTATTGTATTCTATTTTTATTCTACTGCAGAAAAGTGCTAACTACATTCGTTTATGACATAAGTATATATGTTTGTTTGCGAGAAAAGTAATATATTTGGAAGATACGATCGGAACGACATCACAGCGTAATGTTTGACGCGAATCGTGTGCTTTCACGTTTCGACATCAGTTTTTTTTTCTTAGTGCACGAACGCAAATGGACATGAGCTTTAGTGTCATTATGAATGTGCCCTACGAGTAAACGAGTCCAGCTCTGTCATTACGATGCAGATAGGCATATGAATTGAAGAGAAAATAGCGCAAGGTGCTTTTATTATTGAATATTATCGTTCGTCACGCGATAATAATTGAAAGGTGGAAATTTTTCGAGGAAATTTATTTCGCGGAAAAAATGGAAAGATGAGGAGGGGGAGGGGGAGGGAGGGAGAAAAATAAAGGAGGGTCAGTTAAAAGCGCACCTTTCGCTGGGAGTTGAAAGTGCTTAAGTTGTTAAGTGAAAGAATAGAGAGATCGCAGTGATAAAGAGCGGACCTTCATTAAAAAAGCGTTGGAAAATAATGGAAAAAGGAAAGTGACAACGGGTCGCGCAATGAGCCGCTTACATAACGCGCTCTTTTAATGCCTATTAAGACATTTTAAGTATTTTACTTGTATATAATAAATTTTTTAAATTGATTACATTAATCTCTCTTCGATTAATTTATAATTTTATATCTTTTTATTTATTATTTTATTACATTTTATTATATTTATTATTTTTATTTTATTTTTAATATTAAATAATTTATTAAACACTAAATAATATTATATATGTATATATTTTTTTTTTTAAAACATTTTATTCATCACTGATTAATTTTTACACTAATATGTCCTATATGCATACAATATAACGTGATATATTCGAATGCGGATGCACGACCGCATGCGGGATGGCCCCCTCGGCTGCAGCGCAGTCTCCCAGCAGCCCCCTTCGGCCGTTTTATTTATTTCCATTTGGCCGGGCGCCAATATTTCGATGGCACAGCTCGGCGATATTATTCCCTTAGAGTAGTATGGCGTTTGCCGTAGCAGCCACCAGTGAGGTATCCGTCGAGGAAGCATTATGACTTAGTGTCCTCATAGTTGTCCGACAGCTCTCTTTTCCATTCTTCCCTTCTTTATATTCCTGTCCCCTTCCCCCTCTCGCCCCCCTCCCCTCGTCCCTCATATCTTTCTCTCTTCCAGGCCGAATATAAATCTCGTCGGATCGATCCGACGAGCGCGGCTACCACGACCTTTTGTTCTCGTTTCGGGACGGGAACAGCGCGGTGTCCTCTAATTGCTATTTGTCTACGAGCTTCCGGTACCGCTCGTTAACGTCCGGCCGGAATATTTCACCGTTAATGCATCGCGGCGTCGCCGGTGATATCCCCGCGTTATATCCCCGCGTCGTCCATTAAATCACGCGTATGAGGGCGGAATTAATTAATGGAAATCATTGTATAATTTGTTCATAAGTTGCCGCTAACAAACGACCGATTTCATTTCGCGACAGTCGATTACGAATTATCGGGGACACGCGAAAGTGTGTCGTCACAGATGTGCTCGCGAATCGCAAGCTTTAATCGCGGCTTTTTTCACGTTTGCCGCTCGTTTTTAAAGAAGATATCACGTGACTGAAAAAAAAAAAGATATCATTTTTGACCACGTGACGCCTTTTGGCGCGAAAAATGAACGTCAAACGTCAACTCATGAAAAGGCACCTTTACGGTACGTTTGTGCGAGAGGCGATCTCCTTTCTTGCGTCATTTAATTACCTAGTATGTAGTTTTGTCTACGGAAAAACAAACCGGTTGTCCTCGTTTGTCGTCGGGCGACTTGGAATGTTTTCGCCCCCGAAAAGTCGAGGCAAAGTCGCGCTGCAAATCATCGGGCGGGAAATGAAATGGTCGAGGTAAAAAGAGTTTACATTCGAGAACATAGCTCGCGTAAACTTTTTTCCGGAAAGAGGTTAATTATTATTATTATTGTTATTTTCATCTAGAGAAAGAGAGAGAGAGAGAGAGGCACACACTTGTGTTTGCAGTCACGTTGGAAAATATTCTGATTGTGAGTGGAAACGATAGAAGTTGCACGGTCAGCAAATTTTATCTCTGGTCTCCTTAAGAGAGTTTTTGGTAAATTTCTATTTTGGAGTCTTCACCTCCGATTTGACTCAAAATTTGCATGGAACTTTCTTTTGGTCTACAATTAATAGTTATGATAATTTTGTATTAAGTAAAGTAAACTATTATTTATCATGTCATTTACATTAGAAAATTAATCGTGATGAGTAATTATTTAATATTGTATTTTATGTATATATTTAAAAAGTTTTTACAATCTTAAGTCCTACAGATTTTTTTTTTTCATTTAAATAATAGGGTATCTAATTTTAGTATTTTTTAAATTTAATAAAATTTATTTATTTTATAAAATTTATACATATTTCACCATAAAAAAATTAAATTAAATTAATTAATATAGTCTTCATTCTGTTTTTTTATTAAAATTAAATAAATTTATTCTTATTAAAAGTTTAACCGCAATTGCTGGCACTTTTATTTATTCAGGGTGTATACTCCCAGGAAAAACCTGGAAAACCTGGTATTCTCAGGGAATTTTATTATATCTTGAAAAATCATGGAAATCTCATGGAATTTAGTTAGAATTCAGAGAATTTAAAAAAATGTCAAAGAAGTGCTTATTTTAAAATTTTTTTATAATTTAAAATATTTTAAGTTTAAAATCTGCTTAAAATATATATTTTTTGTTTATGTTTATATAACATTGTTTAAAATATGTTTTTTTTTATATCAAAAAATGATACGTTAAAATAAATAAGCTTATTTTAAAATTGCATCTAAAAATATTTTAATTTTACCTGGAATTTTGAACAAAAATACCTTCCAGGAAGATCCTGGAATTCTCAGGGAATTTTTTTACAGAATTTGAGTATACACCCTGTTATTAATAATTTTATAATTTTCTATTAATTATTTTAAGTATTAATTAATTACGTAAAAAATTATTTAAACTTATATATAAGTTTTTATAAAAATCTGATTTATATTTTAAATTATAAAATAATTGTGATTAGTTAATGGTGAAAATTGCCATAATTTTTTTCCCCTCGAAGGTGTATATATATCGTAAATGAATGCGATATAAAAAATCAATAGCACACACAGCCATTGTCTTCGTGCGCTCGAATAAATAAGAAACGAATAAATAAAGCTTTTTCCGCGCAAGAGTAGTAAGAATACGATCGTATATGGAGAGGTTGAAAAATTCAAGGTTCCTTATCTGCCGGCGCCGTTTGGGATTTTCAGCCGTGGCCTGGTCGCGAGAGGTATCTTTATGGCAGTACACCTGAAAGTTATTTACCGCGACAGACGTGAATTATCGATGAAACTTTTTGCCGCGATTTGTTTTATCCCGTGCTCACGAGCGAGGCACAAACCTTATCTTCTTTCTCTTCATCGCTTCTAGAAATAAAAAGCGAGTCGCGAGAGAGAAGCTCCGATCCATTTTCCATGTGGCTTTTAAAGCTCATCGCCGTCCCAAAATATCGCCGATAATTTTACCAAATGCGTGGGCTGCAGGACAAATAGCCATTACGCAATTAAAATTTACACTGCAGGAGAGTTCAGTACAGTACAGGAGGTTTTTTATTTTTTTTTTTTATAAAAGTTAAACTTTTTTTAATTTAACAGAAGGTTTTGTAAGGATTTCCCGCGAACTTTTTCCTCGAACTCGTATTTTAATTTCTTTGAAACGTGTACGAGACATTTCTGAGGAAATTACTCTGTTGCTGTAGTATATAATATTTTCTGAAATTCCAATATTCTCTTTCTTTATATTTAATATCCTCCTCTTGTCTTTTATATAAATACGCAATGTGCATGCGCGTTTAAAATTCTCAGGAGTCTTTTAGCCGCACTTTTCCGGCACGCGTCCTCCAGAATCGGGCATTTAGTAGCACGTGCGCGACGGTCGTATATCTGCTTTTAACCGGAAGTACCCGGTAGGAAAAATATTACACGACGTGTACAGAGTGACTAATCAACCTGACGGGAGAAATAGACGTTAAGTATTAAGGGCTTAAGTCCACTCTAGCAGCGTGAAAAATTTAAACGATTTTTAAACGATTTTTTGAAGAATATTAGAAATTGATCTTTTTGGCGTTTTACCTGTGTTTTTTGTTGATGTTTAAATTATCGGTATTTTTGAAGCTTGGATTATTAGCTTTTTTTTTGTTTAATATGCGAATTAAAAAAATGACATGCTCCTCGTGTAATTGTTTGAAATGAACAAAATTCTAGTTTTATTCCGTAAGATATTTTTTGGGATACTGAACTTAATTAGAATTTAAACAATTAATATTTTTAATGTTTTATGTTATATTTAATATTTGAAATTTTTCTGATCTTTAAAAAATGAAAAAAAAAAAACATTCAGCAAAATTAAAATATCTAATTTTAAAATGACACTTTTTGTTATTCTTTAATTTTTTTTTAATGAAACTATTTTAAAAATATATCCTTGTCTTGAATAAAAGAAACTAAATGTCCAAGATTTAAAAATGCTGCTTAAACATTAATAAAAGATACATGTGAAAGGTCATAAATCAATTTCTAATAATTAATGAATTTCTGATAATTGATATTCTTCAAAAAAATTCCTAAAAATCATTAATTTTTTATATTGCTAGAATAGCCTGAACCTTTAAGGCTCGATGTACTTTCTCGTGGGCGTTTTGATTTCCTTTCTCGTTTGAAACATCGATGTTTCCTGTTTACATGATTTTAAAATAATTTAAGGCCAAAGTCATCGCTGCTGTTAATTTTTAAGGAATCTTTATAAAGATGCAAAAATTTTTTAAAAATTAAAAAAAAATTATTGCACATAGAACGTCATTTGCTGAAACCTCTGAATCTAATATTAAATATAGTAATTAAATTACATATTGAAATTGAAAAAGAAATAAAGTTTTTTTTGATTGAATATGAACAATAAGATTATTCTTCTTCGTTTAACTGCATTTGAAAAGTTTAGTGAAAAGCCCTTCATTTCCAATAGGGAACTATCGATTTTCGATTGGCACAAAGTATTACAACTCTAAAACTGTTCGTGCCTTAACATTTTACTTAGGAACGCGCGTTTAACGAGAAAAATAATTTATTGCAAGATGCATGTTAAAACTTTGGAGGAAAATTTTTATTGAAACGTACATATTTCCTCCGAAAAGTTGACGGAATCATTGTCGTAAAATCTAGTCTACCTCGTAACGCGAAAATATACGCGACTCTACTCTTAAATTCTGTGCGAATCTTCCTCTCGCATGTATGACTTTGCCGTCAAAGCAAAATGAAAATGATGAGAATGAAGATTCTTTCCTACTTTGGAGGCTCTTAAGGGGATCCTAAAGCTGTTCTACATTAAAATCAAAATCTAACCTAACATGACAATATATTTGCTTAATGTAAAAGTTGCATTTATACACGTAAAATAAAATAGATTTCCACTATAAGAATTGCATGAAGGAATATTTGTGAACTTTTAGAAATGAGCTTAGAAGCCTGGAAAAAAAGTATTGCAAGTTGTGCAGCATAACATTTGTTTTCAGGGGAATACTTTTTTAGTTCGGTATTCCCCTTAAGAAAAACGCGAATGAAAGTCTCTCGAAATCTCTCTGTTACCAAAAAATTATACCAAAAAATTTAAATACTTATAAAATCTACTTTTTCATTTAAATACGAAAGAATCGATCACATTATCGTCGTCGGAGAAAAAGGGAGGAGGGGCTGGGCTTTTTCATTCGTTTTCGTCGATTATCAAACCAGGCACGGCGTAAAACGCAGACGCAAACTTCGCGAATTCCTGCTCACGACATTTAGAAAAAGCTTCAAGTTTTTCCATCGCAAACTTTCGATCGGTGGGCGAAGTCGGCGAGGCGCGGATCCGCGCGAGTTAATAGCCTCAAATACGTTTTCCTTTCTTTCGCAAACGGGATTTTACCGTCGCGATCCCCTAGGTGGATCGCCGTACAAATTGTCGTCATTAAATTAGTTGCGCACCCCCCGAGAAAAACCGTCGCGATTTCGTTTGTCGAATTCGTCTTCGCGAGAGATATAAACGCGAGAACCGAACGGAATTCGTTATCGTCAGCATTCGAAAGAGTAAGCGAGAAAAAGACAAATGTTATATACGAAGAGACACGAGACAGAAAATTGCATTGTAAAAGAAAAAAACTCGTAGGATGTCTCGCATTTTAACGCAAGAAAAATGTGCGAATATCATTGGCCTTTTTTTTTCCGAATTATAAAAATGTTTGAGAAATATTTTAATTAATTAAAATATTCTTGATACATAACATTGTTGATTTTTAATATAAGAGAAATAAAAAAAAAAGAAAAATTGTGTAATATATGATTGTGTTAAATATAAATGTAATAATTGCATGGTAATAAAAATAGAAAAATAATAAATATTCTAATACTATAATTGAACGCGCGAGTATATAAAACATCTGTCGCAATGTTTGTTGGGAGCGATTTTCGCGTGAATTGGCGCGAAAATAAGCGACACGCGTTTTTCTTCTACCGCGTTTAATTAATCCGGCTTGGCATGCGACTGGCGTTAGTAAAGTGCTTTGGATTTTTTTTTTTTTTTTTTTTTTTAGAAAATGGATTATGAAACTGCTCGGATGAAATAGCCTTTTGCTTCCTGTGTTTTATTCGTCTTTATATTATTTTATCGCATATAAAATTTCTTTCTTCAACGTCAATGTCAATGTTATCATGGCACCAATTGTGAAAAATACCATTTTAAGATTGCGATTAAGATTTATTTTTGTCGAATTTTATTATCGTATTTAGTATGGTAATTTCTCTGACACCTTGTTGTCCCTCTTTCTCTATTAAATCTTCAGTTTTTATCGATAATCAATATTAATTATCTCAACCATTCTCGTAGACAGCGTGTAACTAATAAGTTACGATCGAGAAGATACCGTGGCCCCGAGTTTAGAACCCTCTTGTGCATCCTTGAGTCAAACGGGTTGGTCGGGTTGTCGGGTCAGCCGGGCGTTAATTATTGACACGGGCTCTTTGGTACATAAAGTTCGTCGACGGTGATGACGTGCCGGGATGCATGTCCATGGAACACGATTCGTAGACGTTGACCGAAACACGACGTGGTTGGTCAGGGTGGTGAGAGGATCAAGCCCTGAATGGTGCAATTCGGGAGATTGTCAGACGGGAAACAGAGGGCGCGAAATAGGATAGATGGGACCAGATTTTCGTGGCTTGGATCGCTAGCCGATGAGGGGGCGGCTCCCAGTGATGCCTTAAGTGGCGGATAATTCATCAAAGTCTCATTAGGCTAATGCCTCGGGGCCTGTGTACCTTGAACAGGCATTATCACACCGAGCGTGGTAATGTTTGCGGAAGGCGAGAGCTTCTTACATCGGGAATTAAGTTTTACATAAAAAAACCCTCTTGAATTTTTTATGAAACTTGATTACTTAATATAAAATTATAATTTTTTATAATATAAAATTGTAATTATTTTTTATAGTTAATTTGTGAATTAAAGTAAAAATGTCGTCTGTAGAATATAATTTAATTTCAAAATTATAAACAGTATATTGAACTAATTTTTTATAATAATTATACCAAGAAAATTTTACAGTGATTGTACACACAAATTCATGAAAATTAAAATTTTAATTCTTTACAGGGCAAATCTTTACTTTAACTCACAAATTATTTATTAATTTATAATTAATTATTAATTTTATATTTTAAAAGTGCTTTTTGCTTAATGTCAAGTTCATGAATCTTGAAATATATTAAAGTTATTTAGAAATAATAGTTGATCCGTCCATTCTTAAGAATTGCTCTTTAATTTAAAATAGTATATATATTTCTTTTTATAATATATATATAGCATATATTTATAAAAATAAGGGCATGCTTTCCATCTCTCTTAACTAGTTGCAGACAAAGAACGACAAAAGAAATATATTTTTTTTGTCATTTCGCGAGATTTTCGGGACACCGATATGACTTGGTGTTTTTGTACTTTGCAATAACGTCACCGAACTGTCGACACAGGCAGCTATTTTAGACTTTAAAGTACTAGTACTGGAATGTATGTCGCCTTATCTACTTTCCTCAGACTTTAGCTTATCTCTCATGTGACGTTTGTTTTCTCCTATCCCGTTGGAGGGAACTGAAGAAAAAAGAAATTTACACTGAAATTTATTAAAAAATATAAAAATATGAAAAACTTGACATATATATAAACAAGCATTGTACAATATTTATTTTTATTTTATTAAATTATATTTAATAAAATAAAAATAAATATTGTACAATGCTTGTTTATATATTATTATATAAATAATTATATTAAATATATAATTAATATAATTATAAAATTATATTAAAAAAATATATAATATAATTATATAAATAATTATATTAAATTATATTTAAGGAAGTTGCAACTACTTGAAAATTGGCCATCTTTTATATAGAAGAAAGTGGCCCTTTATAATATTTTTGCGTAGTGTATATTAAAAATAAATAATAAATAAATATATTTTTTTTCCCAAAATATATATATTTTTATTATATACAAAGTCGTATATTTCTCTTGATTATTTGATATAAAAAGGAGCGTAAAACGAGAGAGAACGAATTGCTCCTGTTGTTGATGTTTACGAGCGCATTTCATCCTCATCTGTTTCAGCTGCTGGCGGAGGAGAAGAAGCTGGACGACGAGATGCGGCGGCAGTTGAAATTGCAGTCGGAGATCCACGCCGATCATCTTCGAGAGGCACTCTCGGTCAAAGAGCAGGAAACGCAAAGGATGCTGCAGCGGGCTTTGACCGAGCAGGCCGACGCCGAGTCCATAAAGCACAAGACACAGCTCGCGGCGATGACGGGAAGGTTACATGCTCTTACAGCGGCTCTTAAAAGTAAGTATCCTATCATCTCTTTATATCTTGTTCCTTCGAAAACTTCTCGAATATTTTCCTTTGCACGGGAAGAGAGAAAATGCAATCTCTTTCCCGCAGTCGCGATGATTTATATCGCGTAAAGAGATCTTTGCGTTATCAATCGTCCGATTAAACTATGGGTTTTATAAAAAGCGCTTTTTAACACATATCATTTAATTAAATTAGATCAATTTCTTCGTCATTAAGGGTCAGTCTAGTCTAGTATGAAAATTTATGATTTTTAAGAACTTTTTTTTGAATATTAGAAATTGATCTTTTTGACGTTTTACATATGTTTTTATCGATGTTTAAACAGTATGTCGGTATTTTTAAATCTTGAATAGCTTTGGATTAGCTATTTTTGTTCAATACTCTGTGTGATACTTGTATGAGAAAAAACCCGTTTGTTGACTATGCAACAATGCTTTCTTAATGAACGAACTTTGCTCGATGATTGTTAAACATTCAATAAATGTCATCAGACAACACTGTTATTCTTAAAAATTTTTTAAATATGTTGAAAAATTATTCGAAGCAAATAATTTCGAAAAACTTGCGTTATGTATGTATTTCAAAAAATAATATGTATATTAATTTTTATTTTTTTCTTGTGTCTTTTTTTCAAGAATTTTTGAAATACGCGCGTATGATGTACATAATAATTTATGACACATCTCCACACTTTTATTATTTAAAAACTTTGTAGAAGATAGAATTTTGAAAATTTTCATTATTCTTATTATGATAATATAAACAAAATTAGATTGAGAATGTGAAAAATAATTTTGACGAAAATTATAAAAGCTGCAAAAAAAATTAGATTTTATATGTCAAAACTATGCTCAAAAGTAACATTATTTATATATAATATAAATGAAAATAGTATTTTTACATTTTATTTCAGTTATATTTTTTCAGGAATTATATTTTTAAAAAAATTGTATATCAGAGAGCATGTTACTTTCATTATTATCAAGCGAATTTATTTTTATATTTTACGATCTTTATTTTTTATGAGACCAAGATTGAGATATTTATTTCAATTTTATCATGTAATTGTTTGAAATGAAAAAACTCGGTCTAGTTTTATTCCGTAGAATATATGTATTTTTGAAATATTGAAATTTAATTCCATTAAAAAAGAAAACTAAAAAATAAAGTAATGTCATTTTAAAATTAAAAATTTCAATTTTGTTGATTTTTTTTATTTCTTGAAGATTAAAAAATATTAAATATAACATTTCGAATATATATACATATATATATATATATATAAGGCTCTTCAAGAGCCATACGCGGATGTTAATGCGTAAATTTCTTTTTCAGAAATTAATTCGAAATTGAAACGCACAAGGCGCATTCTTTACTTGGTGTACTTATCAAGAAATTGATTCTCATTTTGGAGAATTCTATAACCCCTTTTTATCCCCCTAAAGAGATGTAGGCGAGAAAAAATATCGGGGTGGGACTGAATAGCTCAGTGGTAAGAGCAGTCGCCCGGCAAGCGAAAGACTCGGATTCGATTGCCGACTTCTCCCCGATATTTTTTCTCGCCTACATCTCTTTAGGGGGGTAAATAGAATTCTCAAAAAGAGAATTAATTTCTGAAAAAGAAATTTAGGTATTAACATCCGCGTATGGCTCTTAACGCCTAGTTTGATAGTTACTTGTTATTAAATATAAATTTTTTAAATTGTAATTGATTCAGGACCTCCCAAAATATTCTATGAAATAAAATTGATTAAGTTCGTTCATTTCAGACAGTTGTAAGAGGAGCAACATGTTATTTTAAACACGCGCAGAAACTCTGTAAAAAATAACTGCACTGTCTGAAGATTAGAAAAATATTAAATATTAATTTTTTTAATTCTAAGTCGATTCAAGATCCCCTAAAATATTTTACGGAATAAAATTCGATTCCAAGTTTTTTTGTTTCAAACAATTATAGAAGAAGCAGCCTATCATTTTTGAACAGGCGCAGAGACTTTGTAAAAAATAACTGCAAAGTGTCTCAAGATAAAAAAAAATATTAAATATTAATTTTTTAAATTGTAATTCGATTTAGTATCCCCCAAAATATTCTACGAAATAAAATTAATTAATTGTTAATTTCAGACAATTGTATGAGAAGCAGCATGTCATTTTTGAATACGCACTCACCCTGTAAAAAATAATTACAAGGTGTCCGAAGTTTCTTTTTACTTCTTAATATTAAAAAAAAAAAAATTTCTAAGAATCATCAATTTTTCATACTGCCAAATCAGACTAAGTCCATGATTTTGCACAAGAATGGAAAAAAAATCGCGTGCAAACTTTTTCCCGATAAGTCTGATAAAAGTCTCTCATAACTCACGATACGAGAACCATCGGTCCACAATAAGTAAATGTCCGACACGTAACATCCATTGTGCCCGTTCAGCGGACAAATCATCTTTCGGAGAGATGCCTTCGCCCTTTGTCGTGTCCGCCATTGTACCGTGTCCTGGCGTTTAATTACACGAAGCAAAAACACGAAGCCCGGGCCTCTATAAAGGCCTGCGCGCGTTCGCATCCGCGTCGAGAAAGTGTCGCCGACATTTTCCGACGCTTGATCTCCCCCGTTGTTTGCCTTTTTTTTTTTTGCCGATCCCTTTGTCCTTTTGGACGATAATGGACCTCTTGTGTCCCCCGAGTCGAATCCCCCGGGGGTTTTAAGTCGAATTTCGCCGTTGACGTACGTATAGCGTTTCGCGATCATCACAATATTGTTTGCGACCTGAGCCCCCTGTCTCTCTGTCTTCGAACCGGACATGTTACTTAGCCGCGGATGTTTACAAAGAAAGGAAGATCCTATAATTGTTCGCGAAAGAAGGATAATATCTAACAGCGTGATGTGAAGGGTATCAATATCAAGCTGGTCGCAGTTTGAGTTACCATATTTTGACCAAAAAGAGAGAAACGGAATAAAAATTTCGTTATTATATGTTATATGTATTTATATAGACTTTTATTTGTGCGATATGTCGAGTAATTTAGACATTTTGTTATTCTACGTAAAAATAATAATTCTGAATTAATTTGATATTTCAACTGTTTAATTCAGAATTATTTTTATGTAGCGTAATAAATTGTGATTTGTTTCTTTTTACAAAATTGAAATAAATATTTCAATTTTGGTCTCTTGTGTACAAAAAATGGAGATTGTAAAATATAAAAATAAATTCGCTTGATAATAATGAAAGTAATGTTTTCCAATATATATTTTTTGAAAATATAATTCTTGAAAGAAATATAACTGAAATAAAATATGAAAATACTATAATATATATTGTATCTAATTAGAATTTAAAAAATAAATATTTAACATTTTTTTATCTTCATCAAAAACAAAAAAGAAATCAAAATTGAAATATTTAACTTTAAAATGACATTACTTTATTATTTTTCAATTTTTTCTAATGAAATTAGACTTGCCCCAAAAATATGAATATTTTACGGAATAAAACTAGACCGAGTTTTTTCATTTCAAACAATTACATGATAAGATTGAAATAAATATTATCTCAATGTTGGTCTCATGTACGAAAAATAAAGATCGTAAAATATAAAAATAAATTCGCTTGATAACATGCTCTCTAATATACAATTTTTTTAAAAATATAATTCCTGAAAAAATATAACTGAAATAAAATGTGAAAATACTATTTTCATTTATATTATATATAAATAATGTTACTTTTGAGCATAGTTTTGACATATAAAATCTAATTTTTCTGCAGCTTTTATAATTTTCGTCAAAATTATTTTTCACATTCTCAATCTAATTTTGTTTATATTATCATAATAAGAATAATGAAAATTTTCAAAACTCTATCTTCTACAAAGTTTTTAAATAATAAAAGTGTGGAGATGTGTCATAAATTATTATGTACATCATACGCGCGTATTTCAAAAATTCTTGAAAAAAAGACACAAGATAAAAATAAAAATTAATATACATATTATTTTTTGAAATACATACATAACGCAAGTTTTTCGAAATTATTTGCTTCGAATAATTTTTCAACATATTTAAAAAATTTTTAAGAATAACAGTGTTGGCTGATGACATATTTATTGAATGTTTAACAATCGTCGAGCAAGGTTTCTTCATTAAGAAAGCATTGCTGCATAGTCAACAAACGGGTTTGTCTCGTACATATGTTGCACTGTTCTATCTTACGGGTACCTTCGTAATCCAGGCACAGGACACGCTGAGATGCACCTGTCCCGAGATATTCCCAGGGAGTATGTTTGCCCTTTCTGGCTTTATTGGTAGCAGAGGGATCTGGGAATTTAATCCGGATTAACCCTGTTCGAGTTTAACACAGCAATGGCACTT
The DNA here is from genome assembly GCF_047496725.1 of Anoplolepis gracilipes. Classification (NCBI taxonomy): domain Eukaryota; kingdom Metazoa; phylum Arthropoda; class Insecta; order Hymenoptera; family Formicidae; genus Anoplolepis; species Anoplolepis gracilipes. Next base: position 1,613,015 of record NC_132981.1, read on the forward strand.
TCAACCGAGGGGATAAGGGAGGAAGAGAGCGTCCTTTCCTCCCTCATCTCCTTCTCTCCTCTCCCCCCATTTAGTAAGATTAATTCCCGATTAACAAATCTCGTACACTCGTTGCGCTGGCCGGCCGATAACTATCTTTAATTAGTTTCCGTTCGAGTAATTTTCCGGTCACTAAACGGATTACGACGGACACGACACATACGTACTAATATATATATATATATATATATATATGTATGTATGTATATATTTCACGCTTGCGAGCTTCGACACGAGAATTGCAGGTGTTGCATTATTGAAAATCGTTGTTCCCGCTCATGTAAACCCCTTTTTCCACCTATTCAGTCGTCCTCTTGTCCTCCAAATGAGCTCGCGTGTTTATTATCGATTTTATCACTGCATTTTAATTGCTACAAAAAGTATGTGCATTATAAAAAAGTTGGCTAAGAATTGAGATACATTTTGGTCTGAAAGTAATTTTAGATACTCTGTCTTAATCATCAGAATGGTTTTTTTTTTGTTTTTTTTTTTTTAGAAAGTTTAAAAGAGTTTGTTTGAAAATTTAGATTCTTCTGAAAATTTTATTTGAAAATTCGAACACTGAGTGAAGTTTCCTTAAATAGATATATTGGCCAATATTTCAGGTAGAATTTTCAAGAGAATGTCTGAATTTTCAGACATTCTTCTAAACTTTTAGAAAAATGACTCTAATGATTAAGACAGATTGTCTGAAATTATTTTTAAATCTGAAAATTCTTAAAGATGAAAATATGACTTTAGGAAATTTTTTACAGTGCATTTTGCAGTTATTATTTTTTATAATGTTTTATAAATTTTTTACGATGCAGACAAAGTGTCTGAAATTTTTTTTCACATTGTGTGTTGTTACATAATGTCTGAATTTTCATCTAGATCTGAAAATTCAGACAAAAATATGTTTGACAAGGAACATGTCACAACTGTCTGGAACCGATTCGATTCTCCTTGAAATAGGTTGTTAAACACAAAAAAAATCTAAGAAAGAGACACATATTTTTTTTATACGTGCGCAATTTCATGTTTAAAGGGTAAAACACCCCTTTGAAAAAATGGTATTTTCTTTTGGGACCAAGTATCGTCGAAACTACTTATAGAGATAGAAAAAAATTGTTAAATAAAAGTTTAACGGCTTTAAAAGTACTTTAATTTGGTGAAAAAACTTTGGGTGGTTGGGGTTTAAAAATTAAAAAAATTTTTCTCATAACTTTAAAGTACCCTTCAAACTTTTGTTTAATAATTTTTCTTCTATCTCTTATTATTTTGACGATATTTGACCTCAAAGAAAAATACCATTTTTTTTTTTCAAAGGGGTGTTTTATCCCTTAAACATGAAATTGCGCACGTATTAAAAAAATACGCGTCTCTTAGATTTTTGTGTTTAACAATATATTTTGAGGAGAATCAAAGCGGTTGCGGACAGGTTGTAATATGTCCCTTGTAAGTTCTTAAGCAATTTCTTACAATGATTCTCTGTTTAATATTTCTCGCTTACTTTTATCCTACGCGATATATTAATCGCCTTTTAAAATGCAAGGAAGGATTTTTCCCGAAATTATCATAATTCCTTTAATATTCCAAATGTATATGACGAAAAATACCTCATAAAACGTGTCTCTTGGAATTCATTGCGATTCCCGACAAATTCCTGGTTTTGGTTTCAACGAACGAGGGAGATAAACGACACACCTTTTCGTGATGTTCTTATTTTGTTTTTCAATTAAAACTAATTCCTCGGTGGTTCGCCGACGCTCATAATTGTTCTAATTGCGGATTGTTTCGGTCGAAGTAGTGTCACCAAATTTGGCCAACTGGGATATATTTCCGGCGAAAACTAGGGACTGGGTAGCCGCTTTTCGCTCGTTAATTAACTTGGTCCAACAAGCGGACGGAAGTGTAGCGGGGTGGATCGGGGTTTTCCGGCGGGTGAGGGGGGGGAAGAAAGAAGCGTGGAATACGGTGCTTACACCGGTGTGTAATATTCATTACCCTGCGCGTTTAATTTGGTGAATTACGTCGTTTTAGCGGAGAGCGCGTTCCCCGAGACTCGCGAGACCTTACCAGAAGTTAATAAAACGCATAGGGTCGTCAGGTGGGAAGCTCAAGGGGGTGGGGAGGGGTGATTTATATAAGTTATAATGGCGCTATGAAAATAAAGGCATTATCGCTCTTTCGTAAACATTGTACGCAAGGAGAAAGCGAGGAACGAGGACGAGAGGAGAAAGAAAGAGAGGCTCCGCTCGCGTCTCTCGCACCTGCAAGAACGTATTTCATGAATAGAAATTAGCAATAAAAAAGTAGCATGAAAAGAGATAAGGATAGAGGCGCAAAAGTTTTTGGATCTCAACGTGGTCGACGTGACACCTTGGTATCGGATCTCTCCTTCGCGACGAAAACTCCTTTATATAAGAGACAGAAGGGAAGAGATTTCATGACGCTTCGTAAAAGTGGCGACTTTTGATTATGGTCTCATAGTGCGAAAGATAGTAATTTTGCGATGGTAAAAGTACAGCGTAAGTTTTGCGACGCAATCACAACTTTGTTCCACCTCGATAATTGTTTTATACTCGCTCTTATAAGTAAAATGTCAACACCCTGTAGATGCGTGTTATGTAAATAATGTACGATAACTCGCTCGCTCTCTCTCTCTCTCTCTCTCTCTCTCTCTCTCTCTCTCTCTCTCTCTCTCTCTCTCTCTCTCTCTCTCTCTCTCTCTCCCTCTCTCTCTCTCTCTCTCTCTCTCTCTCTCTCTCTCTCTCTCGATATAAAATATTTATGATGACATTTTTATTAAATAATTTAATCCTTTGGGCCATGATGTTTCATTAGTAAGACACTTTTTTTATTTTTTTGTTTTGGCAGAACTCTACCTAAATAAGAAGGCAACCTATATTTTTATTTGCATAATAATTATAAACAAATAAATAGTCAAATTTATGCTTTTTAAAAAAATTTATTTTCTATTAAACTATTATTATTATCGAATTTTTTTTGCTACGTTGTTTCTGTAATCATTGAAAAATATGAAAAAATCGATATTTTCTATTGTAAACCCAAATGAATAGATCAAATATTTCTTATAATGATGATCTGAGAGTTTTTTAAGCCACTAAATCCAAATCTCAGGATTTTCAAATTTATTAATTCAAAAAATTCAATATTGCAAATCAAAATTAAAAAAAGTTTTTTAAAATTTACAAAGATCTTATAAATCTATCTTTAGATTCGTTATCAGAGATTCATAAAACCTTTAGATATAAAATTTTAAGAAATTGATATATTACAAAAGTTCATCAAAAAGTTAAATATTACGCTTTATAATTACGGAATTTAATATGATTGAGATTTTTGAGAATTAAATGCGAAAAATTTCGGCTGTGCCACATGTGCGGGACGACTGAAACGGCAATAAAGGGACGCTTTGGGTGAGGTGGGGTGGGGGTGGAAAGTGGAACCAGATCGTAGGTCGCGGTTTTACAAGCTCGACAAACTGACTAACGTATGCGACCATATGCCCCAATTAAAACTTTCGCCATACATCTTTCTCTTTCTGTCTCTCGTGGGCGCTATTAAGGGGGTCAGTACAGTCAGCATTCGAGATGTCTAATACCCGCGGGCGAGGGGTAAAAACGCGACTACGTTTTGCATTTCTGCGAGTTGGCACTCGGACATTAATCGCGCTTACGATAAGCGACTAAAGAAAGCGATTCGTTTAGCGGTAATTTACATGGCAAATTAAAATTCGCGCGCGGAGAGAATGACGATGGGACATTGTTTTCATTCGCGTGAGCGGAATCGTAAGCGAGTAATTTCTCGTTTCGTGAAATGTTTTTAAAACAGGGTATTCTATTCCTTGAAAAAATAAGAAAAATCTGGAAATTTTAGGAATTTATTTTGCACTTGAAAAATCAGAGAATTTTATTGGCAATGAGACTCAAAAGATTTTTAAAATAACTTTCTCTTTCTTTTTGATAATTTTGCTTTTACATTATAATATAAACAGTTGGCAAGCCATCAATTATATTTTAAATTATATTAAATATATATATTTCTATTTATATATTTAGTATCTTAACAAAACATTAATACATATTCTTTATTGATAAAAAAAAAAAAAATAAAAATGTTTTACAAGTGAAAAATGTTTATCTCATGAAAACTATTCAGTTTCTTCAGTACATGTGTAGAGTATATCTAACACTTGAAACTTAAGTTCTCTATATTTTTCCTTCGTATAAGTGAAGAGCATTAAAAGCGCTTACAATAAAAAGATCTTATTTTATAGGAAATTTCAAGAAATCTTTAAAATATATCTTTAAAATATATCTTTATCTGGAATTTTGCAGAAAATACCTGAAAGATCAGGGAGAGTTTTCAGGAATTTTTTTTACAAGATTTGAGTAGACATCCTGTTAAAAAATGATAATTAAATATATATGGAGTTATACAGGATGTTCATTTTAATTAATATAGTCAAATATCTCGGAAATTAAGAAAAATACGAAAAAGTAATTTAGACAAAAGTGTTATAGGATTTTGAGAGAGACGTTTAGTGGTGAGATCAGTCTTATTCTAAGTGGAGGCATTTTTAAGATTTCGAGAGTAGCATTACTTTTTTAAATGAAACCACTATAATTTTTTTACATAAATTAATTTTTCGTAATATTTGGTGTACAAATTTGTTAGAGTAGAGTAAAATAGAAAAATGAATGGTTTTCGAGATATTTTATGCTTCATTTTGAAACTTTTCTCTAAAACAATTTTTTGCATCGAATAATGAGGTAAATCAATTATTGTAAAAAACACATAATTATTTAAAAAGAAATATGCAGTTTGCAAATTGCAATTTTTTTAAATAATAAAGTATATATATAGTAATTTATTCATCTCATTCTATGCAGCAAATTACTTAGGTGAGATAATTATCAAAAAAATGAGAGTATTTTAGTAAAAAAATGTTATAATATTTTCACATTTTTTGTTAAATTATGTCGAAATGAAGCATAAAATATCCATTCAATTTCGACTATTTTACTGTAATAATTTTTTACACCAAATATTATGCGGAATTAATTTATTTAAGAAAATTATGGTGATTCCATTTGAAAAAAATAAAGAAGACTTCAAAACTGCATCCGCCTGGAATAAAAACTTTTTTCATCTCAAGTTTCCTTCAAAATCTTATAACTTTTGTACAATACATTTTCCTTAGTAATTAATAATAATTTTTTAATAATTAATAAAATTTTCGAGATTTTTTATTATATTACACAGCTGGAAAATTTGTGTTAAATTTAACATAAATCGCATATCCTAAACGATCTACAGAAACTTTTTTTCTGTTAATTTAACATATTAGGCATATGTTAAATAGTAACATTAATATTATGTTATATTTTAACATAAAAATAAATGTAAATTTTTCATAATTTGACATAATTTTTGTGTGAAAATTTAACGAGAAAATAATGTTAATGTAACATTAACAGTCACTCTTATATTAGAGAATAAACTCAACATTTTTTTCTGTAAATTTTAACAGATAAATTCTATCACAAATAATTCGAAATATATTTCTAATGTAAAATTAAAAATATGTGCACATTGCGTATTTTTACACTCTTTTTCAGTTATTCTAATAATTTAACAATTGACTAAAATTAATAGAACAGCAATATGTTAAATTAATAAGTAGATATGTTCAATTTTAACTAGCAAAATTTTTATTACTTTTTTATTAATTTTTATTATTGCCCAGAAAATGTAACTTATGTTACATTTTCTGGGCAAAAATCAGCATATTTATCCCCACCCTCTTTTCCAACTGTGTAATTAAAATGAAACCCCTTGTATATACAAAGACGGTGTGAACGAGAGCGAGTGTCTAATCTTATTGTCGCGGAGACGACTCGTCGGAGCGTTTCGTCGAGGAATCTATAATTACAAGAACAGGAGCGCGTTCCGTCTCGTACGTGCATCGTGCATGCATCGTGCATGCATTCTCTCGACTTCAGAAATGGATTGGAGCTCCATCGTCGAGCTACTTGAACGCGAGAACGTTGCCTGTGCGCGATGTATGTGTATTGTCGAGGATGAATTCTTGCGGAGGGCAAGAAGATACGTTATTCCGCTCTCGACGTCGATGCGGTTTACCTCTTCCCCGCTTGGCAAGTTTCCACGGGGGAAATATACAGGGGGATGAATCGCCCCGAATATATTTCCACCGCAATTACGTCGCGTTAAATTCATCCGCGTCGGCGATTCCGCGCGTGCGTTCGACGAATTATTATTATCATCTGAATATTTTCATTGCCGAAGACGACGGGAACTCGTCTGCGACGGAATCCCGCGAACGCAGTTTTTATGTCGCGCGAGGGGAAACTTTCAAACTCGCGCTATACATTTTAAATGATTGTGCCGGCCATATTTCTGCGGGATTTACGATTTGCAGCATCTTTTCCTTGTCTTTATTCTGCTTTCTTTTTCTTTCTTTTTTTCTTTTTTTTTTTTTTTTTTTTTTTTTTTTTGCGATATCCTTCGCGCAAAGTTGCGAGCTCTTAAAGGGAAGAGGATTGACGTCTCTGGAAGCTGCGGCATTTTTTGTCTCTATAACTCTGATAAAAAAATTATTCTCATGTTTCGGAAGGGGTGTGTAAGCGGTGTGAAGAAGTTTCGCGATCTCGTTTGATCAATTGGTTCGATCGAGAGGTGTTCAGATGTGTTTCTCGTTATCCCCGCGGAGATTGAAATTTAAATCGAGGATAATAAATCTGTCGGTCGCTTACCGAGAGTCATATTCCCACTGAATTTATGGCGTTCGCTTTTATGGCACTCGCGATTGTTTGCGTAGCGAATTAACCTTTGTCGTACATGATGTTTTCGTACTTCAAATATTTTTTACGCTTGTTAACAGATTTTCTGATTGTTTATAAATTGAGGGCTTAATTTATTCTAGCGGTGTGAAAAATTGATGATTTTTTTAGGAATTTTTTTCGAAGAATTTTTGACATTGATCTTTTTTGACATTTTACATGTGTTTTTTATTTATTAAACAAAACGTCAGTATTTTTAAATCTGGAATCTTTAGCCTTTTTTTGTTCAATACAAGCTTTCGCATGTAAAGTGCTCAAAAATGACAGTGTGACACGTGCTTCTTGTGTAATTGTTTAAAATGAAAAAACTCGATTTAGTTTTATTTCGTAAGATATATTTGAAATATCGAACTTAAATAAAATTTAACAAATTAATATTAATTATTTTTTTAATCTTCAAAAAATCAGAAAATATTAAAATATCTAATTTTAAAATTACATTTCTTTATTTTTTAATTTTTTAAAAATAAAATTAGGTTCAGTATCCCAAAAATATGCCTGCTTCTCGTGTAATTGTTTGAAAAGAAAAAAACTGGATCTAGTTTTATTCCGTAGAATATTTTTGGATATTGAATTTAGTTATAGATTTAATATTTTTTTGACCATCAAAAAAACGAAAATATTTTAGTAAAATTGAAATATTTAATTTTAAAATGACATTTCTTTATTTTTCAATTTTTTTTCTAATACAATTAATTTTGAAAAAATGTATCCTTATCATGTAATTGTCTGAAAGAAAAAAAATTCAATCTAGTTTTATTTCATAGAATATTTTTGAGATATTAAATCTAATTAGAATTTAAAATATTAATATTTTTCTGATCTTCCAGAAATAAACAAATTTTAACAAAATTAAATCTTCGAATTTTTAATGACACTGCTTTGTTATTTTTCAGTTTTTTTTATTGAAATTAGGTTTAATATTTCAAAAATATTTTACAGAATAAAATTCGAGTTTTTAAATCGAGTTTTTTTATTTAAGACAATTACACAAGGAACAGCATGTTACGTCATTTTTGAACATTCAAATTTAAAAAATATTAAAAATTCCTAAAAATCGCCAATTTTTCATACTAACGGTTGGGCCTTTAAATTACTGAATGCGAATTTTATTTTAGCGCAGAGGATTATATCACGCTTGAAGAAACATTGTGATTCGCGAATCTGTCAAGTATCTACATCGAATTTTTTGTGCGAAACTGCGAAAAGATGAATTGCACGTTAATTTAATTACAATCGTGGCGTTTACGATTCCATATTTCCTTGATCGTGCATGAACAGCGACGACGACAACCGCGACGAGAGTTGCAATTTTCCCTCGTAAATCAGACAAGTACGTGTTCCCCCCTCGGTGCTCCCTCCAAACGTCTCGAAATTAATAACGTAACAGATGGCGAGAAGTGTGAACGTGTGGAAACGCGTAAAAGTTTTTCAAACGCGAAAACTAGAAAGGATACGTTGGTAGAATATTGATAGGAACGCGCGTGTTTTTGAAAAACCGTCGATACATACAATATTAATCGAGGAATTTCTCTTGAAGACAAATCTGTCGAACTGTTGAATAGAATTAAAAACATTAATATTTAATATTTTTTTAAAAAATTTACAAAAAATGAAAGAATTCAGAAAAATTAAAACATCGAATTTTAAAATTCTACTTTTTTATTTTTCAATTTTTTAAAATGAAATTAGGTTCAGTATCCTAAACATATATCTGCTTCTCGTGTAATTGATCTGAAAAGAAAAAACTCGGTCTAATTTTATTCATTACAACATTAAAAAAATTTTTTAAATTCTATTTGAGTTCGATATTTCAAAAATATTTTACGAAATAAAACTAAATCGAGTTTTTTCATTTTAGACACTTAGATGAGAAGCGCGTGTCATATTGTCATTTTTGAGCACTTTTGCTTTGTAAGCGAGAATGTAATAATAAAGCATGTAATGTATGCTAAAAGATAGGTATTAATCTCTTCTTTTTAATATTTAAACAATTAATAATATTTATAATATCGCGCATAAACGAAAATTCTGTCAAAGCTAACCTGCGGAATAAATTTATCCCTTTAGGAATATTTTCGATACATTTTTCTATAAATATCGATTTCTTTTTCATAAAATTGATGCCATCGTAAATATGTATTTGATCGGTATGCATGCGCATACCGATCATGCGCGTGCTTTAATTAAATCCGCGTTTAAAATGCGTTTTCTTTTTTCACCCGGGTAATTTTCGTCCCTTTCGACTAAAGTGGAAAAGGAAAAAAAAAAATTAGGTCGTCGAGCTGATGTGTGAACTCCCACGTCGGCCCTTTCTTCTTGCCCTTCGTCTTTCGACGACTTGCAATGTCTACGAGACCTTCGCCCGGAAACACTCTACGGGAAGAAAGGTACTCGTTTACGCGAGGCTCCAGGTAATACGAGTAATGTGAAAGAAAAATCGCTACTCGTGCGAGAAAATATTACGCTGACAAGGAACCGCTCTTCGCATTCTAAAACAGTCATCATTGTAGGATTATCTCATTTATAGGTATTTATCGGGAGGGTTAGATACACCGCGTGTTAATCTTTTTATATGCGCAGTGTTTTTTTTTTAAGTATAAGTTTAAGAAAAATTACGAATTATAATTTTTAAATAATGTTTTATATAAGATTTTCCTAAATTTCGAATTAAATTTTTAATTAACGCTGTGCGATGAAAATCGATTACAAATGTGTCAAATAGATATGTGCTTTGCATTTTGAAGCAGTTATTATTGTCGTGGATTATCCCATTTTATCAAATATTTATCATGACAGATAAATCTCATATTAATCTATTTTTCATATTTTTTTCTAAAAAATCATACGTTTAAGAAAAACTAATTAAGTAAGAATTATAATTTTCAAAAATGTTTCATAAGATTTTTCTGTAAAAATTTCTATCTTTGGTCAACTATCTGAAATTTTTAAATTTTTAATTAATGCTATGAAAACCGATTACAAATGTATCAAATTCACTGTAAAAATTGCCTAAGAATTTATATACATTTTTGTTTTCAGATCTGAGTGCCTGAAAATAATTTTAGAATCTGTCTTAATCAATAGAGTCACTTTTTCGAAAGTTCAGAAAAATGTCTGAAAATTTGGATAATATTAGAAACTTTAGACATTTGTCTGCAGTTATTTTTTACATTTGTATCTTCAAAATAGTCATTATTGTTGTGAGTTATTTTATATTTTAAATATCTATGACGGTTAGATAAACCGCGTGTTAAATCTATTCTCGCAGTTCTTCTCGAAAGGGAAGCATACATTAAAATGAATTTATATTTATAATTTTACTAATAATTAAAAATATTTTATATAATTTATACAAAGTTGTTCTACAAAAATTTCTTATCTTTGGATAAACTTTCATGTTAAAAAGTGCAGCCAAATTGCCATTGGCGATGTTTTCCAATATTTCTACAGTCAATTTGCCAATTAACTTTGTGATAAAATCAAACATAAAATTACGACTAGATTGCGAATATAAGTTTTAAAGTGTAACCTTTTACCGTTCCAAAGAAAATGAACTTTGAAGGTTTCAAGTCCGACATTTTGCAAAAGGATACACTTTGAAACTTATATATTTGTAATCTACTCGCAGTTATCTTTAATTTTATCGCAAAATTAATTAGGAAATCGATTGAAGAAAAATTGGAGAACATCACTAACTTGATCGTTTTCATTGATTCTTGATTTATAACAATAACAGTAAGTTATAAAAAATATATATATATATATATATAAATTAAATAAAAAATTAAGAATAAATTCTGATGGCACTGTAAAAATTAATTGCAGACAAAGTGTTTGAAATTTTTTTACAGATTTTGTAGACATTCTTCTGAACTTTCAGAAAAATGACTCTGATGATTAAGACAGATAATCTAAAATTATTTTTATTTTAGACACTAGATTTTTTCAAAGATTAAGAAAAAAATTTATTTTTAAATTATTTTTTCCAAATTTTATAAATATAATTAAATAAAGGTGTTTTTATCATAAAACCTTTATACGAAACATTTTTTTATATTTCGAATAATTCCCAAAATTCATCAAAATCAGAATTTTTGGGTTTACGAGGTTCTCTTTGTCAGATCTAAAAATTCAAACAAAAATGTCTCTGAATTTTACGTCAATTTCTTAGAGTGTATATATTTGTAATCATTTTTAATCACAAATTAATTTGAAAATTGACCGAACAAAAATTAGGGTACATGTTTGCCGCACATTTCTAAATTTTTAATGAACACTATGCGTGGTGGAAATCGATTGCAAGTAGACACGTATGTTCGTCTTCTTTTTCTTCGAGACTTTTCCCGGGCATCACTGTCGAGTCTGGAATGTGGCTTAACCATGTTTCTTATACGTTTCGAGATGCACAGGGGGTAGCTTTCCCAAGAGCTTCTTTTCTTCGCCGTGGTTTCGGCGTCAGACTACGAGGGTAAAAAGAAAAGCAGTCGCGCTTTCTCTCTCAGCCTGTACTCGAGTACCGCACCAGGGGTACTTCGCTCGTATTTCAACGGTCCCACAGCAAGACCGCTGCTGGTGCTGGATGCTCGTAGCACTTCGAAACTGTAGGACAGTGAAAATAAAGTCTGGAGTTTCCGTTACGGCCACAAATAACAACCGGTTGCTGGACGACCGGATGTCGAATTTCTTTCTGCGAGAGAAAATCTTATTTTTAATGAGAAAAGTGCCTGGACGGACACCGCTATCGGTTATTGTCGATGCTCTTTATCGAGTTAGCCCGACTCGGCGAATTTTATGGAGAGAGAACGAGGAATGAAAAGAAGAAATGCTTTTACTTGAACCCGGCAATCAGAACTCTTTTCGCGATTGTCTCAATTAATATATAGTCGTTCTTATATTAGTAGCGGAACTGAAAATAATTTATCGAAATTAAAAATAGGGACTGGAATCTGTAGCATAATCAACAAATTTAGGCGCAGAGAGATAGCATTAATAGAGCTAGAGATCGAAATAATTACGTGAAATTATTTCGATTCATCGTTGATTGAAAGCTTGATTAATTACAGCGTTCGCAGATTCGTGCTTTATCAAGAATTTAATATCTTCAATATCTTTAACAGGGCTGATAATTAGAAATTATTTAACAACATTTGTCGTTAAATAATGACCAATTAACAACTCAAATTACAAGCATAGTACTTTATATTACAAACAGAGGATATGTATCAAGATAGCATAGTAATTTGCAAGCGCAAGTATAACTTATGGGCAAATATTTGATTTAATGTATATTCTCTCTTTCTCTCTCTCTCTCTCTCTCTCTCTCTCTCTCTCTCTCTCTCTCTCTCTCTCTCTCTCTCTCTCTCTCTCTCTCTCTCTCTCTTAGATATAATATTTGCGATTTAATATTGATTTAATATAATGAATAATGTTTAATATATTAAAATATATATTTAATATAATATTTAAAATATATTTTAATATATTAAACATTATTCATTATATTAATTCAATATATTACTTAATATATATTTTAATATATGTTTTAATTCAATAGCGATCCACATAAAAAAAAAAAAACGTTAGAAAAAAATATTACGGCTTGCAAGTAGAATCGGAATCAAAATTGACTGCGATGAAATCCATGCAGTGCGAGTTGCTCTTTCAATTGTACATTTTTACAAACGCTTAAACAAGCGAAATTGAAAAATGTCCACAGCATCAAATTGATCGTCTATCGATCAGAATTTGTAGTTTCGCACGAGTGTACGGAGTATTGTTTATAAAAGTGTTTTCCGAAATGTCATTGCGAGTCGAGAAGCATCATAAAAATTGTTCAGAGCAAAAGGTAACATATGTTGGGTGATATTTCAGAATTTTGTGTCAGATAACGATTGCAAGTTGTAAGATTATTGTATTCAATTTTATCTCTTGTTTTTAAAATCACAGAATTTATATCTTAATAATCACGTTATCGGTTTTTTTTTCTCCATTTATTACGAGAATTATAATAATGCTGCTTATAATGTTGTACATAAGCCATAAACATACCAGCCTGACATGGCATTTGATTTTGTCATATTGACATAGTAACATGTTGTAACATGATAGCAGATTGTGCAATAAATATCCGTGCACGCATATCTATTTGTTTCCAGTTTGATTGAAACTTGAAACGAGAATATGTGAATTTCGGGGTAATTAATCGCATCCGCATCCAATAATTCTTTTCTTTTTCAAAACAAGTGACTTAAGAAAATACTTTCAATAGTTTCAAAATAATTTCCTCTCGCCATCTGTATGATTTTTAAATTTGTACCATTGATTATCTTGATTAAGGCTATAAATTAGAAATTAATTTGAAGCTTATACGAAATTAAGTGAGGCAATCATAACTCTATATTTTAATTTGATCGATTTAAAAGGACTCGTCTATCAGAGTTCCTACGGTAATTTATGAATGTCATTTATCGTCGGGCGGCTGTTGTATACTCGTTTATACTAATTACGATTAATTCACGTGTCGGACATCGTTTTTGTACCGTGCATTTGCAACGGCGATTAATTATCCCCGTCGTTGCCGCGTGAATTTTCCCACCGACTGGAGCTTACATTATGTGCCAGATCCCCGATCGATGGATATTTTTTTTTTTTTTTTTTTTTTTGCAAACCTCGGACGAAAAGCGATCAATTATCTCCCAATGCGCGAGACCGCCGATGATGAAATTTTCGCGTCAACGTCTGTCTGCGAAATTTCAGTCTATTCTCTTCTCGCAGATACTCTCGTTGACACTTACTTCGAAGCGCACGTGCTTTTCCGTACGTTTCATTTTCGGAGACCTCCTCATTTCTGGAAATTAATTTGATCGTTAATTTGATTTTAATTAAATTACATAATTACGTATTATGATAATTGGATAGAGGAATGAGAATTACAATATTAAGTACCTACCAAATGCAAAAGTTATCTTGTATTTAATTTTGAGATAAAATTCAATTACACGTCAAAGCTGCGCCCTTGGATATTATTGGTTTAATTTTGAAATATTATTAGTCGATTGATGGTAATTTCCATTTTAGAATGTTAATTCTACATCCATTTTATTCGGAAAAAAACCGGAAAATGACATAGATAAAGGAGAAAGGATAGCCAGCTCGAGCAGTGCAAGAAACATACGTGGCAGGGAATTAATGTAAATAGTCATTGCATTCTAGAATTTAACGAATAACACGAGTAAGAAACTATTTGCAAGTCGATTAAAGACCGTCCGCCTTTGCGTCGACCACAACGTCGTGGTTTGGGAATTTAATTCCGACAGAGTTTGCGGAGTTGCTTGTACCGATATGTTTTATCGCTTTTATCTCGGTAACCAAGTTAGCGTTCCAGCTATTGGCTTCATGTGTTTCTTCCGAAAAAAAAAAGAAAACACATGGTTTAAAATAATTTGCTTAATTGGAGAATTTCGGGGATCTTGCGCACGAAGATAAGAGAGAAAGAGTGGTCACACATCGTAAATATTCTACTATTTAGGCTGATGTCATCATGCGAGGCAATTATGTCGACGTTGCTGGAAAATTGCTGCTGTCCACGATCTTATTTCGCGATTAAGGGCTCGGTCTGCTCCAGTAGTATGAAAAATTTATGATGTTTAGGATTTCTTTTGAAGCATTAACAGGGTGTCTACTTCCCGAAAAACCGGGAATATTCAGCGATTTCTTTGGTATCTGGAAAAATCAGGAAAGTCTCATGGAATTTTATTGGGATTCAGGGAATTTTTTTGAAAATTCTTTTTCCGATAATTTTGCTTAATTTTTAATTATTAATTTTTAATTTATTAATTTTTATTATCATGGAATTTTATTGGGATGATTCAGAGAATTTTTTCGAAAATTCTCCGTGCAGAGAAAAATTCACTTTGATGGGATTTCCATTTTTTGCAGGATTTTATTCAAAAGATTTAATTATAGAAATTATTTATTTAAATAAAATAAAAATTTTTTTTATTAGGAATAATTGTTTCATCAATTTCTTTCACAGTTTCTTATTCATTATGATTATTTTATTATCAATTTTAATACGAATATCTTTTCTGATAATTATTTTATATTTATAAAAGTTAATATTAAAATATTGACAATATATTTTTATTTATGGGGATAATATACATATTAGGAGAATATATATATTAGGAGAATATACATAAATATATATTAATATATATATTATTAATATATATATTAGGAGATATATATATTATTAATATATATATACATATATATATAGATATACATATTATTAATATATATATTAGGAGAATATACATAAATATATATTAATTACTATTATATTATTTCGTCGCGAATATATATACAAAAATACCTGGAAAATCAGGGAATTTCCAAGGAATTTTTTTACAAGATTTGAGTAGATACCCTGATATTAAAAATATTGATTTTTTTGGTGTTTTACATATGTTTTTTATCGATGTTTAAACAGTATGTCAGTATTTTTAAATCTTACAATTAGATATTAGCTTTTTTTTGTTTAATACGAGTTGCGTATTAAAAAAAAGAATTTAAAAATATTAATATTTCATATATATTTTATATATATTCATATTTTCAAAAAATTTCAGTAAAATTGAAACATTTAATTCTAAAATGACATTACTTTGTTATTTTTCAATTTTTTATAAGTGAAATTAGATTCAGTAATTAGATTCAATAATTCATAAATATCCTATAGAACTAGATTGAATTTATCATTTCAGTTAGTCATTTCAGAATTTAATTATTTGAAGAGTAAGATATATTCCTAAAATATATTTTACTCTTCATATAATTGAATTCTGAAATGACTAACTGAAATGATAAACTTAATCTAGTTCTGTAGAATATTTATGGATTATTGAATCTAATTTTATTAGAGAAAAATTGCTAAAGTTAATTTATTTCTTGAAAATAAAAAAATATTAAATTTTAACTTTTTAAATTTTAATTAGATTTAGCATCTTAAAAATAAATATATTCTGTTCTTCATGTAATTGTCTGAATTAAATTCGATCTAATTCTATAGGATATTTATATGGGATGTTACATATAATTTTATTAGAGAAAATTAAAAAATAACAAAGTAATATCGTTTTAAAATTCAATAGTTTATAATTTTGTTAAAATTTATTTATTTCTTGAGGGTCAAAGAAAAGTATTAATTTTTTAAATTCTATTTGAGTTAATATCTCAAAAAAAGTGCTCTCTTTTATTTAAAAAAAAATTTAAGTTATTTAATATATTAGTTTTCAAGATATCCGTTTATATCAACTTTGAAAACAGTTAAAAGTTAAACAGTTTATATTTAAATATTTAACATTTATTTGTCAATAAAATAAAAAAAAATATTCATTGTATTTATTAGGCATCATATTTTTAGAAAATTTAAAAAATCGACCTTTTTAACTCTTTGAGTGGACTTTAAAATTCGAGCCTGCTGTCCATCGGTCAGGAGGTCAGCATTTTCGTGAGAGGAAAAGTTTGTCGCATGTTTTACACAGCGGTTAGAGTTAGTAGGCCGTTCGGGTTCGGTATCGTGCGTTATCTCCGGTAGGGAAAATCGTGTCGACAACGGGCTGGAGGGTTGTGCAATCCACCCTTTTGTCGTGCGTCGACCGCATCGTTACGCTCGTCAATGCGAGAGAGCGTTCGGAAAACAGGGTGTTGTGAAAGGACGAGGAGCAGCAGAGGAGGATAAAAGCGTGGGACGTGGGCCCGAAATTCTCTCTGTCTCTCGCAGCTCTCGGAGCGTAAAATGTCACGTGGTCTGGCGACCCCTGGCAATCTTCCGAACTGATTTAGCTGTTTCATTTCAGCCTCATAAACGTCAAGTCGAGACAGAGAGAGAGAGAGAGAGATAGAGAGGCGATCTGTTCAAATGTGAACCGATAGGTATGGCCGCGAAAATTTTCGCGACAATATAATGCAACGTTTGTGCTTTTTCCGTGTATCGATTAGTTGGAATTTAAAACCTCAGGAGAGAGAATGAGAGGGAGGGACAAGGCGGTATGTGACCTGGCGCGGTGCCATCGGATAACGTACGAAATTTTTTGCGATGTGCGACGGCAGGCGTGTAAATGATTATTGGAAAAGTTAGGAGAAAATGCGAGACAGTGGAAAGCGGGACGATCGCTAAAGATCGTGTAAAACTATCTTGAGGGATAAATATTCTAAATCTATGCACTGTCAAAAATTGTACAGAAATATGTCTGAATTTTCAGATCTGGGTGTCTGAAAGCAATTTCAGACAATCTGTCTCCAGAATCATTTTTCTGAAAGTTCAGAAAAATGTCGGGAGAAATTCAGACACTCTTCTGACAATTTGGACAGTGTTTCGGTAAGAAATCCCACAGTTATTTTTTTACAGTGTATTTTGTGTAATTGAAAATTTAACGTTAATAATTTTTCCAACTTTAATCTCGGTCTCAAGTAGGCAAATCAATCAATCTATATATAAATAATACGTTTTATGCTCCAATTAAGTAGCATGAAAATCACAGAGGAAGCCGGTAACAATATATATATATATATATATATATATATATAAAATATTAATGGAGATAATTAATTCTGACAGAATAGAGTGGAACTTGATTCATCCGAGTGACGATACGCCGTCGGCGACGTACGCTCGGTTAAGCTAGTAATTATCCGGAATAATTGGGCGCGTTCGGAAGTTGGATAATTCCTACGGATGCACGGCGGATTTAGCGGGGAGGGGGGGGGGTGGACACTGTCGGGAACTTTCCGCGACGACATCCGGCTCAAGATCTGTCGTGGACCGGCTTCGCCCACGTAATATGTAACGCGATTTCACTCCTGGTGAAGAGAGGGCAGGGAGCGAGATGAACGCGCGCGAGATGAAGTGGATTCAGCTAGAAACCCTCAGAGCCCTTCGACCTTTTCTGTTTTCCACCTCGATGCCCGCGAAAGAGAGAAAGAGAGAGAGAGAGAGAGAGAGAGAGAGAGAGAGAGAGAGAGAGAGAGAGAGAGAGAGAGAGAGAGAGAGAGAGAGAAAGAGAAAGATTGATCAGCCGAAGCGTGAGAATCAGCTGTGGAAAAGTATCTTGCGGTGGAGAAAACGAGAGCGAAGGGGGTGGGGGAGGGGGAGGGGGAGGGGAGGGGGAGGGGAGGGGGGAGAAAACAGATTCGAGATATACGTCGCGTGGGCAATCGGCCTGTCATTTTGGCTTAAGGTCGTCGGCAAAATCGATGCGTCTGGCCGATGCAACGCGAGATTTGATGCAGCGTGAAAAGAGAGGAAGAAGTAAGTACGCACTCGCGTGCCTATAAACATTAATTTGCATCGATCGTTTTGCGGATACGAGAGCAATATACGAGAGAGAAAAGCCGATAGTCTCTAAAATTGATACCTCTTTGTTTTTATCACTGTAACTTTTAGGCGGTTTACATTTTAATAGATAAAGTTAGCTAATCTTTTTCTCTCTCTTTTTTTTTTTTTTTTCGATTATGCATATGATATAGTGGGCGTCGTGAGTTAAGTAAAATTTGAATATCCGCGAGGTGTCAAGGATTGAAAATGCATGAAACTCGCTGTTACGAATTTGCATATTTATCCGCAAGATATCGGATAATTCGAAAAATTAAATAAAGTATTAAATATTTTTCTCTCAGATATATCCTCGTATTTTGATAGATGATGTTATATGAATGACATCGAGCGCAAACGGCTTGTCATAAACTTGTCGTAGTTTAAAATTATATTATTACGGGCCAGTCTACTCTAGTTGTGTGAAAAATTGATAATTTTTTAAAATTCTTTTTGAAGAATATTAGAATTTAATCTATTTGACGTTTTTGACATGTGCTTTTATTAATGTTTCATCAGTCAGCATTTTTTAATTCTGGATATTTATCTTGTTTTCTTTTTTGTTCGATAGTTGCTCTTCCTGTGTAATTGTTTGAAATAAAAAAACTCGGTCTAGTTTCATATGATATTTTTGGAATACTGTACTAACTTAAAAAGAAATTAATATTTAAAATTTTTCTGACTTTTAAAAGAATAAAATAATTTTAGTAAAATTGAAATATTAAATATAATTTTAAAGTAACATTACTTTGTTATTTTTAAATTGCTTTTAAATAAAATTAGGTATTCCAAAATACTAAAATTTTGAAAATAATTATGTATTTCAAAAGATCAAAATAAAATTGCGCGAATTTCAAAAATATATTTTCTTTTTGTGTAATTGTCTGAAATGAATAAATTTGATCTAAATAGTTTTATTCTGTAAGATATTTATATACTGAATCTAATTTTATTAGAGAGAATTGAAAAATAACAAAGTAATGTCATTTTAAAATTAGATATTTTAATTTTGTTAAAATTTATTCTGATTTTTTTATTTTTTGAAGGTCAGAAAAATTATTAATTTTTTAAATTTTATTTATTATTAGATTCAGTATTCCTTGTGTAAAAATGTATAAGTGTCCTATTTCATTCAAAAACAAAAATTATTATTATTGCAATCTTATTTAAAATATCCGCGCACTTTCTATTCAAAGTTTTATATAACTTTGCCAATTTTTCAATAAAATTTAAAAGACGTTCTTTCGACATTATACTTCTTAGAAAATATAAATGAAAAAATCGATTTTTTAATCCTCTGAAGTAGACTGTATCATAAACAGATTAACCGATAGTAAAGCAAAAAATATTCGCCTCGGATATACTGGATCACTGTAGTGGTAGCAGGATATTTGTGACGTAATCCACGAGGCGCTAGCTTATGCGGCGAAATTAATAATAAGGTAGATCTACTCTTCCCTTTTTTCCGAAACGCGGGATAAAACGCGCCTCATGAAGGATTAATTTAATTGCGAAGGAGATCACGCGCGAGTTGTGTACGCTCTCGAAGTTTTATTGCCAGAATTATTGTCAGAGAAATGATGATATTGCCCCGAATTATGGCTCGGTTATTCGAACCCCCGAATCTCTGGGCGAGTAATTTTAGCTCGGAGATAACCGCTGACTAAGCCATCGCGCAAGATTTTCTTTTTTTTCCCCCTCGAACTCGTATTATGGATATTTTATGAAAGCGCGATAATGATATTTGGACGACAAAAGTGTGCGTAATTCGCCGGTGGCGAATAAAATTGCAGATGAGGGGATGAGAATCCCCGGTTGCTACTTCGAGAGAGATTAATCGCGCGCACCCTCGAAACCGCGTTCGTCGCTTATAAAGATGAATGATATCGCACTTATTACGGGAGCGTAATTGGCTTTCGGTGTAAAGTTCCATTGTAAAGTCCGATTGTTCCGTAGTACATAATTTTGAGCGATAATAATATTTGTAGATGGATTTTTCGAGAGAGATAGAGAGACCCGTCGACTTATAACACGGAAAATAAAAATCGCGTCGCAAATCCGGGGATTGAACTAAATTCGACCCATTTCTGTCAAAAACTTTGCTCCGAATCAAAAGTGATGGAAAATGATGGAAATCTCGCACGCTAAGGGATGTGTGACGTCGCCTTGAATGGAAAACGGTGGCGGTGGCTCGTCTGCGTGACGTGAGAGAAAACAGGCTGCCGGGGAAAAGCCATACGGAAAATCTCCGATCCTGTGGAGTAATTTTCCTTAGACAAGATCACCCCATCCCGGATTGATACGCGTAATAAATCACGAGTTGGACCGAGGGGGCGGGGAGGGGAAAGGGGAGGAGAGAGAGAGAGAGAGAGAGAGAGAGAGATGCAAGGTCGAGATGCATCTCTCGTCCTTCTTCAGGGGTTAACATCTTTCTCGTCGAGCTGATTTGACAGTTCATCAAATCGCGAATTCTCTATCGTGTCAACTAGAGACATCGAACAGATTGGACCGATCAAATTCCGATTATATACATTATGCAAAAAAATTAAAGGGCCACTTTTCATATAAAAAGGACCAATTTTCAAATAGTTGCAACTTCCTTAAAATTAATCGAAATAAGATCAATAAAAAAGTATTTCAAAGGTTAAAGTCTTTCTAGTTTATATCAATTCTTTCCATTCGTTACAAAATTACATTTTAAGAAAGCGACGTCTGTCGATTAAACAAGTTTTACAAAAGTTTGTCTAAAAATTCCGAATTAAAAAAAAAAATCGTAGCACGATTTCATTAATTGGTGTTAAAGAGCAGAGTTTTAGCTTTAATTTCTTTTTTTAACGAACGTTCTATGATTTTTTTTTCGCCGAGATATTCATTATTAAAGCAAAATCGAGCTATTGACTTTCAACGTTTACAACTAGTGAAAAAATAATTGTATTGAATGATTATTAAAAAAGCAATTTATTCTATTTAATTATTTAATTACTTTTAAGGAAGTTGCAACTACTTGAAATTGACCTTTTTATATATGGAAGAAAGTAGCTCTTTAACCCTTTGAGTCACAGCGGGTCACCCAGAGACCCACCTTTTTTTCGTAGTTTTTTTATTGTTTTAACTACTTTTTTATCAACAAATACCGGATTTTTGTTTCTACAGAGACTCTAGAACATTAATAAATGTAAAAAAAATATGAACAATCATTAATTGTTAATTGCAAAAATACCATATATAAACAGTCAAAATTAGTACTTTTTTACGAAAAAATGCATTTTCTACTAATGTATTATGACAATAAATATGGCAATTTTTTTATAATCTTAATACACTTTAAAGTATTTTTCAAAATTTTTTTAGAATTTTCCATTGTGTTGTTTTTGTTAAGTCCTCCTTTTTTTGATAAAAAATATATAAGAAACAATATTTTCTGTTCTAAATTGAAAGTAGCAGTTGTATTCTTTTTTAAATTTTTTCTGAATCTAAAGGAAAAAAAAATTAATTTCCAAAATTTAATATAGGGATCCAATATGGCGGAAGTAAATTTTGAAAATCTCGTTTGCCATATTGGATCTGCTATTTTGAATTTTGAAAATCTGACAACGGATTCGTAATCAGCGAGCCCAAAAACCTTTATATACCAAATTTGATAAAATACTGACAATTAGAAAAATTCGTGACTCAAAGGGTTAATTTTTTTGTGTAATGTAATTTAAAGCTTAACGATTCATTTAATCGACGTAAACAAATCGCGAAAATCGATAAAAGATTATATTACTATTTAATTGACCCGACATGTGCATGCATATTTGAACAATATTTCCGCGATCTCGCATGAAAATATTTATAACGATGTAACATCGTGTTTCTCTCGCTCGCTAAACGTACTTTTAATCCGACCATATTGACGGCGAAGTTGGTTTATTACCTGCGACTGTTTATTACGCGACTTTATTTCGCCGCCAGTTGTTTCCATAAAATTAGTGCCGGTCGCACACATGTATATACGCTTATAAAACGTATATTACATTATAAAACGCGCGAGGTACGAATAAATTGATAAATATCGCGGCTTTAATATTCCAATAAATAACGAGCGATTTACGCAGTTTTGTCGTTTATTTTCAATTGGAATTATATTATACATGTATAACGGGTGGCTTTTCGAGAACAACGCACAACACGAATAGACCTCTTTCGTCGAGCCTTCGTGTCGCTACGTGACGTAACCGCCGGGATTTTCGCGAACGTTGTTATTGAAAAAAAAAAAAATTTATCCGCGTCAAACTGAAAATGCGCGAAATGTTGGCCATGTCACTGTAACGCGGCGATATCCCGGAGGATTTCCAGGATGATCGGAGAGAGCCTCGCCAATGTCGGCGCAAATTAAATTAGACAAGCGAATTTTACGAATCGATATCTCTCTCCTGACAATTGCGATTTTTTTTTTTTTTTATCTCTCTTCGAACAATTTTTCGACGGAAACCCGCCCCCCGGGTTACAATTCAATAAACGGTAGAATTAATAGCGAGATGACGTCACATTTTATACACTCACATCAATTAATTTAATATATTTTTATTCATATCATTTATATTCATATCAGTTGATTTAATAGCGATATATATTTACGTATATGTGTCAAATAAACTGTTGTATTCTCATATTTTCACATCGGGCAATGTTTAAATTTCTAGCACGTAATAACTTTTGAATTTAAATCTTGGTTACCTCTCTCTCTCTCTCTCTCTCTCTCTCTCTCTTTCTTTCTCTCTGTTTCTTGCGATAATTTATGGTCGTAAAAATGCAAAATTATGTTAACGAAGCGAGCGCGATTTTCGGTATTATGAACACTGCATAAGCTTTTTTCTCTTGGAGAGTTGTTAATAAAACTATTTAAATTTTTAATGATACTCGAGGGATATTTTTTTTTTATTTTCACTAAACCAACCGCAAAGAAATATTATGGGAACCACAAAAATAGAACCTGGAAATATGTCTGTTTCAGCTCGAATGGAAGAGGAGAAGGGTGCGTCGAATGTGCAGATCCTTTGGTCAGCCTGTCAAGCTTTGGCTAGAACAGTAAAAATCGCATCACCGGATGTGACGATCAGACCGCTGGAACCTGAAATTAAGGCCGTTTCCAAAGCAGCATGTAAGTGTTTTTAATTGAATAAAAAGATGTCTCTAAAAAACTTGGAATTCTCGTAGAAATTTTATTGAGACTCAGAGACTTTTCTAAGAAAATTATTTCTTTCAATTATAGTAATTTTATTTTAATTATGTATAAACTTTTTGCTTTCATATTACAAATAATTGGCAAATCAAGTGAAAGTTATGCACTTAAAAAATATATCTATCTCTGTTTATATGTATATTCCAAATATCTTAACAAAATATTGACTATGCAGTACATATTCTTTATTGTAAGTTTTAGTGATAAAAAAAAAAAAAAAAAAAAATATTGTAGTATGCAAGTGAAAAATGTTATCTTACGAGAGCTATTCAATTTTTTTTTTCGGTACACTTGCAAATCTAGCATTTGAAATTCAAGTGCGTCTGTATTTTTTTTTATCTGAGTGAAAAATATTAGAAATACAATAAAAAAATCTTATTTTAAAAAATTGCACTAAAAATCTCTAAAATCGTCTCTTCATCTGGAATTTTGAACGAAAATACTTGGAAGATCAGGAAAATTTCAAGAAATATTCTTACAAGTTTTGAAAGTTTTGACACTTGATTTTTGAAGTTTGATTTTTGATAAAATCAAGTTTGATTCTCTCTCTCTCTCTCTCTCTCTCTCTCTTTTGACATTTTGTGATAAGGAGAAATCCAATAACGTTTTATCAACGTTTGCTAAAAGAAATTGACTTAATTATGACGTACACGATTTGTATAAAATATTTTAGCGCACTCTGAAAACTATATATTATTTACACGCGCATTTTGAATAAAAAAAAAGAATGCTGACGTCGTAAACGAAGAGATAGCGCGCGGTGGACTTTTAAAGTAATTTCGCACGGCAGGTATGCGGTCCGCATTGCATACAAAATAGGGGGAATACTTACCTTCTAAAGTAGCGCGAGAAACTTGGAGAACAGAGTGCGGACTTTACAGTTGTAGCTCGAGAGTAGTTCTCTGCATTACGGTCGGTCGTAATTATTATTACTTGCTTTCATATACATTATTATTACTATATACGCGAACAAAGTGTATGCAGTTAATGCAGCAAACATTGGGCCGAATTAATTAAATCTACAACGCATCGCGTGAAATCTCGCATATTATGTTACGTATCTCTGAAACATTAAATACAAGTGCGAGTGGTCTACATAGATGTATTTGCAAAGTACAAATGTACTAATCTGTATTTATAATAGATAAATAAAAATTAATATATACACATACATGCACACACACATTTTCTGCATAATATCTTTACAATAGTCGAGCAATTTATTTGAATTCAGCTCAGTACTTACTTATGTATGTCCGTATTATTTCATCTTAATACTGCAAAATATTATTAAATGGGATTAAAATTTTAAAAAATTTAAATTTAAATAAATATATAAAAAATTATAATTAATAAAAACAAATTAATAAATTTTATTTAAATAATTTTGAAATTTAACTAAAACCAAGATAGAGATAAATTATTGTTAATCAATTTATTTTTTTTTTAAATCTATAATTTAAATAGTTAAATTTTATATTTGTTTAAATTTAAATTTTTAAAAATTTGTTTTTGAAATAACAATAAGGATTCATATTTCTCTCTTTCTTTTTTGAGACTTCTTTCATAAATGTATTTTGTTATCAACAGTATCTCGCAATTTTTTTTATTGATTTGAAGTACGAACGTCATCTTGGAATCTTGCAACGTCAATTTTTCCGGATATTATGCTCTCTGATAGGAGTAGGAAATTAATTTGATTTAACTGAATTTGACAAAAAATGTTAATCCGACGAGCGATCTTTTTTTCCGCGCGCGTTTTAATTGCCGTCCAGCAAAATTCAGGCTCGTTTTTGGCGTGGATCGTCTATTAAAGGCGGGAACAATAGGGGCGACGACGACGATGGGAATTTTGAACGTGAACGTAGCCGAGCGGATAGAGCGAGAGACTCGCAGAAGAGAGCCCCGGTCGAAGATTTACGGCTTAATCGGAAGCGAGCGTTCATATATACATATATAGAGGATACCTAACCTAGGGCATTTCAAAGAGCTCGTGTCGGTCTGATGGAGTGCCGCGCACTTGGTGTTCATTAATTATGCCTCTACCGCGGACGGTTAATTGCCCGAAGTGTCTATAAATTTTTGGTCGACCGTGCGCTTCCACGCGTTTTAATTCCTTCGTCGAGAAGTGGTCTGCGTAATTTCGATTTTTACCGGCCCGATGAACGCGAGAAGTGCGACTTTTAATTGTTAATTAAAATTCTGATGCTTTATAGAGTTACTTGAAGAGGGTGACAGTTTAGTCAACGAAAGATTTTTTTTATCAATATTTATAAGAACGAATTGAATGGTTCAATTACGTCAAAAGTTAATAAAGCTTATATAAATTCAACTTTTAGTTTTTTTTAAATATATTATATTTTCTTTACGGATGAATATTGAATCGCAGCACTCACTGTATTTTTTAAAAATATATAAAATATATGAAATTATTAATTAACTTATGAGTTAAAATAAAGATTTGCTCTATAAAATTTTTATTTTTATTTTTATAAATTTTTATGCAGTTACTATAAAATTTTCTCCCTCTTCTCTTTGATGCAGTCGTTGTAAAAAAAATTAGTTTGATATAAGATAATATTTATGATTTTTTTAAATATTTATATTATATTTTACAAGGCAAATTTTTAACTTAAAAATTAATTATTAATTTCACTACAAAAAAATTGTTTAAAAATTCGGTTGTCTGAAAATAATTTCACACAATCTGTCTTAATCATCAGAGTCATTTTTCTGAAAATTCCGGCACTCTTCTGAAGATTCTGTCCGAAAGTCTGTAACGAAATTTTAAATTTTGTCTGCAATTATTTTTTAGTGTTTATATTGCGGAAAAAATCATAAATCTCTTAAAATGTATTATTAATTTTTGCGTAGTTGATCGGTCCAGTTTTCTTGAATGAGGAACAAATTGTCAACACCATTATGAATATAAATGAGCGATTATTTCCCACGCATAAAGACAGCTCATTACACAATAAACTTATTATCGTTTACCTGTGATTCGTCGATAATCGAATGCGAACCGCAAATCTGAAACGTGCGTCCGCAACGTTCTAAAGCAGTAAAGCATAAATTTGTACCAATGAGGGAAAAACATAGCCGGAATGTTGTGGCTTTAATAACCGCAAAGCAAATTGGACTACAGCGGAAATTTGGTAATTTTGAACGTATACGTTTCGTTGGATTAATTCTTGTTTGTCGAAACTCGTGGAGGAAACGTTAGTTTCTCGAGTGAACGAGTCGTTCAAAAATTACGTTAACTGGAATGTCAATTAATTAAGTAAATCGGAGTAAGAGAGAGCTGTCGGTGAGAGTGATGAAAGCACTGATTCAGTTTCCTCGTTTCCTTTGATTCCAGCGAAGGAAGATCCTCTGGTGCGCGCCGCTATCCAGAGCATTCCCGAGGAGGCGGCCAAGAGAGGAGTATTCCCGGAGGATGCTCTTCGTGAGAGATTCCTTAAGGCAATTATTACGTTTTTGATATTTTTCAATACAAGAAATACCTACTTCCTGGAAAAACATGGAAAATCCGTCATTCTCAGAGAAAATCTTTTTTTTTTTTTTTTTGTATCTAGAAAAATCAGAAAATTCTCTTCATGGAATTTTATTAGGATTCAGGGAATTAAACAAATTATGTCTTTAATAATCTTATATTTAACTGTCAAATTTTATTTGTATATATGTATATATATATATAAATATGGAAAATCCGGCATTCTCAGGGAGAATTTTTCCTTTGTATCTGGAAAAATTAGGAAATTCTCATGGAATTTTATTAGGATTCAGGGAATTAAAAAAAATTCTCTTTTTGATAATCTCATATTTAACTGTCAAATTTTACTTTTATATATAAACAGTCTGATATATTGTATTATAAATATATGTCTATTTCTTTGTTTACATATTTAATGTTTTAACAAAATATTAAATATGCAGTGTACATTTTTTTTTATTGTAATTTTATAATATATTTTTATTGTAATTTCTAGTGATAAAAAAATGACATTGTTAAGTGAAAAATATTTATTTCAAGAAAACTATTTAATTTTTTTTCAGTACACTTGGTAATCTAGCTAACTAGAAACTTAGGTAGCTCTGTGTTTTTCCTTTGTATAAATAAAAGCAATACAATAGAAAATATTTTCAAAATTGAACCAAAAAAAATCTTTAAAATATTCTTTTTATCTTAAATTTTGAATCAAAATACTTGGGAAAGATCAGGAAATTATTTTAGATTTGAGTAGACATTTTGAATAGAACTCTCGTGTATAATCGATAGATTCAATTTCTCAAAATTTGTTTGCTCTCATATGTGTTGCCAGGTAGAAAGCGTGGCCAGGAGATTAGCCATGGTGCCTGAGGAGGGTGCAGCCCTGCCAATATATCTTCTTAGCTATCTTCAAAGTTTCCTGATCATCAAAACGGTCAATCCAATCCCGAAGAAGGAGCTCGAAAACGAACCCGTCGACGTGAACTCTTTGAATACATACGACATTCTTCAACGTGCCAGGTAAGATCGAAAGATATTTGTTTGTCAAAAACTCTGGTATACATTATTCTGATGGTAATTATTTCTATGGAATCGACTCTTCGGAAAATCTAAAATTGTTGCTATTGGCCGGGACTGAATCGTAAGCGAAAAACAATCTGCGAAATTGTTTTACGGATATTTTCCATAAAAATTAATGTAAAAAATTATGTGCAATTTTTTTTTTATAAATTTTGAATTATCGAAATTTTATATAATGACAGCGCGAGATCGTCGACGTTTGACAGCATACGACTTAAATTGCGCTTTATTGTACTCGAACACCAATTTTCCACGTCATTCTCTTTCTCTGTCTCTCTCTCTTTTTTCATTTGCTCTGATCCCGGGGTGACCCTATAAATTATCCTTACGAGATTCTAAGGACTAGAGAGAAAGAGAGAGAAAAAGAGAGAACGCGACCGGCCATCAACGTGGGATGAGAAAGACGAAAAACACCTACCGTACAATATCCGCCACGTATACTTTGGCAAAGAACACTGCCATTTACTACTCGTCAGGTTATCCCCGGCGAAATCCGGTAGCCGGGGCCATTTTACCGACTTATCCCTTCGTTTTTCTTCTGCCAGCGGTTTGTTTGGTTTTCCAGCCCTCGCTAAAGGCACTCTCGATTTATGAGAAATGCTAAATAAGGATAAGCACACATACATCCTCTGTTATATGATATATTAAAAAAAATTTTTTTTTTAGATACACGTATGTCCTATAACGAGACATTACACATTTTATTATATAATGTAACATTTATATCAAAAATGTATGTGTAAAAAGCGTCGTATCATTTTTAAATTCACTTGAGAAAATTCGTCGTTAAAGTTTCATCCCGAATGGAATATCTTCTACAAGGAAGAATACATACAGTTTCCTGGCACGTAGGGACGACGGCGTTGGTTTCCGCGCGTTGAAAAATCCGTGAAAGTGGCGGCGTGTGTTTTCATTCGCGCGAAAAATTCATGCCCGAACTCTCGCCCGCTTAACCCTTTGAGTCACAGCGGGTCACCCAGAGACCCACCTTTTTTTCGTAGTTTTTATTGTTTTAACTACTTTTTTTTATCAACAAATACCGGATTTTTTGTTTCTACAGAGTCTCTAGAACATCAATAAGTGTAAAAAAATTATGAACAGTCATTAATTGTTAATTGCAAAAGTACCATGTATAAACAAACAGTCAAAATTACTTTTTTACGAAAAAAAATGTATTTTCTACTAATCTATTATGACAATAAATACGGCAATTTTTTTATAATCTTAGTATACTCTAAAGTATTTTTCAGAATTTTTTTAGAATTTTCCACCGTGTTGTTTTTGTTAAATCCCCTCCTTTTTTTGATAAAAAATATATAAAAAACAATATTTTCTGTTCTAAATTGAAAGTAGCAGTTGTATTCTTTTTTAAATTTTTTCTGAATCTAAAGGAAAAACAATTTAATTTTCAAAATTTAATATAGGGATCCAATATGGCGGAAGTAAAATTTTGAAAATCTCGTCTTGCCATTGGATCCACCATCTTGAATTTTGAAAATCTGACAACGGATTCGTAATCAGCGACCCCAAAAACCCTTATATACCAAATTTGATAAAATACTGACAATTAAAAAAATTCGTGACTCAAAGGGTTAAACCGCAAATGGGATCGGGCAAACGAACGTGAACGGAAAAATGCATTGAGGGTGAAAGGGAGGGGGAGGCGATAATGCGATGGTGTTGCAGGAAAAGATAGTTTTACATACTTAAAAGCATTCTTGCAACCGCTGTTTTCGGCGAAGTGGAAGGAGCATGCGAGATATATCGAGTATCGGTCGCGAAAGAGAAATAAACCGCCGTCCACCCCCATCCCCCTTCGCGATAGACATTCTCAACACGTACGAATTTACGAATCCGTTGGCTACCTCACGTTGTTATCTCTTTCTTTCTCTTTTTCATGGCAATGCTTATGAATTAAAAATATATATTATTCAGGATATTTCGCGCGGATGCGAGGAAGCGTTTCCGCGATAGAAATGTCAAATTATTATCGACGCGTGAAAATATAATTTTGCGAGATACACGTAACGACGAGGCGCGAAAACAAGTGCCGAATATGTAGCCTTTCCTCTCTCGGAGAGTCTCCGTTTGCTTTTTGATCGTAGTTCGCAAAATTATACGCAACTTAGTTATTTGAGTATTTAATTAGTGCGTAAGAGATTGTTGCGAACATGTAACGTATTTTGGTGTAATTCCGTAATTACGTAAAATTCGTCTACTCCTTTAATCAAAACCATTCTCTCCACGCGCGATGCAATTTGAATTTGTATTCTTCCCCTGTTCTAACGAATACTTAATTATTCTATCGGAATATTTCTTTCGATTGATAAGGGAAGGTATAAAAATATCTATTTCTAATTTTAAGCTTTGAATAGATTGTAGTCTAAGTCACAAACACAAAATAGGAGATATATATTTTTTTATTTATTCCGTAAAGGGGCTGTTAAAAGAATGAAACACCCTTTCGAAGAAAAAAATCGGTTTTTATACATTTGTGAGCGAATCAAATAAAAGTTTTACAGTTTTTAATGTACTTTTATTACATTGTAATTAGACTTTTCGAAAATGTCATATTTTTCGAAATCCCCTCTCCACCCTAATTTCCAAAAAATTGTACCGTCAGAGTACATTAAAAATCATAAAACTTTTTAGCAGAACACTTTTTTATATCCTCTTTGTTTCGACGGTATTCGTTCAGAAATATAAAAACCGATTTTTCTTGTCAAATGGGTGTTTTACCCCCTTGAAAAAAATGTGTTTTATTCTAATCCAGCCCACAACATATTCAAGGCTCATGAAAATCAGAGATAAATATTTCTTTGCCTTCGCTTGTGAGATGTACTTACGGATGACATGTGACATATATCAGCTGATTAGCGGGCGCCGAGGATTGGCCGAAATAAGTGTAACGCCTCGGACTTTGTAATTGGCGATATGTGCCATGTAATTTGTATAGGGTAGTTGGACGCGACACGTTCACGAACGCCGTGTAAACGAAAGCGTGGTGAGCCTTCTGAATTTTTAATTTCGAGGCGCACTGCGGTATGCACACGTACACACGTACACACGTGTACGCCCCCTTTTAATGCCCTCGCGGATGAAACTCTCTCATGTTCTCGAGAGTTTTGCACCGCAGCGTATAGTCGATATATCACTAGGCGTAGATGATATCCCTCGAAAAGATTTCTCGGAGATTTAAGAGCAGGAACAGTCATTGTCTCACTCGGCGAATGAATATTTAATCATCGAGATGGGTGCGCTGTAAAATTTGACTCCTCGACTTTATATGCGCATTTATTAGTCGCGAACACGTATGAGATATATATTATAGTTGTGTTATATATGAAATTGTAGTTGGGCTTGTGTTACTCTTGTAAATTGCGCTGATTGCGTATTTATTTTCGCCCGTTTAATTTTAATCGTTTCAACTGGAGGAGCATAAATAAATATACAAGAGAATAAAATAATTCTCTCGTCCGTTCGTGTTACTTTTAAATTTCATCAGATTTTCTTCTCGGATTTATTTCGTTCATACAATGATTGACAAATGGAATAGCTATGTCCGCTGTTCGCCAAGTCAATCGAATTCATTTTATTGGTGAATCAGTAGTAAATATCGGACAGCGAGTTGGCTTGTAACATTTATTTCCAGAATGAGGCCTTTTCCATTATCGAGAGAAAAACTTCAGATTTTTCGATATTTTATTTTAGCGGATATATTCAATAATAACAGAACTTTTCTCTTATAATACTGAGGAAACTTGGAGGCGTAATCAACCAAGTTACACGAGAAACTCTTCAGCTAATAATGTCGTCCCTTGGGTAGTCAAAAATCGACTGGAAAAATCAGGGAATTCTCATGAAATTTTATTGAGACTCGGAAAAAAAATCTCTCTTTGATAATTTTGCTTTTATATTGTAATCTATTAATAAACAAAGTTGTAAATTATGTGTTTAAAATGTACTATAAATCTAAAATATATTATATATCTTTAAATATATATCTTAGTTTATACATATATTCAGTGTCTTAACAAAATATTGAATATATATATATTATTATATTCTTTTTATTGTGTGTGTAATTATATATACATGTATACAGGGTGTCTTAATTGAAAAACCTGCTAATGGCAGATTCTTGAGATCATTTGAAGTCGATTTTTCTTCAGCAAAAATATCGAGGGACATCATTTTTTGCAAGTTTCCAACTTTTGTCATTATATATCTTTGTAATTAAGCCTTAAATTAAAATTCTATTAGAGTAAACTCTATCTGAAATTAACTAAAGAATGTAGTTTCGATAATTTTTTAACTCCAAAAAGTTTAGTTTGCGAAAATCGCCTTTTTTTCAATTGCTTATAATTCGGAAATTATTGATGCCTCGACATTTTTGCTAAAGAAAAATTGTCTCCAAATTTTTTCACCAATTACAGGGCACCCTGTACATTAATTTTTATTCTTTTTATTATAATTTTTAGTGACAAAAAATGAAACTGTGTTATGCAAGTGAAGAATGTTTATCCCACGAAAGCATTAGGTTTTTTCTAAAGTAATTCGTAAATCTTGAACACTTGAAACATCAGTGACCTCTGTGTTTTCCTTTTTATGAGTAAAATGCCGCTTAGAAATCTTATTTTGGAAAGTTGCACGAAAAAAAATTTTTAAATATTCTTTTTACCTGGAAAACAAAATTAGCTGAAAGATTAGGGAAGTTTTTCATTTTTTAAAAAGTTTTGAAATAGACCCTGATTTGAGCCGAGTTTCTTTTAATTGAAATTAAAAGTTAAAAGCCCTGATTTTTTCTTTAATTTATTAGGATGTGTTTTAGGTGACTGAGAGTTCTCAAAAATCATATTCATTTCATAATTCGCGTGAAAAAATTTTAAATCGCTTCTTTAGTAAAGAAAGAAGGAGAAAGAGATTTTTCTTGAGGAGAAAATGAACTTGAAATAGATTGAAAAATTTGCGGATACAAAGTGCAAAATCACTTCTCTTGTGTGATAGATTTAATCAAAATTATTACGAAGAGAAGTCCGTAATCACGATTGGATTGATTGATCGGTAAATTGAATTCACCCGTGATTTTATACTGTAAAACTGTAAAGGAACATGTGCAAGGAAAGGGTAGGATTTTCTTAACAGAGGACGAAGGCTGCTAAGCGGGAAAGTTGCCGCGGAGCTATATCGTCGAATATGAAATCCGAAGGCAACAAGAAACTTTGAGATCTGCGAGTGCGCGTCCGTGCTTCGAATTAGGCCACTATGTGAACTGTTACGTAGTAGGATTGATTTTATAAGAGACGGGGCGGAGATGAACGTTTCTACGGCCACGTTCCATCTCACGTTTCGCAGTATTCGTCGTAATGAAAAAGTAGACAGATGGTGCAGTGTTTCCGGTGGTGCAGTTTCCGGACATATTGTCCGTGGCTTGTTAATCTTTCTTCGCATTTTCTTTAAAAATTGGTCGTTTCGTTTTTCAAAAAGAACGATTTATCAACACTAAATGGAAAAACATTGAATTGCATGCTTAATTTGACATAAGATTTTAATTTAATTTTTTTTTTAATCGTCATTTGATTTTGAATATGATTTTAATTAAATACAATTTGTTTGGTTTAATTGTTTACACTCGATTATTTCCTTAAATAATGCAATATATTTTAAATAACTATTGGAAAAAATCTCACTTTATTGTATATTTGTAATAAAATAGATATTTCATTTAAAAAAAATTTAATTTAAAATTAATTGTTGCATTGAAAAAACTAAAATTGTCAACAATAAACATTAATTTTTATGTTTGTTATATAGATCTTTTTCAACAAAATAATATTAAAACATTCTTTTGTAACTCTATATATTATTAAAAAAAAATAATAATAACTGACATGAGTGTATAGACTTAAAACGAACACACACATTAATTTAAAAGAGTATTACAATATAATAAATCGCATAAAAGAAGGGATATTTTTCAATTGTTTCGTTTATCCGTTTGAAAATCCTCTCGGAAAATACCGGTCATCTTTTTCTCTTCTTGTACTCTCTTCTCGTAAGTCGAGCTACAACATTAATCTCTCTTGACTATATCAGAGACTTTGTGTACTCGTGGTAACGCTTGGTGTAAAGTTTTCAATCGACGTTATCCTGCGTGCGGTTTTCCCCTCGAACAACTTAATTCCAAGTCCGTGAATAAATGTCTCGAACGAACGGTTCGGCGGAAGGCGTTTCCTCTCCCTCGAAGAAGGTTGTGGCGGCTTCCTGTGTGTGTTCGATGTCGCCAACTATTTCTCTGCCACCAGAGTAACTATCGCGCGCGCGGTCTCCCTGGTATTTCTCCAAAAGCGATGGAAAGTGAGGGTTGAGAGGAGGAGAACATTCTCACGTTTGTCTCGAAAACAAAGTGGACATCCGTTGAATAACCATGGAGAAATTCGGCCGGACAAATCTTCCCCACGCCGATTGTTTCCCGTAAATAGCAACGGACCTCCATTGTTCGCCCAAGCATTCCGTTATGCCATGAAATTAACAAAACAAGATATATATTTATTTAGACAGAAAGAGAAATTACGTCTTACTGTAAGAAATTGCCAAGAATTCAGACACATTTTTCTCTGAATTTTCAGATTTGGATGTCTGAAAGTAATTTCAGATAATCGTGTTTTAATCATCAAAGTCATTTTTCTGAAATTTTCCTCTAGACACACTGTTCAAATTTTTAGACATTTTTTTTAATCTTCTGACGTGTATTTTCTGAATTTTTGAACATTCATTTGTATTTTTTGACATCTCTTTTCTAAATTTTCTGACATGTCTTTTCTGAATTTTAGACATTTTTCTGAATGTTCAGAAAAAACATGCCAGAAAATTCAGAAAAATATCTGAAAATTTCGACAGTGTGTCTAGAAGAAAATTTTAAATACTTTATTTGAAATTATTTTTTTTTAATAAACAGTAATTATTTTTTTTTAATAAACAATACTAGAGAAATTACTTAAGCATTCTGTCTGAAAATTCGGACAGAATATCTGTAAGGAAATTTCAGACATTGTCTCCAGTGCTGTT
The DNA here is from genome assembly GCF_047496725.1 of Anoplolepis gracilipes. Classification (NCBI taxonomy): domain Eukaryota; kingdom Metazoa; phylum Arthropoda; class Insecta; order Hymenoptera; family Formicidae; genus Anoplolepis; species Anoplolepis gracilipes. The sequence continues at coordinate 1,648,168 of NC_132981.1, forward strand.
CAAAAAATAAAAGTACAAAAAATAAGCGCAGATAAAGTGTCAAGTTTTCTTGCAGACAAACTGTCCGAATTTTCAGAGAAGTAAATGTCTAAATTTTTAGGTATTCTCTTGAACCTTCAGAAAAACAATTTTCACAATTAAAAGACAGATTTACCTTCAAATATTCAGATTTGAAAATTTCGACAAAATTGCCTGAACTCTCAGACAATTTTTTATAATTTTATGAAAATACATCCATCGTTATTTGTCATCGCAGCTCTGAACATTTCCAGTCTTATTTGTTTCAGATATTGGTTGGATCGCGGCGATTTCAAGATGACTCTGAGGTACATGAATTTGCTCAAGGGTGCACCGAGGAGCATCGCCAGGGACTGGATGAACGAGACCAGGATCCTGCTGGAGACACAGCAGGCGATCGACACCCTGCTGGCGCATGCAGGTGCGACTGGTCTCATATATCTCGGTGCTGGAGATCCGCCCAAGGTCAGTGCACTAAGTTACTATGTAACCCCTTAAACAAGCGGTGCGATTAGATACGCGTTGAGAAACGCGTGTTTCCCGTGATTAATAGCCAGCCTGAATATCCATCTCGCTGTTTCTATCTCTCCCTCTCCCTCTCCTTCTCTATCTAGCTCGCGTTATTAAACAGCGCGTTTCCATATAGCAAATAGCTTCTGCACATAGTCATCTCCGATAGCAATTGCAGCATGAACAAGATTAATTATATTTATTTGTCACCGAGACATTTATTTATTATGTGCGCATATACAGTTGAGCAGAATTTATTTTCTCAGCCAAAAGTTGTCATTTTTCCTAAAAATATTTTTTATTATATTCGCTCATTTGCTTCAACAGTGACATAATCAAGACTTATAGAATTATATACAGAAAGAACAGTTTTCTTTTTTAATTTTTTTTTTGATGGAATATATTGTCAGTACAATTTGACAATTAAAAACTCAAAAACTCACTTTTTTGGAAAATTATTATTTTTTAGTTATGTTATTGTTGAAACAAATCGATTAATTAATCCGGATGCTGCTTTGACGCTTCTCTCAATGTTATCTTTACCTTGATAGCCGATGATTCCTTATTGTAATTTGGAAACTGATCCGTGAGTATCCCTTTTTACGTTTCTTGAGACGTTCGAATTTGTTCCAGCAGAAGTAAAGGCGGAAACCCACAGAAGAGAGACTGTCCCGAACTACACACGAGGGAATGTCTATAGAAGAAGAACGGGGCGAGGGTGACAGAGGAAAATATAGAGAGAGACACATGATCATATTGACAGATGATAAACTGGAGGGAAAAGAGGAATGGAAAGAAGAAATCGCTGCCAGCCTTGTATAGTCACAGCCATGTCTTTTCTAGCAATTAAAAGATATAGGAATATGTATATTGTATGCCGGGAGAGGCAATAAATCCAGTGAGACGCTTTTCTTTGCCAGTCCTCGAGGACCCCTATCCTTGCGTGGAAATGTACTTTTGCGTATTTTGAATTTTTCAACTTCGAGATTCAAATCTTACTATGAAAATCTTACTATGAAAAGAAGACTTTAAATACCTGTCAGATATATAGATTTCGAGCCATTGAACGGAACAGTGAATGTAAAATCATTTACCCGCTAACACATATTGCTTCGATAAATATTTTTTGCCTGATTATATATAAAATATATTTCATATTATACATAAAAAAATTCATCTCTTTTATATTTCTTGCAGTTTCTTATGAAGAGAAAAACAAAAGAAAAATTTACTTTCACTTTTGCATACCACTATTCCGTCCAACAGCTCGCGAATCGTGTTTGTGACAGTACATAAAGTTACCGAATACAATGTAAATATCGAAGGCAATCGATGCTTTTAGAGAGACGGCGGTATAAAGAGGCATTTAAGCGCGTCCCACGTTTATTATTACAACGTAAAAATACAGGTCCCGAATTTTTAAATTATCATTTTTGTGTTCAATGCACGCAACTCGGAATTGCTCGCAACTTCGAAGCGCGTTCGATGGCGGCGGACGTGTTTTGTGCTTTCCTGATCCATCCATCCATCCATACATCCATCTATCCATCCATCCATCTCGAGAGTACCTTTTACTTTATAACCGGATATTACTCTCCCGCGCACACCGAACTCCCGACTCGTCGCGAATCGCATCGATCGTTCGCGTGCCGTTACCTCGTCTTTCACTTCTCACACGAAACCTTCGTGATTTCGCACGGGACGGGGAAGCGTGCTAGGAATCATTGTAAAAATTTGAAATAAAGTTGTTTCGTGACATAAGCCGAACGTGTCGTGTTGATTGATCCACGAAGCAACAATGTTGTTCCCATCGTTTTAACCCTTTCAAATAACTAAAACATATGTCATACTTTTTTTAGAGAATTATATTTAGAGTGTTTCAAGCAGGAACTGAACGAATCAGCTACGTCAAAAGTTAATATCTAATCTAATATTTATTTCGAGATTCCTGAATTTTTATATCACCATATATGTATAATCACTATTTTCTATTATAAAAAAAATTCTCATCAGATCAAGAGCCAGCTCAAATTATTTTAAATTTATTGTAGTATTTTATTATTTAATTACATTTTTAATAAAAAATAAAATAGAACATAATTTAATAAAGTTAAATTTAATACATTTGATTAAATTTTGTTAAATATATAATATATGATTAAATATATATGATATATATAAATAAATATGTAATTATATATTTAATAAATATATAATTATATATATTTTTTTTAATAAGTAATTATATAATATATTTAAAAATTAAATTTGAATTTGACATTGTACTTTTAGCCATTTAAAATATAAAATTAATTTGTGAGTTAAAGGTTTGTCTGTAGAATTAAAATTTTTATTTTCATGAATTTTTATGTATAGGTACTATAAAATTTTTATGGTACACTATAAAAAAGTTAGTTTAATGTAAGATAATATTTACGATTTTGAGATTAAATTATATTCTACAGGGACATATTTATGTACTTTTGATATAGTTGATTCGTTTAATTCCTCCTTAACTCGTTCATGTTACAGATGCAAATTTTCAGCAACGAAACTTTCAATCTAAATAGATTTCACAAGTTTATAATTTTCGATATATTAATAACAAATTTTTTTCCTTCTTTCTATTAATATCGATTTTCTTTTATTTAAAAATCAGACGATTAAAATTATAAGCAATCAAATTTACATCCGTGACTTTAATGAATGAATAATGAATGAAGAATGAATAGACGTGAGTTAAGCATTTAGAGAGAAATATTTTACTTATTATTTTAGAAACGGATCAATGCACTTGCAAGGGACCTGTCACAACTGTTCGAAATCGATTTGATTCTCCTCGAAATATGTTGTTACAAACACAACAATCTAAGAGACACGCATTCATTGGGGTCAAATATCAAAACTTATAAGAGATAGAAAAAAAATTGATAAAAGTTTAACGGCTTCAAGAGTATTTTAATTTGGTGAATAAAAAATTATTTAATTTTAAAAAAGATTTTAGGCGGTGGGGGTTTTTGAAAAAAATTAAAACATTTTTTCTCATAACTTTATAAAGTACTCTTCAAATATTCATAAAAAAATACATGTCTTTTAGACTTTTGTGTTTAACGACATATTTCAAGGAGAATCAAATTGGTTCCGGACAGTTGTGACATGTCCCTTGTTAATAAAGGATTTTTTGAATTTTTCCTTAACGAAGAAAGACAACGCTATTATTATTCGTCTGAAGTATAAGATATGAATGATATAAGAGGAGATCAGTTTGATCGCGGACAATAGAGTGAGCTTGAGGGAAAGAGCCGTAAATGGCTCCAAAATAACGTCGGAGGCCGTTTGCCAGTTTATGGAAACGTCGTTGGCCGCTATTATGTCGCTCGTAATTAGTCATCTGACGTTCTAAATAGGTCATCGCACAAGTACCCTTACGGGAAGGGCCGAGGAAGTATATCCGCTAGGAAACTCGAAGATGGATCTAAATTATAATGATGAGCAATCTTGTTCTTGCTGTAGCCCTTCTTGATTTTCGCCGAATGATACTTTTCTTTCCGATGAGAAAGAGTAAATAATGAACTCAATTAACTTCTTTTATTTTTTTCAGCAAAGTATTACAATTCCCGTATTGATTCAGCCTTTAGAAACTCTCATTTATTCGCATTAAACTGAATACGATTTTTTTTTTAAACAATTGTTATATAATATTAATGTCAGCTAATAATGCAATATGATAATTTAATTTAGTTGTCAATTTAAGAGATTGGTATGTATATACATCTAATTTTTTTTTCAATTTTTATGGTAATGTCAATTATAAGAAATTGCTTAAGAATTTAGACACATTTTTGTCCGAATTTTCAGATCTAAAAATAATCATTTGTCTTAATCATTAGAATAATTTTTCTGAAAGTTTAGAAGAATGTCTGAAAATTCAGACACTCTTCTGCGGTTACAATGTAAAAATAATTGCAAAGTGTTTGAAGTTTTTTTTGATAAAAAAATAATACTGCTTGTTTTCAGAAGAATAATGTCTGAATTTTTAAAATAATGACTCTAATGGTTAAGACAGATTGTCTGAAATTACTTTCAGACACCCAGATCTGAAAATTCAGACAAAATTGTGTCTGAATTCTTAGACAATTTCTTACAATGTATTTTTTACAGTATGTATTCAATAATGTTTTCCAATAATATTGTTTCGCGTTTATTTACAATACTTTGACCACATAAATGCTGCGAGGAAGCTTTTTGTCACTCGGAATGCACGGAAGATTTTGCAAAGTTTTTATCGTAAAGTGTTTAGCGTCCGCAGAGAGAATGCTGTGTTTTGTGATATGAATAATAATTCTGGGGGTTGGGTTGCGGTGGAGAGGGATCGGTGACCGAATGAGCAAGGATAATTGCGTTAACTAACCAACGACGCGCTAATGGCACTCATGGAAGAACACAACGGCTCGGAGCTTCGTTACAGAATGTGACACAAGGTAAAACAAGGTGGAAACTGTATCACACGAGGTTGCATTTATGCGTGGAATATAAGATGAGCATAAAAAGATTGCTAATCGACTAATTTGTACCTAGAATTTATCGAAGATTATTTTTTTTTTTTATTTATGTGTACAACTTAAATTTATTGAGAATAAGAAAGAAAAAATAAAATTATAAGAATAATAATAAATAAAAAGAAAAGAAAAATAAATTATAAATAATAAAAATGAAAAATGATGCATTAAATTAAGAAGAAATAAAAATTTCATGCGTCCTAAAACCCCATTTGTCTCACATGCAACAGCGTAATTTCTCTTCTCATTCGGTATTATATGCGAAAAAAAATGCTAATCAACTAATTTGTATCTAGAATTTATCGGAGATTATTTTTTTTTTATTTATGTGTCATTTAAATTTATTGAGAATAAAACATAAAAAATAAAATTATAAGAATAATAATAAATAAGAAGAAAAGGAAAATAGATTATAAATAATAATAAGAATGAAAAATAGCGCATTAAATTAAGAAGAAATAAAAATTTCTTGCGCCCTAAAATCCCATATGTTTCACGTGCAAGAGTGTAATTTCCCTTCTCATTATATGCGAAAAAAATTGGTAATCGACTAATTTGTATCTGGAATTTATCGAAATATATTTTTTTTATTCACTTAAATTTATTGAGAATAAAAAATAAAATTATAATAAGACTAATATAATAAATAAAAAGAAATGAAAAACTACAAATAATAAATAACATGAATAATAAGAAGGAAAAAATATTACAATTTCATGCGCCCTAAACCCCATGTGCCTCGCATGTAATTTCCCCTCTCGTTGGGCATTATATGCGAATTTAGAGAGACCCGGCGTACCTTTGGGTCTTCTCGTATCCCTCCGGGGATATAATGGAGCTACCGCGAGCGAACGTATTTTCGCGTAAAACATCGCTTTGCGTTGTTTTGCCGCGGCAAATAAAGATGTCGGAGGGGATGGGGTGGGGAGTCGGATAAAATGCCGCGCAAAAGACGACGAGGGGGCCGCGCTAATTGGGAACGTTAATGACACTCACGGCCGCTCCGGCTTTAATCTAATAACGGATAGTCCGCGTTGTAAAGGAATAATCATCCCGCGCTTGTCCTTCGGGCAACGCCAATCTGTCGGCGGGGGAAAAAAAGGTTTATACCCAGGCGAAATGCGGCGAATGAATGCTCTTGCAACCCTGTATCGTCGCGCGACACAAAGCCGCGGTTCAATTAAACCGCGTCCGACGTACGTATAAAGATGCAGTTCTTTATGTTGTAAATTTTTCATTCGATATATGCGAAATCAACGCCGCGTTTGGATACAATTTGTGTGTGTTTTTCTTGCGAACTTGATTCGATAAATGGATTAAAACACTTCCGGGCACGGCAATTGTACAACTCGAACCGATGACATTTATTTTGCGAATGCAAATACATTTACTTGTCAAATGTGAATATTATTCTTTTGTCTTTATTATGTGTTAAATTCGAATTATTGATAAATTATTTTGTCACTAGAGTAGATACACATTGGCATTTCTTTTACGCGTGTTAACAGGGTATTTACTCCCTGAAAAAGAACATGAAAAATCTCAGGAATTTTATTGGAACTCAAAGAATTAAAAAAAAATCGTCTTTGATAATATTTTTTATTGCAAGCGCATAATTTATTATAATGTATTTAAAATATAAATTATAAATTATATAAATATATCTATTTTTGTTTATATATTCAATGTCTTAATAAAATATATATATTAAATATACAATGTTTTTTTTTTATTATAATTTTTAATGATGGAAAAATAAAAATGTTTATCTTACAAAAATTATTCTCAATATTTCCAGTACATTTGCAAATCTAACACTTGAAGTGATTCTAAATTTGTTCTTCATATGAGTGAAAAAAAATAAAAATTACAATAAAAACAAAAAACAATGAAAATTTATTTTAAAAAGAATTTAATATATTTTTACCTGTAATTTTGAATAAAAATATTATTAATATTATTACTATTATCATTAATATTAAAATATGGAAGATTAGAGAATTTCCGAGGGATTTTTTTACAAAAAAAAAAGTATCTAGAAGATTAGAGAATTTTTTTTTACAAGATTTGAGTAGACCCTCTAGTATGGAAATTGGGAGATGCGAGACGCGGGATCGTATAATCTCTGAGATTAAGATGAACATTATGTCGACATTGTATCGATGCGCTGATACCAATTTCAAATCAGTTTACTCTCAGTCCGCGTACTTACGATAATAGCCACGCTTGTAATGCCACCGCCCGTCGAATTCGATTGCGAGTTTAATCCGTGTCGGGTGTTTCCGTGCGTCGACAACAATTGCATTGACATTCATAACCGGTGCTGGTCGGCTGTCGAGCCAGTCCGAATTAGGAATTCACCAGGTGACCCGTGATGTCCCAGGCTGCAACGATTGTTTCGATAGGACGCTTTGACACCGCCGGAAAATACCGCGAACGCGCATCGAAATCATCATCTCGCGGTTGTCACTTTCATTCATTCGTTACACAAATAAGCGATGATTCGATCAGATGCGATCATTAACGGCACGCGATTTATATCTTGAATATTCGCATAAGATTATACGTTATGTTTTAATTGTCTCATTTGAATTATTTTAGAGTTTTATCATTTTTTTCTTTCTTTTTCAACTTTTAAACCGTTTTTCTCTTCTAAAATTTTTCAATTTCTACTTATTTTCGTTTTTTGATCCTTTGAGGATGACAATTTTTTTGAAAAATCAAATTTTTATAAAATTTATAAAAAATATTTATTTGAAAATATAATTTGGATTAAAAATTAGTTGAAGCATAATACTTTTTTAATTATTTACACAAAAACCAACATCATTCTACACATTCGCCTTGACTCTAATTTTCTTTTTTTTCTCACTGACTGGTTATAAACGACACATCTTTTTTGTTTCTTTTTTTTACCAGATTGAATTAGAGAAGAGAAATGGCAAAGTCTTTCGGAATATTCTTTCTTACACTTGTCCTTATTTCAATTAATTTTACATGTTGATTGATAATTTCTTTAATTCAATCGAACTTTGAAGTCACCAAATTGAGATTTCATTTCTAGAAAAATTTCAAATTTTAGGAAATAAGTGAAAAGTATCAAAATGTGCTACCTCTATCCGATTAAAGTTAAAAACTTAGCTATATGTCGTCTTTTAGAAAAAAAAAAATTTCAAAATGTATACAGGGTAACTCATTTTTTATCTTGACAGTCAAATATCTAGAAATCACGGAAAAAAAAGTTTCAGACAAAATTAATTTTAAGAATTTTGAGAAGGAAAAAGTGGATGATATTGAATTTTAACTAAAATCATTTGAAGAATTACCTAATTTTTTCAAATGGAACTATCCTAATTTTTTTCACATAGATTAATTCCTCCTATTTGTATTTTACGTGAAAAATTATAAAGTTAAGTTGATGAAAAAATTGAACAGCTTATGAGATATTTTATATTTATATTTGACATAATTTTACATAATAAAAACCTACGAAATATCTCGTAAAATATTTTTTATACTATTTTTTTACACCAAGTCCTTTCAAGATTACAATAAATCACCCTTTATATACGTTCAAGGGAGTTAATACAACAATCCTTCCTCTCGCGTTCTATTATCTCTCAAGTATTACGTCACTTCTGATCATAGCGCGTTTATATCCGTATAAGAAATTATCCGACATTCCACTGTAGCGACAGATATCATCGTCGGAATGCGCAGGAGTGGACGACGACAAATCGAAATAACAACGACGCAATTTCACGGTGGCGTTGTGTCGAGGAGAGACGCGCGTCATATATCGTCCGAGGAATAATTACTGTAGCGGAAGGACCCGCAGGAGAGACATCGTCTCTCGCTGTCGAGCGGACCGTCCGGAATTCCCGGATCGAACGTCGAGGCGAAGCGTCCATTCTGCGGATGCCAAAGTGAACGTACCACCGAGTACCTGAGGGTGAGTAGTACATGAAAGCGCGCGCGCACGCGGACCCCCTCGACGGTCTCTCTTGGGGGTGTGTATAGTTTGCGGCAGAGGTCGAATGCACCGATCCGTAAAGTAATAAAGGAGTCGCGATATGCTGCGGAACACGCTGCGGAAAATGCTCACACACACGCGCGATTATTTCTGGGACATGATCCCGGAACGTATAAAAGGCGCCGCAACGCGACAGCAAAGAGGTGTGAAATTCGCGTGGGAGGGAGGAAAGAGGATGCGAAAACGTCTAGGATTTACGAGGATCGATGGTACGAAAGATTGATGGAATCTTATCATTCGAGTCTTTTATTGTACGAAGAAAACGGATGGTACTCCATTTTATTCAGCAAAATCTTGACACATGTTGAAAGAAAAATAATTAAGAGACTTTATGGTATTCAAAGGGTGAATTTTGTATAAAACATGAGAGTAGAAAAATTTGAAACATGTATTTAATAAACTTTATGGGCGAAGTTTGAACATTTTACATAATGCTGAGATAATATATTTTTTTTTCCAAAATATAATTCTTGAGATAAAATGAAAGTACTATCATATGATTGAATAAAGCTATCTCAACACATTACATATAAAAATTGTCACACAATTTTCTTAAAAGCATTTTTAATACTCTACATTACATTGCATTCAATTTTCATATCAAAATAAGAATGTCTACGATGTCATATTTACCAGCGTTTTAAGATCTCATATTTCAGTGTTGTTAAATTATAAAAGTGACTCCCACGTGTTGAAATATTTCTAAATTACCTTATTTGCATACACACGCACATAGATATTCACTCACAATTTTATTTTTATTTTATATATTTATTATTATATTTTTATTATATTTATTTTAATATATGATATTGATTTTATTATCAAATTTTATTTCTTAGAGATATTTTGAGAGATATTAGAGTGAGTATAAATGCATACACGTTATTTTAATATCGTTAAATATATGTACCTATATAAATATTCTAAAATTAATTATTTATTAATGTTGTCGCATTAGCTACACGTTGTGCCATTAATAACAATTTATTTCAAGCATCTTATTTGCGCACAATCTGTCATTATATCTCGCGGTAGGAAACCACGTCCGTCGCTGTCATGATTTTTACGCGCGACGTGCTTTAAAAAGGAATTGGACGAACCAGTTACGTCAAAAGTTAATAAATCTAATAATCATTTCGAGATTCATGATTTTTTTCAGACTATAAAATTAATAATTTGTGAGTTAAAATAAAGATTTGCTCTGTAGACTTAAGTAGTATTAAAATTTTTATTTTCATGATATTTTATGTATAGTCAGTATAAAATTTTCATGATGCACTTGCTATAAAAAAGTTAGTTCGATATAAGATAATATTTACGATTTTGCGATAAATTATTTTCTACAGAGCTACTTTAACTTACAAATTAATTGTTCATTAATTATTAATTTTATTTTAAAAGACTAATAGTACTTTGCAATGTCAAATTCATGAATCTCGAAATGTATTAGATTTATTATTAACTTTTGATGATTTTACGTTTTCAAGACGTCTACGAAATCAATCACCGAGAAATTTTTTTATCAACGTTTAAGGAGGAAGTGGAGTGATCAATTAAAAGTTAATAAATTTAATACATTTCGAAGTTTGTGAATTTCATGATTTTTGTCAGAATATAAAATTAATAATTAATTTGCGAGTTAAAGTAAAGATTTGCTCTGTAAAATTCAAATTTTTATTTTCATAATATTTTATTATATGTATAGGCACTATAAAATTTTCATGATATAGTTGCTATAAAAAGATTAGTTCGATATAAGATAATATTTATGATTTTGCGATTATATTATTTTTTACAGGGTAAATCTTTACACTTTATCTTACAAATTATTAATTTTATATCTTCCCCAAAAAATCATAAAAGTGATGAATTTCAGAATGTATTAGATTTATTAACTTTTGACGTAGTTGATCTGTCTACTCAGTAAGCAAGAAATGTAAACTCAATATTTTAAAATCAATTATATGTGCATTTTTATAATGTTTTATGAATGTTTTCAAATGTTACCTAATAATATAAAATTATTATTTATAAAATGTTTAAGAAATACTATTTCAGATATTTTATAAATATTACTTTTATACAATATGATTGATTAATATTATTTAATGTTTATGCAGTAAAAAGAATTCGTTAAGTGTGAGAAAAAACGGAAAAAAAATCTAAAAAAGATCTAAATTTGAATTTAATACAAACGAGTTACTTTATGACAGATATACTTTGTATGTTAGTTTGATTACATTTTATACCATAAACGTTCATTAATTACTTACGAATGAAAGGGGAAATGCTATTTTTTCTCCAATATACACTACACAACTTACATCGTATTACTATCTTTGCTTAAATTAATTTTAATTAGTTTTAATTAATTTAAATTAATTTTTTTTTTAAATTTAAACTTATATATAACTAAATATTTAAATTAAAATTATATATAAGTATAACCACTGACATCAATTGACATGTGTCAAACAGGAACAGTTTGACATATGTCAAACGTTATATCGAGCATGTGCTTCGTACATTTGATTTATTGTTAGTAAAGGATAGAAAATATGTAACATCTATTGTCTCTTTTTATCTGCAGGGGAAGGCGTATCCATGCTTATAAGATCTATTCTTTCAAAACATGACTCTTTCATGCCCACTTTTCCCTATATATTCTCGAATTTGAAATTTCCCAGGTCCCTTTACTGGCGATCGCGTTTTTTGTCGGCAATAGCGCAATTGAAAGATCCGAGTCGAAACGAGAATCCGATAGTTTTATTGTCGCGCATTCCTGCGTTTCCCGACTGTGAATTTCAAGCGAAACGGAAATTTCCGTCGGCGAAAAATCTGATCAACGTCGACACGAGAGATGCTCGTTCCGTTCAGAATGTATCGCAAATCCGTTTCTCTCTTTCTCTTTTTCTTCTTGGCAGAATTAAAATGATTGGCGGTCAGGTCAACAGCGTTGATCATTTAGCGGAAAGCGATTATCATTAATTAATTGCCCCCGCCTTCCTTCCCCCTCTCCCCACCTTCCCCTTGACTTCGCGATTCATCGAGAGAAGCGGAAAACTAATTTTACCGACCGTTGAATATGGATGTCATGAATTATTCGAGGTTCTTCGCAATTATTAATCGACAGCGAGTTTTTCGAATGCCGAATGGCAACGAGATTAATTAATCCCTTTTTTGCTTCGTGAGAAAGAAAAAAAATCACTAGAGAATGGAAAGGGCTGTTGAAAAAAAAAAAAAAAAATAATGCTTACATCACTGAGGGGTCACCCGGTACAAAGGCTGCGTTTTTTTATCTCACTGTCAGCGATTTTGATAGGTTACGGTGAAACGACACTTGTATGGTACAATGTTTTCTCGTTTGATGCCGAAAAAGTCGAAGTTGATTCCCGGACTTTGTTTCGAGGCATTTATCGAGATCTCCTCGTTTATTTATTTATTTATTTTTTTTTTTCGAAGCACGAGTAGAACTTCCGCCGAACGTGCGTTTCGCAAAAAAAGGAAGAGGCCGCTCCTGCGGAAACGGTTGCGCGAAATAGTCGAAATAACGTTGTTTGCAACACGACGATGTGTCATTGTATGACATTTCGAGGCGGTATGTCGAAGATACTCCGTCGTTTCTCTCTTGCTGTAATTTTCCTTTGTTCCTCTCTTACGTCACAATTATATAGGAATACAGATATGGGCATATATGTATAAATGCAGATATACTGTGCCATAGTTATTTTAGCTAACGACCTCGAGTTTACGTCATAGCAATTCATATACGTCGAGTGTGAATGGCGATAGAAATGCGTGTGAGTATTAGTACCTTGATTAACCTGAAATTATCGCGGTATAAAAGCGAGCGTGATTACACCTAAATAACGTCGACGATATCATGTCCTTTTTACACATGTGTTAAGGATGCTATTTATATTCATACATTACAAGATATGTATATACTACGCAAAAAAATTAAAGGGCCACTTTCTTCCATATAAAAAAAGCCAATTTTCAAGTAGTTGCAACTTTCTTAAAAATAATCGGAATAAGATCAATAAAAAAGCGTTTCAAAGCTTGAAGTTTCTAGTTTTTGAATCTTTAAGGATGTTTAATACCTATTTTTAAAACTATAGGAATTTAATAAAATTTGCACAGATTATTCTGAGACATGTTCAGAGACTTATAAAAAAACCTAGAGTTGATTCACTGCAGCAATCAAAAGTTATAAAGATTTTAATTTGCAATGAATTTACCCGTCGATATTATTATAATATAATTATAATATAATTATTATAATATAATAATATTATTATAATATAATTATTTTGTAGAGCTAATTATAAGTAAAAGTATTAATATAATTATAAATATAATTATTTATATAAATATGTATAAATATTATTATTTCTGTCCTTTTTAGCCGTTAAATTGATACGATTACAGAATTTCTACCTTTAAAAAACCTGTGATCGTGTTGATTTAAGAGCTAAAATAGACAGAAATAATAATAGATATTTATTCAAAATTTGCAAAAATATAGTTTAATATAGAGGAAATATTTGATCACATAATTTTGGTCAAGTACTGACTAGTTTAAAAGATATTGAATATAATTTTCTCAATTTCGTCCTATTATCCGAGATGACATATTATTTAATGTGAAAACGTGGGAACATAGCATTCAGCTAAGCCTTCTTTTGACATTTTAAATAACCTATCTTTTCATCTGAAGAGGCTTCTATATACAAACGTGTAAGCGAGAAGCGACTAGGCCTCATATGTCAATTTGCAATTTGATCAACTTATGAAAAATTACCATGTTGCCACATTTCTTTCTTCTCGGAGAAATGACAAATTATTAAATTTATCAAAGAAATAGTTAAAAATCTTCTATATTTTGTCATTATTCACTATTATAATTTTTATTCTGATATTTTAAATTACTCTGTACGAGTAAATTCTTTTATTTTTATAATTCAAATTTTGTTCTGTAATGTTGAAATCGAGGTACCGTCAATGATAAAAGTTTCTCATTATAATTTAAGAAACACGAAAATTCTCCGAAAAAAAGCAACAGAAGTTTGAAAATACATTTCTACACTCTAGCTATGAATAAATAATAAGATTTTATGCAATCTTTATAATAATCATATACTAAGATATATGAGAAAAGTATATATTCGTCAATTTCGATTACTTTTTGCTCCGATTGTAGGTGCTAAACATCCTTAAATAAATATCAATTCTTTTTATTCGTTACAAAATGACATTGTAAAAAAGCGACGTCCGTCAATTAAACAAATTTTTTAAAGGTTTATCCAAGAATGCCGAATTAAAAAAAAAATCCTAGCACAATTTCATTAATTGGGCGTTAAAAAGCAGAGTTTTAGCTTTAATTTCTTTTTTAACGAATGTTTTATGATTTTTTTCGTCGAGATATTTATTATTAAAGCAAAAGCCAGTTATTGACTTTGAATATTTATAACTAGTGAAAAAATGATGGTACAATAATCGTAAAAAAAGCAATTTGAAGAGAAAAGTTAACACTGTAAAATCCTCTTATCGTTTTTTCAATTATTATTCATTTTTAAAGCGTAATTGTTAATTAAAAATTAAGTAAAAATTGCACTTTTATCTTTTTTTATTTAAATTAATAAAAGTTAATGAAAAAGCGTTAAATTTTCATGCACTCTACAACATTTACAAGTAAAAAGCATTCCAGTTACACGTACAAGAGGCCGGATTAATTTATTAAATTTGTTAAATTTATTAAATTTTTTTCTGTACATTTTAAAAACTTAAATTGATGATTATTTTACGATCATTTTTTCACTAGTTATAAGCGTTCAAAGTCAATAGCTCGATTTTGCTTTAATAATTAATATCTCGACGGAAAAAATCATAGAACATTCGTTAAAAAAAGAAATGAAAGCTAAAACTCTGTTCTTTAGCATCCAATTAATGAAATCGTGCTAGGATTTTTTTTAATTCGGTATTCTTGGACAAACTTTTGAAAAATTTGTTCGATGCCGGACGTCGCTTTCTTACAATGTAATTTTGTAACAAATAAAAAGAATTAAAATTCATTAAAGATTCTAAAAGTAGAAACTTTAAACTTTGAAATGCTTTCTCTTATTGATCTTATTCTGATTATTTTTAAAGAAGTTACGCCTACTTGAAAACTGACCTTTTTTATATGGAAGAAAATGGCCCTTTAATTTTTTACGTAGTATAATTTAGAAAATTTTGAAACACGTGAGAGACCTCGATAATTTTCTAAGCAACGATGTGATATTTTAAAGACACTGATTACTACAGAACGTTTTGCAAATGAATAAAATTAAATGTAATATTGTCAAAAGTAGTTCTACGAAGATTATGACATTTTCATGTATATAAGAAACTTGCGTTTAACTTTATTTTCATACAACATTTTTATTTTTTATTTCAAGAGTTAAATTAAAAAAATTTATCACATATATTATTTTAACATTGCACAAAATGTGTGCATTTCTCCCACGAGTTTTTAGATCTTTCCCTTAATGTGCAGTAAGAAGAGAGCAATTTACTTTTATGAGGCGAATTCACTTCTGCGTATTTATTTTATGATCTCCACTTTATTATGTATCATATAACGTAAAGATTAAAGTATCTATTTAAGTTTATAAGAAATGGTAAAGTACCAACCAGTTAATCCAGGTTTATTTTGATATTATTAAAATATGTCGAGACGTTCTTAAATTAATTCAATTGAAATAATAGAAAGGACGTCGATTTTATCGCCAGACTGACCGCGGCTCTTTTCTGTCGCAATAAATTTCCATGATTTAAGATCAACGATCGTTTTACCCGGATTGGGCAGGTTGCCACGGAAGGACACACAATGTCCGCCAGCGAAAGGCGGAAATATTAGCATATTTATTGAACGTCAATCGGTCATCGTCGGGATCAGTTTTTCGGGGTTAACGTGTCTTTCGTAAAGAACTAATAGCTTACTTTAACGGTTCTGAGAGAGGATTTTATCGTGAAGAAAATTCGCGTTGAAAAGCGATTTGTCATCCTCGAAATTCTGCTCTTTCCAACTGTAACTTGACTATCTGACAGAATTATTTTTCGAAACAGACGTCTCTGTTTTTCAAATTGATGGCTTTAGTAGTGAATATTTTGGATCTCGAATATAAAAAGAGAATTGTTTTTATTGCGACTATTTATCTTAATTTTTACCATTTAATATAATTTCTCTTTCAATTGATTTTAATTTATTTTATTATCTTTTAAATCTCACAATACTTTTTTGATTTTCACATTGTTGATATTTATCTTCTATATAAACAGAAAAAAGAATAATTGTCTCTCTTTCTCTGTCTGATGAGTTTTATAAATAATTAGTATTTCTACCGATGATAAAAGAACGTTGGATGGTTTATCGATGAAACCTCTCTTGCTCGATATTCGCGAATTTCCTTCATTACTCTCTCGGTTTAAGCAACATAAAGTGCCTTTGATCTGTAAGCATTACATATAGCTCTGTGCGCTACGTTTTTAATACACCTCTTTATCGGGATATTTTACTGAAATATCGATGGATACAAAGAGATCTTTTTATTGAGGTATTATTTTAGAGATAGTACTGCAAAAGGGAATGAACACGACGTTTATTAATATATGAATCATTTTATTTCGAAAGTACACTGCAAAAAATAACTGCAGACAAAGTGTCTGAAATTTTTTCAGAGATTTCAGAGAATTTTTCGACATTCTTCTGAACTTTGAGAAAAATAATGCTCATGATTAAGACAATCTATTTTCTAATGCACTTTTTTTGTGATGTTACACTGTCAAAAATAACTGTAGACAAAATGTCTGAATTTTTTTTTATAAACTATCTAAATTTTTAGACAGAATTGTCAGAAACGTGTCAAACATTTATTTAAAGTGTCAGGCACTTTTAGACATTTTTTTGAACTTTTAGAAAAATAACTCTCGATTAAAACAGATTATCTGAAATTACTTTCAAACTCAGATCTGAAAATTCAGACAAAAATGTGTCTAAACTCTTAGATAATTTCTTACAGTATTTGAAACTTTATTTCAAAGTGGAAGAAGGAGATGTTAATGCACGCAAAAGAGCATATTGAATTTTGACGAAATTTCCGAGTTTATGATACTTTTAAGAAAAACGACTTGCATGAAGATTTTTAATTTTGCAGAAGTTTTAGCGAAAAATATCACTTTATGAAGCTTGACCCGTTAATAGCGCAAAATACAAAATTGATACGAAAGAGACGCGACGTATACACTTAAACGACTTTCCCAAGGGAATTTCCAATTTAAATGTAATCTTTAGGACGCATTTAGTATGCACGCCGATTGTGAGAGAGAGGGAAACGCTTACTTTAAATACGTTTTCACGATAGTGACACCGATAAAAACGAGGGGAAAGAGGCAGAGGGAAATAAAATGACGAAAATGATGTTCTTCACCACTCTCACGGTAAAGTTTTTAATTAACAAATTTGCATTTGATCTACGACGATGGAAGCAAGTTTTTAATGAGAGTGTACAGCGAAGACGAGACTGAAGATTCGCGCTCTCATTTGCCATACAGAAGCAATTTTTAACGAGTTTTGCGACGAGTTTTGCAACGATAACGTTGCATTAGAAGATAATTTCGAAAAAAAAAATTAACATATTCATATTTATATAGAGTATTAATTTTAATTATTAATTGTGATCCGTTTGTCGACTCAATTTAATCAATTTTAATGAAAAAAAAAAAACAAAGTATTGCCCGCAAAAAATACGCAATCATATAATTGCTATCAATATTTGCGCTCTCCATTTTATAATGGCGAAACATGACCCAGGTCAAACTTTTGCACCCGTCGAGAGGATGATTAATTTATCGCGGAAATCGACAAGGTCGAGATTGAGACTCTGCCTTCCTCTCCTTCCTCTTCGGCTACCAAAGTAATTCTTAGCGTGCCAGAGGGGTAAGTTTGTTTGACTAAGACATCGATTAATCTCGGTTAAGTCGTCGTGGTATAACAGAGAGATACACGATGAGCCAGCAGAGACCGCTTGAGATGAGGGCAACAATGACAAATCTAGTTCGTGGCAGAAGAGGATACGCGAGTAGAATTGGAATCATGATAGAGGAAGTGCAGATTGAGCTTCGCGATTTGTCATAACAATGCTTCCCTATCTGACAGATTTTTGGCAGAAAATTGTACCAAGAAAGAAGTTTACAATATATATATTTGCTTTTATTTTTATATTTCGAATTATATATAATATAGTATATTTATTGTATGTTATATTAATTTATTATATATTAATATATTAAGGATGTTTAGCACTTACAATCGGAGCAAAAAGTAATCGAAATTGACGAATATATACTTTTCTTATATATCTTAATATATGATTATTATAAAGATTGCATAAAATCTTATTATTTATTCATAGCTAGAGTGTAGAAATGTATTTTCAAACTTCTGTTGCTTTTTTTCGGAGAATTTTCGTGTTTCTTAAATTATAATGAGAAACTTTTATCATTGACGGTATCTCGATTTCAACATTACAGCATAAAATTTGAATTATAAAAATAAAAGAATTTACTCGTACAGAGTAATTTAAAATGTCAGGATAAAAATTATAATAGTAAATAATGACAAAATATAGAAGATTTTTAACTATTTCTTTGATAAATTTAATAATTTGTCATTTCTCCAGGAAGAAAGAAATGTGACAACATGGTAATTTTTCATAAGTTGGTCAAATTGCAAATTGACATATGAGGCCGAGTCGCTTCTCGCTTACACGTTTGTATATAGAGGCTTCTTCAGATGAAAAGATAGGTTATTTAAAATGTCAAAAGAAGGCTCAGCTGAATGTTATGTTGCCACGTTTTCACAATAAATATAATGTCATCTCGGATAATAGGAGGAAATTGAGAAAATTATATTCAATATCTTTTGAACTAGTCAGTACTTGACCAAAATTATGTGATCAAATATTTCCTCTATATTTAAACTATACTTTTGCAAATTTTGAATAAATTCATATTATTATTTCTATCGATTTTAGCTCTTAAATCAACACGATCACAGGTTTTTTATAAGATAGAAAATCTGTAATCGTATCAATTTAAGGGCTAAAAAAGATAGAAATAAATATATTTATACTTATTTATATAAATAATTATATTTATAATTATACATTAATACTTTTACTTATAATTAGATCCACAAAATAATTATATTTGTAATAATACCGACGGGTAAATTCATTGTAAATTAAAATCTTTATAACTTTTGATTGCCTTAGTGAATCAACTCCAGGTTTTTTCATAAGTCTTTGAACATGTATCAGAACAATCTGTGCAAATTTTATTAAATTTCTATATTTTTAAAAATAGGTACTAAACATCCTTAATTGATAAATAATGTATTATTTGATTGATATATTAATAAATAAAATATATTAATATATTAAATAAAACAATAATGTATTAATATTATATTAATTATACGTTATATAATAATTTTATATATGATATTTTTTGAAGACTTACCTTTAGCAGAGGGTTCGTTGTCAATTGTTAACGACACTTATTAAAGAATCGGTACGCTCTGTGAAATCGTTCATGACAACAGAGCGTACAAATTCTAAAATAAATAACGTAACACTGCTCGTAATCTCCAGCGAAAGTATAATCTCGTCGTTGAATTTGCATATTTTAACAGAAGAAAAAGATTACAATTTTAAGAATTTTTAAATTCTTGTCTTTGAGTCGAATGTCTATTAAGTGCATTACAAAAAAAAAAAAGGAAAATTTTCTCAATATTTCACAAGTCGACCACAAACTCTTTTTTTGTAGAAAAAAGGAAAAATGACAGTTTTTCTAGCTGAGACATAATACAAGGAGGGAGAGGGGGAAGCTATTTCGCACTCATGAGTCATGCATATTTCTTGTCTTTTATTGCGCGAGAAAGCGTAATCTTTTCCGACTCTCGTGGCTCTCCTTCTCCTCTCTCCTCTCCTCTCCTAGAGGAGAGGCCCGTAATTGTCACCGCGAATAAATCGCGTCGATCCGTCGTTTCACGAGTGGACGATCAATCACCGGGCGAGCAACATATTCGCGCTTTCGTTCGACGCTGGCGTGCTTGAAAAATGTAACACGACGTCGATGGTAAATAATCGTCGCAGGTGGAAATACGTCGCGGCGTATGGTAATCCTCGTATGTTAACACAGTGTGCAACATTCGATGTCCGAGAGTTGAATGGAAATCGCCTCTCGCGATCGCGAGAGTGATAGAAATTGATTGCCCATAGATATTCGAGTCGAATAAATTCGTGTGTGCGGGCGTGCATCTGTGTGCGCGCGCGCGCGCGCGCGTGTGTGTGTGTGTGTGTGTGTGTGTGTGTGTGTGATGGGACTCGAATTAATTATTACGTGTGTCACATTGTGGAAAAGAATATCGAATATCGCGCGTATTTTTAGGGTATAGATTTTATTATTGCGTCTGTGTGTGTCTAATATAAATGTACAACTCGTCATACATATGATTCTGCTTAACTGAATAATATAATATATAATGTAATGCAATATGACATAGTTTCTCATATAATATAATATCATATAATATATATAACATATGCATAGTTTTTATGTATGTGTGTATATTATATATATATATGTGTGTGTGTGTGTGTGTGTGTGTGTGTGTGTGTGTGTGTATGTATATATATATAATATATATAACTCTAATAAAATTATCGCGCAGATCACTCGGCTTGATAGACGTTATTAATTGCAACTTTACATGTTCGTATCATTTCGTGATATTATCATCTCGATAAAAGTGACAGAATCGTTTGACACTTGTAGTGAAATGAACTTTGATTGCAATAACGCTTTTTTATCAGCCCAGTATCAGTTTTAACATTTCACAATGTAAAACGCAATATGTATTGCAAAAGTATATTTGTCTCTTATCTCGAAATCGATCTTGATCGAAGGGCCGAGTGATCTGACAGAACGATATTTTTCGCGCGATCTTATTATCGATAAAAGCTGATAGAGCTCGCAACGCGATGAAGAATTATTATTATCGAGAGCGCGTTGTCTTTGCGATATATATATATATATATATATATATTTATTTATTTATATATATATATATATATATATAGTAAAATCTTAAAGTACTAAGAAATCACCTATAAATCTCTGTTATCGTGTAAATGTCCGTGATGTTTCTGTGCGTCCTGTCAGCGTGTCTGTGTAGCTTTCCTCTTTCCTTCCTATCTCTATATAATTTTAGAGCGAGATGATTTTTTTTCGAGGTATTCGAAATTCGAGAAATTACTTTTGGGAAAGAAATATGATTCTGGCAAGTGTATATGTCAGCCAATTTCTCAATCTTAATTTGCATTATACACATGTTTTCCCTCGTGAAACAGGCTCCCGCGTCTCGGGAATTTAATTAAAATCGCAAATGATATTTAAGGAATCAGATTACAAAAAAAAAAATATGGCTGTTTTATAAAATAATTACTTAAAAATTGCACTGTAAAAAATTGCCTAAGAATTCAGACACATTTTGTCTGAATTTTTAGAGTTAAGTATTTGAGGATAATTTTCGACAATCTGTTTTAATTGTCATTGTTCTAAAAGTTCAGAAGAATGTCTGATAGTTTCTCTGACAGTTTAGTTAAATGTCTGACATTTGTCTTAAAATTCTGTCTAAAAATTCGGACAGTGTGTCCGTAAAAAAAAACTTCAGACATTTTGTCTACAGTTATTTTTGAAGGTAATTTTACCCAATCAGTTTTAATTGTCATTTTTTCTGGAAGTTCAGAAGAATGTCTGAAAATGTCTGACAGTTTCTCTGACAGTTCAAATGAATGTCTGCCATTTTTCTGAAAATTCGGACAGCGAAAGATTGACATTACGGATGATTAAGACAGATTGTCTGAAAATTCTGACAAAAATGTGTCTGAATTCTTAAGTAATTTTTTTATATAGTAAACGCTCGTCGCGAAGTCAAATAACTCAATTTGAAGAGAACTCTATAAAAACATCGCAGAGAATTAACTGTTAAGAAGAAGATCCGCAGGTGATATACAGAGTGTATGAATTGATTTGGGTGCCAATGTGTCGTAATTTACAAAAGATTATTTTAGACAAGCGTGACTTTTAAGCAAACAGATGCTTGATCAGCGGCTAATTATTTGAATCCAGCGACTCAAGGTGTAATCAAAGCGCGACGCGTACCCTCAAATGGTGATCCCCGCGTATCACGATTTTGCGATCGGGGTATTAATCGTCGGAGGAGGCGGGGAGGGGAGGAGGGTATGGGATGATTATCGATCTTGTGCACTTAATTATACTAAGTCGATGCGAGCCGGCGCTCCGTCAACGATTAATTCCGGCAGCTACAGCTCCGTAGCCGCACCACCAACAATAACAATCGACGTTTTAGATCGGCCGACGTTCTCGATAGACGGGAAATAGATTAGCTTTAACGTTATACCCTAAATTCGTGCTAACTTTAAGATAAATCTGCCCCTAAATTGCGAGAACAGAGTTGGTTAGTTAGTTACTTCGTCCCCGACGAGCAACACGAAGGTCCGAAAGACCGAGGATCGAGATGCCAGCGACTCGACATTCGAATACCTGATTGATGGGATACCCATACGATTTCTCGAATAGCGAATAAGATTATTCATTATTCGTGTTGTGTGTGTGTATGTGTGCGAATAAAAATATTTAATATTCGTTTGCGCGACGGACAACAATTATTCGTTACTCGTTACTCGTTTGACAACGTGTTTTTTTTTTGTTTTTTTTAATATTCCAAATATTTCAGAAGAAAGAGACGTCTTTCGGATGCTCGTGTCATCGGCGAGGGGTCGTTGGACGCTTTTTCCTGCGAACAGACGACAGATTATCCGCTACTCGTAATCCGTCCTCGCTGCTTATCCGCTAAGATGAATCTCGCTACTTTTTAGGAATTTTCTTTTAGTTTCTTGCCTACCTGCTCGCATGATCCAATACGCTGATGTACCGAGTGACGCAAGAGGAATTGAACGGAGTCAACCCTACGCCTGGTGGATAAAACGAAAGCCTTATGCTTAACGGAGCAACATATTTCGAATGTTATTAATTTTGAAATAAATTTAAAAAATCACTCAATAATCACTAAGTCCCGAATTAATTAATAATACATTTTTGAAACTAAGATTAACAACAAGGAGGACAGCGCGCGTCTCCTTTCGCGCCACCCGGTGTGTATAGATTATCCGCGCTTTAATTACAATTTATAAGGCTACTTAAAGCGGTTATACATAATAATCGACAACTCCACTTGCTCGCATTTTCTTCTAATCGTTCGTAACTACGTACTATATGTATGATGCACAGTATTTCATAATAACGATAATTATAGTAGCAATAGTAGTGGTAGTAATAATAATAATAATAATAATTATTATAATAATAGTAATAATAATAATAACATCATTATTGTTATCCTCACTGTGCTTCTCTCTCTGTTAAACGTTATCTGTATGTAAGTTAACCACGTTATTTATTTATTTTTAATCCACTTCTGAGTTCTCTTCTCTCTTTCTATTTCTTTCTTTCTTCTTTTTTTTTTTTTTTTGACGCTTATGGCTAGGAGGTGTCGAGCGATAGAAGTAACAATTTCTGTTTGTGTGTCGCTGCCTCCGATTCCGAATTTTGTGTATCGTGTGTATCCACCAGCTCGATCGGAATGTTCGCGATCTTTAATTACGCGTATCGTTGACAACGATTGTGGTCCAATGTATCGAAACCGGGTTTCGCGCGGAAAAACGTCGCCGTAAATAGTTCCCTTCCGTTCGATGCTCTCTTCTTTCTCTTTCTTTCTCACGAATCGTCCGCGAGTCGTCTCAGAGAAATAGGATATGTCAGGATATGACAGACAGGTCGATCTGTATCGTTGTGTTATGTTAAATTCACTCGAAATCTCAAAATTTTGATGAAGACATTTCAATCTTGTGCGGGATATATTCTGTCATAAAGAGGAAGAAGAAGTGAAACCGAGAGACGAAAGTTGCGAGCGAAAGAATGTTTGCCATTTGTCGTCAAATAGCAGGGAATCCTTCGTTTTAAGGGTATAAAGAAAAAAACAGGTAATTCTCTTTTAAAATAAAGACATCAAAAGAAATAAATCGCGTACTGAAAGGATGAATTTCTGAGGTACTTTTTTATTGGGCGAATCAAGAGAAAAGTTGAACTTAATGCGCACTTTTTTCTGTAAATAATACATCCCTTTTTTTATTCAACAACTTATTTTTAGACTCTTTTCGTCACGTCCGAGAAATATATATATATATATATATATATATATATTTCTTGATTTAACAAAATATAATAAATAAATATAATAAAATCGCGTAAAACTTTACGATGCAAGCAAAGTTTGAATTATCTCTCTCTCTCTCTCTCTCTCTCTCTCTCTCTCTCTCTCTCTCTCTCTCTCTCTCTCTCTCTTTCACTGCGTGCTTTCTCCTTCCCAGATAACAAAGTTTATCTTCCGAACAATAATC
Organism: Anoplolepis gracilipes; assembly: GCF_047496725.1. NCBI lineage: Eukaryota > Metazoa > Arthropoda > Insecta > Hymenoptera > Formicidae > Anoplolepis > Anoplolepis gracilipes. The sequence continues at coordinate 1,672,878 of NC_132981.1, forward strand.
GGCTTTGCAAGGCTAATGGGAAAAAATGGGGTCACGAAAGGTTAGGTCAAATCCTTTTTATCATTATGGCGCTTTTTCCCCATAATAGAAGACGCGTGAGGCTTTGCATATAGATATACGGTACAATCGATAACATCACCGCGGCGTCATAAAGGATTATCAGGGATTAACTGTTTCAAAAGGATGCCCGTGAAAAAAGCAATGTTCCCGAACGATATTGACATCCTGACACCTCTTCGGGCATAAATAATTTATTAAAACATATATCACGGGCGCGGGGGGGGGGGGGGGGGCGGGCGGATGTCATGTTTTAAAAGCGTGTTTTATTCTTTTTAAAAATTTTCTAAAAACAAATAAAAAATTAAAAAAAAATTAAAAAGCTATAAACTCTCTTGGCTTTTTTCGAAAAATTGTTTAATATGGATGAGATCATCCTTTCTGTCAGATTATTTGTATTTTAATTTTTGGAGGCATTTTAATCTTTTCAACCGGGTCAGGCATTTTTTATTTTTTTCTTTTTCTTTTTTTTTTTTTTTTTTTTTTTTTTGTCAACCCGATTTTTCCATGAAAAGAGTTTCAAAGAATCACATAAGCTTCAAAATGGATTTATAATGAAATATTACGAGGTATTCTTGTACGGAAGTGGCCTAGAAAAGCGTGGTGTAATGAAAGGAGACCGCATGATACGTCGAAATATTTATAAAACTCGAACACATCGCGTGACGTTCGTCGAAAATTGATAAATCGACTCGTGTATTCCTCGATCGTCGCTTTTTCGGCCCGCCAACCCGATGTTATTAAACTCGCGTGTACGAGGCTGAAAGGGTGGATGGAAGAAGCGTCGATAAAACGCCCGACGAAAAATGGGACGCCGAAACTTTTTGAATAAATTCAATCCGAAGACCACTCCCTCGACGGAATGCCGTTCCTCGACAGAAAGCTGATCGGCGAAAACTCGAAGAAAGAAAAAAAATTGTTAAGCGGAGAACGATATGTATACAGGATGTCTCCGCACTTTTATTCGTATTTTTCTTGTCGTTTAAAGCAAAGCAGATTTTTCCTAGAAACTATATAAAAAAATTATTTTTTCTTTAAATAAAAAAAAATAATTTGCTAAATATCCTGTTTAGGGGAGGGTGCTCCAATGTCCTTGACCTTGACATATGTTGTCAAGGTCATCTCCCTCAGTAACGCTTAAAAGGTTTTACTAAAAAGTTACATACAAAAAATGTTAAAAATTGACGTTTTTTGCAATTATTTTATCAAATACTGGAAATTAAAAAAAATGTTTCAAATAAAAGTTGTAAGTCTCTTCAAAATACACGTTTTATATCCTATCCATTTTTATTATACGAGTGATAGTTTTCGAGAAAAACAATGATAAACCTCATATTAATTATAATATCATATATAATATTTTGAAGAGACCTACAACTTTTATTTGAAACATTTTTTTAAATTTCCAGTATTTGATAAAATAATTGCAAAGAACGTCAATTTAAAAAAATTTTTGTAACTTCTTAATAAACAACGAGCGACGGCTAAAACCTTTTAAGCGTTACTCAGGGTGACGACCTTGACAACATATGTCAAAATCAAGGACATCGGAGGATTCTCCCCTAAACAGGATATTTACCAATAATTGTTTCTTAAAGTAAATTAAATATATTCTTTTATTACAATTAAGATTTTGAATGATAAATCGTGGTTCTTTTTTTTATTGATAAAGTTTAATTGTTTTAGCAGCTCTGAATTGATCGATTAATTCGGATAGTCTGAAAAAACTATTTGGCCTTGCAAAAAAATAAAAAAAAAAATGGTAAATCGGTGCAAAAAAAAAAAATAGGGAAGTCTCGTGCGAATGCGCGTCTACAAAGTCGAATCGTATGAAAGCTACCGTGAAAGCGGATAAAAAACGCGATACGATGATGACTATTCGGCGGCGGACTATTCTCTCGAGCTCTTTGTCGTTCTCAAATCGTGAATGTTAAATATCATCTTGTTATCGTTCCGATTATTTCTTGTTAAAAAATCATATTTTCTGTCTGGAATTCTCTTTCATCGATCAAGATATCTTTCAAATACTTCTCTACATGTGTTATTTTAATTAAAAAAAGAAAAAAAAATATTATTTGAAGGTAAAATAAAAAAAGTATCGCTTTTAGAAAATCAATCTCGTGCAAAGATGAGATCTTAATTTAGAGCGATACCAGCCAAATGACGAATAATGTTTGGAAATAAACACGATACAATATTGATTATTCATAATTTTCTACGGTTTTTAAACACCAGCTATATAAAAATTTTTAGGAAATAGAGAATAATTATATATTTTATCTATATTCTTATATTCTTTCTTTTCTTTATTTTCGACACTTGACGGTATTTTAGTTTCGATATAAAAGAATATTCTAGAGAAGAAGAGTTTTGAAGGAATGTAAAAAGTATCGAGGTGCTCAAAGAGTCAATATATGAGTGCCGTATCCGCATAATATAAGTAATAGATATAAAGTTTTTATATCAACTTGGTACGAAACATTGTACCGGTGTTTTACCAAAATAACATTAAGGGAAATCGATCAATCTGTGGATGTCGACAAAAGCAACAGGTGTGAACGAGGCATATTTCCATCTGATAACTGTAGTAATAAATCTGATTAAATCAGCGGAATTCTTTTCAAATGTCACTGGCATGCAATATTCACTCTGACTTCAACTGTCATGGAAAATTGTTTAAATTAACAAGCATTGAAAGAAGAAAGCACGCCGATGGAGATGTGCTCAGATGTGTCAAAAAATAAATAACGAAACGTAGTCTGACTTTTTGGCGAGAAGATCCAAGGAAAGGACGACTGTCGACGTCTCCGCGAGATCCGCTACCTCGATCGTTCGGCGCAAACGTTTGAGACGCAAAGTGCAACTCTCAACACCCCTCAACCCCCGGTGCAAGTTTGTGTGATTGAAGGACCTATTGCGGCTCCGAATGACGCTTGGATCCTCCGGGATCTTGCGGGACGACGTATTAGCCACGGAGGCCCCGGCACACGAGAAGGACCACCAGCGAGATTGCCAGGACGAAGTACCCGCTGCTCGACGTTGTCAACGACGGCCCGGAATTACAGCCGTCTTGTTGGCAGCAATACGTTCTCGTGCTCCAGGCCTCTGAAACAGCCGGTCCGTTGTCATCTGGCATTCAAATATTACTTACATTAGCTGTTTCTTTTTATTTTATATTTTATACATGGAGAATAGAACCCAGGAGGACGAACTTCGGTTTCAATTGGGAGTTTGCGTGATTTTGCAAAACAATTGCATTTTATAAATTATATATAGTTTTAAATGTAATTATTTTTTTCGTAATTTTTTAATGCAAATTAAGCGAGAAAATCAATAATAAAAATTACATTATTTGAAATTGTCGAATTCGATCCGGAAACCGAGTCCTCCTGAACGCGATGTGACGTCATAGTGCAATGTCTGCATTCGGGGAGACGCTAATAGCGTTAAATAGCGTGAAATAGCGTCTCCCCAAACCTAACCAATATATACAGTGACAAGTATTTTTATTTATTTAACCCGTCGTCAAAGGGTTAAAACACGGTGTCTACTTCCTAAAAAACGTGAAAAACCTGCCATTTTTAGGAATTTTTTATATATGGAAAAATCAAAGAATTCTGGTGGAATTTTATTGAAACTCAGGAAATTAAAACAAAAATCTTTCTTTCATAATTTTGCTGTTATATTGTAAACAGTTGGAATTTGTGAATTATGTGTTTTATAAATATACATATATCTGTTTCTATTTATATTGAATGTCTTAGCAAAAGATTGAAAAAATGTATAATATATATTTTTTGCAATTTTTATTGATATAAGAATAAAAATGTTATGCAAATAAAAAATATTTATTTCACGAAAGTTATTCAATATGTTTTAGTACATTTGCAATATAGCACTTGAAACTTAAGTGACTCTATATTTTTTTTGTATGAGTGAAAAACATTAAAAAACGCATACAATAAAAAATTTCAAAACATTCTTAAAATATCCATAAAATTCAAATCTTTATCAAAAAATGTTTAAGATATTCTCCTTATCTGGAATTTTAAATAAAAATATCTAAAACATCAAGGAGTTTTCAGAAATTTTTTAAAATATTTGAGTAGACATCCTGTGAAAGTAGTTACAGAATTCTCGAAATATATTTATTTTTAAATAAAATAATAAAGTTATTTTAATAATTTTAACGAAATAATTTCATAAACTCCCGGTATTTTAATAAAATGCAACTCGCGAAATATTTTTAATTCTCTTCTTTCTTTTCTCTATCCCTCCATGAAACTTTTGATTAAACGTTTGATCACATTTCGCTATTTCTGATGACACGTTACAACGAATAATAAACTCCGTCAACAAACAATAATTATTTTTCATAATTCAGCTAAGAAACTTTAATATAGACAAATAAAAAAACTCCTCGAGAAGGAAAAACAGCGGACAAAGATTAATCGCGGTGCTTCTGTTTCAAGATATAACAAAAAAAAAGATCAAGAGAGAAAGAGAGAGGAGATAAATACAGACACTGTCGAGAGGGAAAAATATGAGGAAAGAAAAAGTAAAAGGCCTTCATCCATAGAGAAACAATAAAACGCGACCCGATAACACTGTTCGCCCATTGGGACCTTTAAGCGATTCGCACACTTCTCTCTCTCTCTCTTCCTCTTTCTTGAAAGTGAAGGAGGATGAAGAAAAAGAGTGCGGTGCGGGCGTAAATCCGAAATCGATGACGCGGCTCGGTTCGATCTTTGAGAGAGAAAAAGAGAGAGGGAGAGGGGGGAGAAAGAGGGATTCACATCCGGTATCCCATCCGACGCCAACGTCGGCGTCCACCACCTTTCAGGATAACAAACGTCGGCCCGAAGTAACCGATAACACGCGATTTCACAAATTTTTTAGGGCCCGCCGTTTTATCCCCTGTAAATTTCGCAGAAACAACCTGACGGTCATCGGCGACCTACCCGGTATCGAGGAATTTACGAGGGATTTTTAGCGCGACCGAAACGGTTTTGCGAAGATAGATTGTATTGTATATAGCCAGCGTGCGTTGTTCTTGTTTTTTTTTTTTTTTTTTTTTCACGATCGCGTAATAGACAGATTTATTCACGTGGATGGAGGGAACTGTCAAAGTTTGACACTCACCTTTCTCCACGCACTGGGTCACGCAGTCCCGCACCGTCGATCCTTCGCTGACGTATTTCTGAAAAAACAGGGATAAACGAAAAAATTATTAATATATAACGTACGACAGATAGTGGCGAGTAATGATCAATGATATCACGTCGTGTCATTTGCGGTTCTTCTCGCGCGACGCGACGCTCGGAATATTTTATCCGCCGGTGAAATGACATACACGCGTCGCTCACGCATATGGCCAATAAATCTGCTTTCGTTATCGAAGTGAGAATTACAGCGAATGTTTTATCGGTCAATATTGTTTTGCGCAAATTTCAGTGTGTCCTCGACATGGGCAAAAAAAGAAAACGCAGTATATAAAATTTTTATATACAAAGAATGAAATATGACACGCATGTGTCTGCGTGAAAGTTCACCTGCAATGAAAAAGCATCACATTCGTATATGGTTTTTTTTAAAGGTAATAGCTTACTGCAGTATAGTATAAACGATTGATGATCTTTAGGAATTTAAGAAGAAATATTATAAAAATTGATCTTTTTGTGGCGTTTTATAGGTTTTATTAAAACAGTAAGTGTCAATATTTTTAAATCTTAGTGCAGTAAAATTTGTTTTGAAAAAGATTGAAATTGATTTATTATTATTTTGACGTAAAAATATAAAAATGTTTAAATATGATTGATGTTTGAACAATGTCAATATTTTTAAATCTTGGATATTTAGTTTTTTGTTTGTTTAAACCTTTGCGCGTACTGTGATAAAAATGATATATTGTGAGGTAAATAAATTTCCCTTGTAATTGTCTGAAATGAAAAAAATTTGGTTTATTATTAGTTTTATTCCATGAGATATTTTTGGGGTACTAAATCTAATTAGAATTTTTTAAAAAAATTTAATATTTCAGTAAAATTGAAATATCATATTTGAAAAAAACATTATTTTGTTATTTTTCAATTTTTTCTAGTAAAATTAAGTTCAAAATTGAATCCTATAATGAATAATAAAGAAACAAAATATTTAAGATTTAAAAATATTGACGTACTGTTTAAATTTTTAAATAGAAGAGTATCTGAATTTTCAGAGATTCTTCTAAGCTTTCAGAAAAAATGATTGTGATGACTAATTATAAGACAGATGGTCTGAAATTATTTTCAGACAATCAGATCTGAAAATTCAGACAAAAATATGTTTGATTTCTTAGGCAGTTTTTTCCACAATAATCAGTAAAAACACAAAACGTCAAAAAGTCATCATTTCTTAATATTTTTAGAAACAAAATTCTTAAAAATCATCAATTTTTGTATACTAAAGTAGACTTAGCCCTTAAACAATACGTATGAATCGTTCACAAGGGCAAATTGCAGAGGTAATTTCAGAGATTCCTGTGCCTCCTCTTTTGATTGAAAATCCTCTTCGATTTCGCCCGCGCACAAGCCGAGGTCGGCGGACGATCAGGAACGACAAGTATGATACGATCCTTCAGCATACTCTGATTGGTCAAACGGGAAGAGTCCCTCGAAGCGGGTTACGTCATGTACGACATACTACGGCATGATCGATATTCGACGATTATAACGCCCTGAGGATGTCGTACATATTAAACCCTCCAACTAGGTTCTCTCTCTTTCCATCTATCTATCTATCTCATATCGGTCTTGCTTCCCTTCCCTAGTTATTAAACTCCCTTTGCGGACCAAGAATTTCCGCGATACACTCTCGCTATTGAACTTGAGCTCGACCGTCAAATGACGTGAGATTGCAAACAAAATTGCGCGAAATTCTCGCAAACCGAAAAGCGAACAATAAAGAATGAAGTGAAATCTTTCAGCGAAAAAAAATTGCAGAGAAACTTACCCCCTTCATTTCGCAGATAGGGGAACGTGGGGTAGAACGGCCAACGTAAGCATTGAGCAAGTTTTCAACATATTAAAAAAAAATAAATCGATCTTCTTTTTACTAAAAATATTCTTTGGAATATCTACTATAAGAAAAAACACAAGTTTATTACAAAATAATAGTTTAAATAGACGAGATTATTGATTTAATAAAAGTCTAGATTTTCGTGATATGCTTTTCATGCGGGTATAATGGACTACCTCCAAAACTTGTTTATTTCATTAACATCGATGTCTAAAACTTTTTAAAAGTTGTATATTATAATATGATATATAAAACATAAGAATATTGATTTTTAAATGATAACTATAAATTAATAAATAAAAATAATTCTTTTGTTATAATCAATATTTTTCTCTTTAAAACATGGAAAAATATCCTTTAATATAATAATTTTTGGTATTAATTTTGAAAGACGGCATCTATGTATACTCTCTTTCTTTTGCTAGTATAAAAATAAAAAGTACAACATTTCGTGGGCTAATATTTCATTAAGCCTCAAAACGTATTTATTTACTTTTGATCGTATAAAAAATTATAATTAATCAATATTTACGTTGACAGTATGAAATTAATAAGAAAAGATTATTTTAAAACATAAATGTGTTTATGGTAATAAAAAATAGAATTTTATCATTGTTTATCTTATGTAAATATATCGAAGAAATACAACTCAATCGCGGAGAGCACAGCAAGTGCAATAAATAATTTATAACAACCTTCAACTAAAAATATTGCCACCACTGATAACAGCACGCAGAAAGAGACACTTAATAGCAATAATTGCAACATATTTCATGACATGGTAGCATCTTTGTAAAAAGATATCGACTCTGCACCATTGTACTTCGTGGTGCCGTTCTACCCCACGTTGCCCTATTTATCGACATCGATTGGACGGATATTTGAAAAAAAAAAAAAATATTAATGAGAAGTGCGATTATTTACGTAGTCATGACGAAATAATGGCTAACGGACAAACGCGCGTTGAATTTATAAATTCGTGCTAAAGTTATGAAGGGCGTGTTTATTCGCGCGAGTATTTAATCACGGCAATTGTCCCGCGGAACAAATTGTTTTGCGATTCCACTCGTTTCGAGTGCGATCGATGGAATCGCAAATAAAGCGACGATTTTTCGTCTCGCGGGATTCGGCAAACTGCTTTTCCCAAAATCTCTATAGTCAGCGTAGAATTAATTTAATCCCTAATCGGAGAGGAGGGTCTGATGAGCTCGCTTCATATAAGAGATGTATGCTATTCTCCAGGAGCGAGTTTATTGTAGAACATTCCATTTTAACTTCTTTCTGCTCTCAGCTGAGATTACCACAACTCGTTAAATTAAGTGGGAGAAGTAAAAAGTAAATATTAAAAATCTTATATGAAATTAAAAGTATAAAAATTTTATTTTTAGATTTTTATAAATAGTTTTTATATCAAAGGAATATGAAAAATTAGATTTTTATATTGCTTTAATAAAGACTTGTATTTGTTTAAGAATTTTGATAAAACCTTAATTAGTTTCGAATGCTTAATCAGTGGGGCATCATGGTAGGTAAAAAAACTCGATTAAAAGTGCCTAAATTATAGTTTTCTTCAAATTATTATTTGTTCAGGAACGCGCTCACCAAACAAAATTTGCGGTTTAAATTCGTCACTGCGACGGAAAAATTGTTCCCGTTTTTCCTCTCGTGAATATTTAATCTGGAGACGCAAGTGCAGAAAAAGGGCAGAAAAATAAAGAGAGAGAACGAGAGAAATTATGGCGAAAAAAATGTGTACTAAACGACTACAGTAGATATAGCGAGCCAAAATAAAATGTCGCTGTACGCGTAAGAAAAATTCGCGAGGGACAGCTTCGTCGTCTTTTTCTTTTTTCCACGCGTGAAGGTAAATATACTTCGTGGCCGGATAAATCACGCACGATATCGGTTTACAACTGCGTTTTCAATCTTTGCGCAATAAGTTCTATCAAACCATAAAGTTTCCCGCACAAATTGCCCGACTTCCTTTGTGATAGCGAAGAATATCTGTTGCGATTTCCGGTTCTCCAGAAAAAAGGTCATCGATCGATTTCCTTTTTCTGTTCATTAAAAATATATAATAGCACATCCTGTTTGTGAAAACAGAAATAGACTAAATTCCATTATTTGTAATATCACTTTAAATTTGCTTTAAATTTCCTCTAAAGTGTGCCGAGTTATAGATTTTTCCTTCATCTTTGAAATTCTAATTTCATATCAAAATTATCAAACATAACAGACAGAGAAAGCATGAAAAAGACCCGAGTGTTAAAATTATTCACATTAAAAGTACGCTTGGTTTGACAGCTCACTGTCAAACTCACAGCTGATTCATAACTCATCATTGATAACTTTTCCTCGTTTTGTTTTTATTTCACATACGTCAGCAAAAAAAAAACTGGCCTCTGTTAAGTGTCGGAAGCGATCCCTTATCTCCCTTATCACCTTGTTTCTACCTTTAAGTACTTCTTGAAAGACGATTGCGCCCACCTTGTCACATCGAAAGTTGCCGCTCTGAACCGGAAATTGGGAGCCGATAATCGTGACGACGATACTGTTGGAACAAGGACGATGTAATTGGAGGAGAGGGAGAAGGAGGGGGAGGAAAGAGTAGTCGTGAGAATATCCAGTTCGAGGAATTGTTTTCCCGCTTATCTCGCACTTACCTCGCGAACGCGAGCTCCTAACGCGGAGCGTAGTTTGACACAGAATGAAAGAATTCAACGAGTAGGAGAATCGAATTTCTCCAAAAGTACCTCGCACTACTACACGCGCGCGATTACATTTCTATTTTAGAGAAAATTGTAAGATAAAAACATATTAAAAAAAAAAAAGAATCAAATATAGTTACATAATGGATTAGGATTAAGAATGTTTAGTACCTACAATCGGAGCAAAAAGTAGTCGAAATTGACGAATATATACTTTTCTCATATATCTTAGTATATGATTATTATAAAGATTGCATAAAATCTTATTATTTATTCATACCTAGAGTGTAGAAATGTATTTTCGAACTTCTGTTGCTTTTTTTCGGAGAATTTTCGTGTTTTTTAAATTATAATGAGGAACTTTTATCATTGACGGTACCTCGATTTCAACATTACAGCACAAAATTTGAATTATTAAAATAAAAAAATTTACTCGTACAGAGTAATTTAAAATGTCAGAATAAAAATTATAATAGTAAATAATGACAAAATATAGAAGATTTTTAACTATTTCTTTGATAAATTTAATAATTTGTCATTTCTCCGAGAAGAAAGAAATGTGGCTACATGATAATTTTTCATAAGTTGGTCAAATTGCAAATTGACATATGAGGCCGAGTCGCTTCTCGCTACGTTTGTGTATAAAGGCTTCAGATGAAAAGATAGATTATTTAAAATGTCAAAAGAAGGCTCAGCTGAATGCTATGTTGCCACGTTTTCACAATAAATAATATGTCATCTCGGATAATAGGAGGAAATTGAGAAAATTATATTCAATATCTTTTGAACTAGTCAGTACTTGATCAAAATTATGTGATCAAATATTTCCTCTATATTAAAACTATACTTTTGCAAATTTTGAATAAATTCCTATTATTATTTCTATTGATTTTAGCTCTTAAATCAACACGATCACAGGTTTTTTATAAGATAGAAAATCTGTAATTGTATCAATTTAAGGGCTAAAAAGGACAGAAATAATTATATTTATACTTATTTATATAAATAATTATATTTATCATTATATTAATACTTTTACTTATAATTAGATACACAAAATAATTATATTTATAATAATATTGACGGGTAAATTCATTGCAAATTAAAATCCTTATAACTTTTGATTGCTTCAGTGAATCAACTCTAGGTTTTTTTATAAGTCTCTGAACATGTATCAGAACAATCTGTGCAAATTTTATTAAATTCCAATATTTTTAAAACTAGGTACTAAATATCCTTAAGATAGATTTCGGGGATTTTGTTTTTTTTTTAAATATTAGACACAATTACTTGTATTCTTTTATTATAAAACTGTTAGTCCACATTTTCTTTCCCTTTCATCAAAGATTGACCCTTCAATTACCAACATACAGTATTCGTATCTTTTCATATATCATAGAAGTCTAACTCTGTTTTTTATTCTCCATCATATATTGATAAAATTTATATCAGTACGTAAATAAAGAATAACGTTCTCTTGGCAGAAATATTGAAATTTACGATTCGAAAATACACTCTTTCTCTTCACTTTAATAGGTTTTTTTTTTTAAACGGTGCATTTTTCCCGAAAATATTATTGTGTATAATAAACCTTTTTTACGCCATTTTCCTGGACGCGAGAGTCTTTAAATCATATGCATACAGATTCAGAGAAGCGTGAGTGTGAGAGCGTGATCATTTTTACAACGTGCAAATGCATTCCTCGCATTTTCCGTAGATCGGTCGAGAGGGAGGAGGGAAGGGAGACGGAACGAGGGGATGAGTCGACGATATTCTCACGTAACTTCTGCGATAGTCTCGCTTATACATGTGAGAAGTAACCGCAAAGTAACCGAATAACGGACAAGACTAACGACACGCGACAAGAGTGCGAACTACCTTCGTTGACTGTGGGATGACGTGGGTGGGAAGAGGATGTCGCTGGAAATTTACTTATGCGAAAAGACGATAAGTAGCGGCGCTCTCGTGCCTCAGATAACGAGCTGAGTGCTCGTGCTTAGCAGAGGTCCCGGTGAATTTATCGATCTCATTGACCCCCCATGATTATCATAGATCGGGTGGGATATCGCGATATCGTTGCCTGTTTAGCGAAATAACGGGAAAATACGTTCTACGTAATTAAATTTACATAATTCATATTCCTGCCGAATGTTTGCCCAGCGCGCTTTAATTGCCTTCGCGTCGATCGATTCGTTCTTTAAGCGCGACGCCAATATTTGCGTATTAATAATGCGATTTAATTATTCATTATTTTCAAGCAAAACCACGGATAAATACTTCGTTCACGGAATAACAAATCGGACTCACACGATGAATGTACATGTAATCTTTCAATCTGTGTAAGCTTTTATAAAATTGCTGTTGTACACTGTAAAAAGTAGTTGTAAAAAATAACTGCATTGTAAAAAATTACCTAAGAATTATCTAAGATATTAGACACATTTTGGTGTCTGAAAGTAAAAAAATTTTTAGACAATTTGTTTTAATTGTCTAAATTATTTTTCTGAAAGTTCAAAAGATGGTCTAAAAATTCAGACACTCTTCTGAAAATTCTGTCTGAAATTCCGGATAGTATATATATCTGTAAGAAAATTTTAGATACTTTATCTATAATTTTGTTTTACAGTGTGTAGACAAGTGTCTAAAGTTTTTTTTACAGAATTATCCGGATTTGCAGACAAAATTTAAAAAAAATGTCTGAAATTTTTCTTTAATTTCAGAAGAATTTAATTTCATTTCAGAAAAAAATTCAGAATTGAATTTGAGAAGAGTGCCTGAAGTTGCAGGCATTATTCTGAACTTTTAGAAAAATAACTCTGATTAATGATTAAAACAAATTCGAATTCTTCAGATTCTCAGACAAAATTTTCAGAAGAGTCTTTAAACTTTTAGACATTCTTATGAACTTCCAGAAAAATGACTCTGATGACTAAAACATATTGTTTGAAATTTTTTCTTTTAGACAAAACTTTCAGGCAAAACTTACAGACGTCCAGGTCTGAAAATGCAGACATAAATGTGTCTGAATTCTTAGACAATTTCTTATAATATTTTGTAAAAAATAATTATAACAAATTATCTAATTTTCTTACAGACACTGAATTTTCAGATAAAATTTTCAAAAGAATTGACCTTCTGAATTTTCAAACATTTTTCTGAAATTTCACAAAAATGATTCTAATTAAGATATGTTGTCTGTAATTACTTTCAGATAGCCAGATTTGAAAATTTATACAAAAATATGTCTAAATTGAGTCAAAAGGATTAATTTTATATTTGCCTCAGGAAATTTTATTTTAATCTGCTTGATGTATCAAATTTTCTTCCGTAACAACATTTTGCGACATGTCGGTTAATAGTTGCTATCTCAAAGCAGACGGAGATGCACCGCGAGACACGACCTACTTTCGGAGAGCTATTCATTAGAAAATCACCTAATGACGTAATGCAATAATATAACATTGTTGCCCTATTTGGCCGCGAATATTGCGTTCTTTCTCCCGGGTTAGTGTGCGGAAATTACGGAGTACAGCTCCCAATAATAAATGATATTCAGTTGCGCTACGTTATGACATTGCGGAAAGAGAATGATGATACCCCGGAAACGAAGTACTTTCTTTACCCCTCCCCCCCCCCCTCCGGACATAGCAGAACGATAAAAGGTGGCTTATCATCGCACGATGACGTGACATAAATGACGTTGCGATCTGAAATTGCATAAGATGGATGCCACATATCAAATGCGCGTATATAAAATAATGAACAGAGAAAAGAAAAATACAAAGACACTACGATTTAATTCAGACCTTTTATTACGAAATAAAATTCAAGAGAAAAGGGAATTTTTCTTAAGAAAATACATTGATTGGAAAACATTTTCTTTAACCTTTCGCAGAGATGTATAATTTCTTTTAAGTACATCACTGGTTTAAATTAATTTAATTGATGGTGAAAATAAATTAAAAATTGATTTAAATTAATTTTGACGGAATTGAATTTATTTAAAAAGGATCGCGTTTAGAAGTGACAAAATAATGAGCGGAGACTAATAAAGCGCCATGCTCTCTCGAGTTAGATAATAATTGGAGAGAGAGAGAGAGAGAGAGAGAGAGAGAGAGCAGAAATCGAGAATAGAATTATCTAGGCGAAAGACGTGATAGGAGTTTAAGACAGGGTTGGCAGATAGCGAGACGACGAGAGTCCGTGATGTTGAAACTGCTTAAGTAGTTTAGTTGCGCTGAAACCTTCATACGTTGTACGACATATACCATATACAGTGAACTCAACGGATCCCTTTTACTTGTCAGTTACACAGATTACGTTAATATAATGATATTAAGGTATTACACATTTCATTATATAATGCGATTTATTTATTTTATGATTAATTTATTTATAATGAAATTTTTTCTATAAAATTATAGAGAGTCAAATATAATAGATGATAACTTCGATTAATAATAAGTATTCGATTCTTGAAGGTAAAAAAAGAATTTTGTATAACAATACGGTCCGTTTAGTAAGTGCCTTTGCGTATTTCTCGAAGCAACTATTGTTTTCGTATTTGATAATGAAAAAAAAAGACACTCAGCCGCGAAGTGGAAACGCGATCGTAAAGAGCGTCGAATAAACTCGGAGAAACGAAGGTAAACGATTGTTTCGACGGAAACAAATGGTAGAAGGGGAAGCATCTACTTTTATCTGACATGCAAAGGAGCGTGAGGGAGGTGATTTTATCGATAAGACGAGTATAACTGTCGCGTCGCGCGCGCAAACAAAACAATATGTGTGTCTCTGATAAAAACTGCAAAGTGCGAAACTCTCTTTCTTTCAAAAATATTATTCCGTTTTTTAAAATTGGACACGTTCGCGAATTTATAATTTGTACTTTGTACATTAAATATATTATATTTTATGGTACATTAAATTATTATTTTGTCTTTATTTTATAAGAAATTAAATTAAAAAATATTTATTATTGTGTATTAAGGATGTTTAGCACCTACAATCGGAGCAAAAAGTAATCGAAATTGACGAATATATACTTTTCTCATATATCTTAGTATATGATTATTATAAAGATTGCATAAAATCTTATTATTTATTTATAGCTAGAGTGTAGAAATGTATTTTCGAACTTCTGTTGCTTTTTTTCGGAGAATTTTCGTGTTTCTTAAATTATAATGAGAAACTTTTATCATTGACGGTACCTCGATTTCAACATTACAGCACAAAATTTGAATTATAAAAATAAAAGAATTTACTCGTACAGAGTAATTTAAATTGTCAGAATAAAAATTATAATAGTGAATAATGACAAAATATAGAAGATTTTTAACTATTTCTTTGATAAATTTAATAATTTGTCATTTCTCCGAGAAGAAAGAAATGTGTGGCAACATGGTAATTTTTCATAAGTTGGTCAAATTGCAAATTGACATATGAGGCCGAGTCGCTTCTCGCTTATACGTTTGTATATAGAGGCTTCAGATGAAAAGATAGATTATTTAAAATGTCAAAAGAAGCCTTAGCTGAATGCTATGCTTCTCACGTTTTCACATTAAATAATATGTCATCTCGGATAATAGGACGAAATTGAGAAAATTATATTCAATATCTTTCGAACTAGTCAGTACTTGACCAAAATTATGTGATCAAATATTTCCTCTATATTTAAACTATATTTTTGCAAATTTTGAATAAATTTCTATTATTATTTCTATCTATTTTAGCTCTTAAATCAACACGATCTCAGGTTTTTTATAAGATAGAAAATCTGTAATCGTATCAATTTAAGGGCTAAAAAGGACAGAAATAAATATATTAATACTTATTTATATAAATAATTATATTTATAATTATATTAATACTTTTACTTATAATTGGATTCACAAAATAATTATATTTATAATAATATCGACGAATAAATTCATTGAAAATTAAAATCTTTATAACTTTTGATTCAGTGAATCAACTCCAGGTTTTTTATAAGTCTCTGAACATGTATCAGAAGAATCTGTGCAAATTTTAATAAACTCCTATATTTTTAATTAATTTTTGTCACCTCTTAATTAAGTTTTACTTTGAAAGGTCTATCCTTTCCTTATGAAATTCTAAAAAGATCCCTACTTTCGTTCCGACCGATTGAAAACCAAACGAAAATGAATTCAAGTAATTCGCGTGCCACATTTTTCAAATATCAACAGAGATATCATTCCGCGAATGGTACGCGCGGAACGTTAACGATGCGACTAACTCTAACGGGTGGAGAGAAAAAAAAAGTGGATAAATAAAAGCAATTGGTGCACGAATGACCTGATGGGTAACGAGACGGCACTCGGGCGGAAAAAAAGCGCGCGTCGAGCGAGCTGGTGACGATATCAATCTGGCAAGCCCGTTTGATCCGTTTTCCTCCCCTCCTCCCCCCTCTCTTCTTTCCCTTTTTCGCTAACGTGCTTTTTTTCACCGCAATAGAAGATGGTGCAACCGCGTCGCAAAATGCAGGCAGCTCAACGCAAATCGAGTGTCATCCATCCCTCGGGGGGGGGGGGGGTGAGGAAAGGGGGAGGGGGAGGACGGTTTATCTTGTTTTCGCGTATGTGTCATACGCCATAAAGCAGGAAGAAGTGCGCTCGACGGTGAATACTCGGTTAAATGCCCACCGTTCAGCGATCCGTCATTGCGTCTCGTTTTTTGGAGTATGCTTTCTCTCTCTCTCCCTTTTTTATTTTCGTCACCGTTCGATTTTCGCACGCTAAATCACACGTATGTGTAATAGAACTGATTTTATATGGCACAGAGATCGATCTCGCCGCTATTGATAAGGCCCTTTCCAAACGCAGACTATTGAAAGTAACTATTTAAATAACTTGCTTTGTAATTTAAATATTATTTGAAAATTTATTTTTTTATGAAACGTTAATAGATATAAATAAAAAGGAAAAATATTTCTTTAAAATCATTGCAATAATTGAAATTATTGAAATAATAATTTGAAATTTTATTTTAAATAATATTTAAATATTTAATAAGTTTCCAAATTTGTATTAATTATATATAATGTAAAAAATTGCTTAAGAATTTAAATCTGCATTTTCAGATCTGAATGTTATTTCAGATAATTTGTTTTTAATCATCAGAGTCATTTTTCTGAAAATTCAGAAAAGTGTCTGAAAATTTGTATGTTTGTAAGAAAACTTTAAATACTTTGTCTGCAGTTATTTTTTGCAGTAAATATTAATTTTTTATTATTTCAAATATCAAGTAAATTATTATTTTACATATTAATTAATTCAATAGGAAAAAATAAAATAAATAAATAGATAAATTAGTCCTGGAATGTTTTCTTTACTCTCAAATATGTATTATCTTTATTTTGTCCACGTTTATTCTAGATTTACACGTTATTTTGTCGCAAAAAAACGTGGCATGTATGATGTATGGCTCCATCGGGATCAATTAACACGTGATGTTTTTTTTTTCTTTTTTGAACGATGATACTCGTCACACAAGTCGCTGTGAGTTGTTGCAATAAGAGCTTTGAGAACGATAACGCGCGATGTTAATGTCAAGTTGAGTTTGTGACATTAATGTACTGGCCCTCCCACGTGGAAATGGGATAATGAAGTGTTATAATACCTGAGACGAGATGCGCTTCAGTATTTATAACAGCCGGTAACTTGGAGGTTTGTTATGTATGTTTGCTGATACAGATAACGTCATCGTTATAACAGCAGCGAGTCATTAACCACCTTATCGTTCCCCTCTTATACATCAGCTGTGTTTTCTTCGCAAGCGGGACAAGATGTGGAGAATTTTCTTTAAAAAAGATGCGCTGACCCGTAAAATTGCGAATTCTAACAAGGAGAGAGGCCGTGAAATTAATGACGCGTCATCATGTCGATAGCACATTTAAGGGTAACTTGTTTACGGCTTCGTGAAAATTTCACGTTAAAATCCATTTAACACGTTGCGATATCGCGAGAGAGATTAAGGATGTTTAGTACCTATTTTTAAAAATATAGGAATTTAATAAAATTTGCACAGATTCTTTTGATACATGTTCAAAAACTTATAAAAAACCTGGAGTTAATTCACTGAAGCAATCAAAAGTTATAAGGATTTTCATTTGCAATGAATTTACCCGTCGATATTATTATAAATATAATTATTTTGTGGAGTTAATTATAAGTAAAAGTATTAACATAATTATAAATATAATTATTTATATAAATATGTATAAATATCATTATTTCTGTCCTTTTTAGTCCTTAAATTGATACGATTACAGATTTTCTATCTTATAAAAAAACCTGTGATCGTGTTGGTTTAAGAGCTAAAATCGATAGAAATAATAATAGGAATTTATTCAAAATTTGCAAAAGTATAGTATAAATATAGAGGAAATATTTGATCACATAACTTTGCTCAAGTACTGACTAGTTCAAAAGATATTGAATATATAATTTTCTCAATTTCCTCCTATTATCCGAGATGACATATTATTTATTGTGAAAACGTGGCAACATAATATTTAGCTGAGTCTTCTTTTGACATTTTAAATAACCTATCTTTTCATCTGAAGAAGCCTTTATATACAAACGTGTAAGCGAGAAGCGACTCGGCCTCATATGTCAATTTGCAATTTGACCAACTTATGAAAAATTACCATGTTGTCACATTTCTTTCTTTTCGGAGAAATGATAAATTATTAAATTTATCAAAGAAATAGTTAAAAATTTTCTATATTTTGTCATTATTTATTATTATAATTTTTATTCTGACATTTTAAATTACTCTGTACGAGTAAATTCTTTTATTTTTATAATTCAAATTTTGTGCTGTAATGGTGAAATTGAGGTACCGTCAATGATAAAAGTTATGAATAAATAATAAGATTTTATGCAATCTTTATACTAATCATATATTAAGATATATGAGAAAAGTATATATTCGTTAATTTCGACTACTTTTTGCTCCGATTGTAGGTGCTTAAATCATAAAACATCCTTAATACGGAAGTTAAATAGAATTTTTCTGCAAATATATATATATATATATATATAAAATTATCGAAATATTTGTTTATACGTGACCTATAGTGTTATCCGTTCAGATAATGAGATTAGCCCAGAAACATTCGCGATACTAAGTTAAGATACGACTTCTAACGCTGATGTGCTACCGCTGATGACTGTAACTACTAGCTGACCGATTTAATCGCGAGTGTTTCTACTGCGCGCCAGCTGATCGCTGTTGTACGCTACTTCCATCGGAATCGATTCTTTCTTGGCATTATTTATAAATGTGATAGTTGAAACAACAATGTTTTAGTTTATAAAATATAGAAGAGCAAAAGTTTAATTTGCATGAATAATTAAAAATTAATTAAAATTTATAAATAATAGTCAAAGTCATATTAAATTTGTTGCGTAAAAAGATGTCATTATATCAACTATTTTTGCCACAAAGTTACATTATTGGCAAAAAAAAATATCGTAATAGATTATTTATATGCGATATTTTTTCTCTAAAAATTTAGTTATATAAATAGTGGAATATAATATATAATATAAATAATATGTACATATAATATATATAATATAATACATAACATAAATAATGTAATATGTAAATATAATAATATAATATATAAATTTAATATAGCGGAATATAATATATAAATAATATAAGATATGAAACTTTTTATGTTTCAAAAAGATAATATACATGCGGAATCTACTCTATTCAGCGACTTAAAATATAGCGGCCATAGAAAGCACGTTCGTGTGTATTTCAATGCATTGCAAAGTGCGATTGAAAAAGGAAAATTTAATATAGCAAAGAGTACGGCTGACTCTAAATGATAAGCAATTTAAATCGCGAAGCATTACGAGGATTTATCGTGCGGCGTAATATCGGTGCGTGTGCGGCGCACGCGTTGCGGCCGCGTATCTCAAATATGTACATATTCCGTAGTGTAAATGCAACGACGTCCCCCGTGACAAATGCGCGCAATATCCTAGAAAATGCGAGCGGGGAAGATGGTGCGGTTATTCAGTTTAAAAGTGTTCGGGTGAAGAAATGCAATCTTTGCCTGTCATGCGCATCGATTTGGAATCGACCTGAATCGATTAAATCGAATTTCCCTTCAAAATACGTTTTGAATACATTTTCTCTTTTGCCTATGTTTACTCAGCAAAATTATGATTTTATTTTTAAACTTGTGTTTCTTCATGAAAACTTTTCGTGTGCGATTGCAAATAATCGATTGAAATAATAGACAGCACACGATGTTTATGATAAATACTTATAAATATTTTTATTACTTTCTTTTTAATATTGTACAAATATTTTATATACATACTTTATATACATTAAGAGAAAAACCATAAAAGCTATATTTAACATATTATTAAAATATAGGTTAAACATTTTATATAATATTTACATCATAATTTTATATAATATTCATGATAAGTAAATAAAATAAATACTTGTAATAATACTTTGTAAGTATTTATCAAATATTTATTTCCTATAAAATTTATAATAAATCTTGATAATCTATCCAATTTAAGATTATAAAAACATTTATGATAAATAATTTTTATAATCTTATATATTTTAATAAATATTTATAATAATTTCAATATTTTGATAAATATTTATAAATTATTCAAATAATTATTATAAATATTTTGCATATATTTTATAAATATTGTGCTGTCTGGCAAATGACGTTTTGTTCCTGAGAGACGAGAATGATAATACCTAAGTTGTCGTTTAGAGAAAATAATTAATTAAATAGTTTCGTTTATAATTAAAATATTATTTAAAAATTTATTTTTAAATCCAAACACAGATACAATAGATAAAAAAAAATTATTCGCAATAATTGACGCGAATTTTTGTGACGACATTTGTCTACCTTGACCTAAAAAAAGGGCGGTTAAGCTTCTCCCTTAGTTTCCCTCACGATATTTCTCGAGACTCGGATCCTCTCCGTTTTCGCCAAGTTGACGGCAGCACTTGGCCGCCGATTTCCTCCGGGACTTCGAGTTTTATGAGCGAATGTAAATTCGCCACCTTCGAGTTTTTCGCCAATGGTGCCCTATTCGAGAACGTCACTCGCAAATTGCCGCGCCATACAAGAATCGCGTCCATCGCTCGTGTGTTATTATTTGGCAGCTTTCGAATTTGATCTATAAACGACTTAAATCGAAAAATTCTACAAAAATTTTAATTAATTTAATATCGCGCGAATCATGAAAACTTTCTATTAGATTGTTTTTTATGTAAAAATTTGAATATTCTTTATTTATTTATTTGTACGCACAGGTATGGAAAATAATCTGTAATCAATTATTGATAAAAAGTAAATTTAGATATTTAGATCATTGCATTGTATGTATAATTTCAAAATTTATACTTATTTACATTATTATCAAATTTATAATAATTATATGATAATTATGCATCGTGTGAAGTGCCATTATATATGATTATAAATTGAAGAGAAACCAGAAAGATAAATTTACTCCCATAAATTTTATGGACATTCCTGGATATCCGTATTTCATTGCGTAATTACATTTAAAAGTGAACACGACGCTGACAGGCGTTTATCAAATTAATGCGATGTAGTGGATAATTAATTAACGAATTGCAAATGCGATTTCCGTTAAATGGATCGTCACTACGACGATTAGCAAACGGCTTCCAATTTTTGCCTGTATTCTGCTTGAAAATTAGACGTCAATCGAGACGATGATAATGGACGTACAATTTCTCTGTTGCGTGGACAAAAGGGAAAAAAGGAAACGCCGTCGACAAAGACATTAAAAGTTTCAAGGGTCATCTTAAATGTTGAGATGAAT
This sequence comes from Anoplolepis gracilipes, assembly GCF_047496725.1. NCBI lineage: Eukaryota > Metazoa > Arthropoda > Insecta > Hymenoptera > Formicidae > Anoplolepis > Anoplolepis gracilipes. Next base: position 1,694,578 of record NC_132981.1, read on the forward strand.
GCCATTCTATCCCTTAACAAACGGAATTTTTTTTCTTTCTACGAAGAAAAATTGCTGTTAGTATAAAAAACAAGGGCGACGAAAGTCGTTCTGAAGAATGATTTTAAATAATTGCAAGTAGAATCCAAGAGAGCTTGATGAAAAAATAATAATCGCTGTTAAACAAAACATTTTCATAGTAATTTGAATTTGATTTAAAAGATAGATAATCGATGTATAATTACATTAAAAAAAAATAATTGCAGACAATGTATGAAATTTTTTTACAGACGAATTATCAGAAGAGGGTCTGAATTTTAAAGATTCTTCTGAACTTTTAAAAAAATTACTTTCAGACATTCATATCTGAAAAGTTAGACAGAAATGTATTCGAAATCTTACATAATTTCTCACAGTGACAGTGTAAAAAAAACATTTGACGCGTATAATACTGACATTTAACTGAATTTTAATGAAGATAAATTTAATTTAATTTAATTTAATAAAGATTTATGTTAGAAAATTTTCTTCCTTTTTCGCGCTTTATTTTATGATATACGTTGTATTTTATAAAATACACTACGCATAAAGATTAAAGGGCCACTTTTTTTCTTCCATATAAAAAAAATTTTCAAGTAGTTGCAACTTTCTTAAAAATAATCAGAATAAGATCAATAAAAAGCGTTTCAAAGCTTGAAGATTCTAGTTTTAGACTCTTTAAATGCATTTCAATTCTTTCTATCGTAACAAAATTATAAGACAGCAACGTTCGTCGATTGAACACACTTTTTAAAAGTTTGTCCAAGAATACCAAATTAAAAAATATTCTAGCACGATTTCATTAATTGGGTATAAAAGAGCAGAGTTTTAGCTTCAATTTCTTTTTTTAACAAATGTTCTATGATTTTTTTTGCTGAGATCGCTCATCATAATGGTATACTTGAATAACTATCAATTATTATATGTTTGATTCACGTGAGATCTTACGTAAAGTAAGGAAGACAGGAAGCGAAATTTCGTTGAAATAGCTTTGAACTGCGATCCTTTCGACCCTTTACAAACGGCTCGGGTTCCCTTCGGACCCTCACTGCTCCATTTCACTTCATCTCCTTGTACTTTCTTCGGATTTACAAACTTTCAGTATCCTCTTTGCATTCAGTAACCTTTCATAGAATTCATCAGCGCGCGCTCTATTTTACTTCGCTGCACTTTAAGCTTGTTAGTACAACAAGTCATTGCGTGAAGATCTTGCTATCAAAGAGCTACGAAACGCGGACATTTAATTCTCTCGTTTCTCCTTAATAAACGACGTTCTACAGCTAATACTTAAGTACAAAATTTAATTATTCCTCTGTTCTTTAAAATATTATATTTTATTCGAGCAGACGTTTCAATCCTTCATATTTAATTATACATGTCGTTTATTCATATTTCTATTAGTCTTTGTATTTTAAATTAGTCCTTCATTAACACGAATATAAATTCTTAGAAAAAGAAAGAGAAAGAGAGAGAGAGAGAGAGATATTTATAAATCTCTTTTTTATATCTTGATATTAAAGACTACGATGAATTTCGCTTACGTCGAATTATCATTACTAGATGACATATTTAATATATCATCGGTTCGAGCTAAATTTTCGGCGAAAAAGAGAATGTAATATAGAGCGGAGAGCAAAGAAATAAATGCGGCGCAAAGATCTTTTGAAATATCGCCACGAGATACCAACTTACGTTTTGTTACATTTCACTTAGATCTCTGGTATCTAGGAATGCATTCACGAATCTCCAAGTATGCTTTGACGCGACGCCAACCACGATAACTTCATATTAATTGTGGAAGAATCCTTTAAGGAACAGTGGCCATTTTATTACATATCTCCGACTTTTTATCTTGTCTTGGAAAATATTATATATCTGCATAATAATATAAAAATATTATTATATAATTAAAAGATATTATATATAGTAATAACAATAGAAATTATTATTATTACTATAAGAAATTATCTAAGAATTCAGACACACTTTTATCTGAATTTTTAAATCTAGGCATCTGATAATAATGTCAGATAATCCGTCTTAAGGATGTTTAAGCATCTACAATCGGAGCAAAAAGTAGTCGAAATTGACGAATATATACTTTTTTCATATATATTAGTATATGATTATTATAAAGATTGCATAAAATCTTATCATTTATTCATAGATAGAGTGTAGAAATGTATTTTCAAACTTCTGTTACTTTTTTTCGGAGAATTTTCGTGTTTCTTAAATTATAATGAGAAACTTTTATCATTGACGGTACCTCGATTTCAACATTACAGCACAAACTTTGAAATATAAAAATATAAGAATTTACTCGTACAGAGTTTATTTAAAATGTCAGAATAAAAATTATAATAGTAAATAATGACAAAATATAGTAGATTTTTAACTATTTTTTTGATAAATTTAATAATTTGTCATTTCTCCGAGAAGAAAGAAATGTGGCAACATGGTAATTTTTCATAAGTTGATCAAATTGCAAATTGACATATGAGGCCGAGTCGCTTCTCGCTTACACGTTTGTATATAGAGGCTTCTTCAGATGAAAAGATAGATTATTTAAAATGTCAAAAGAAAGCTCGGCTGAATGTTATGTTGCCACGTTTTCACAATAAATAATATGTCATCTCGGATAATAGGAGGAAATTGAGAAAATTATATATTCAATATCTTTTGAACTAGTCAGTATTTGACCAAAACTATGCGAAATGTTTCCTTTATATTTAAACTATACTTTTGCAAATTTTGAATAAATTCCTATTATTATTTCTATCTATTTTAGCTCTTAAACCAACACGATCACAGGTTTTTTTATAAGATAAAAAATCTGTAATCGTATCAATTTAAGGACTAAAAAGAACAGAAATAAATATATTTATACATATTTATATAAATAATTATATTTATAATTATATTAATACTTTTACTTATAATTAGATTCACAAAATAATTATATTTATAATAATATCGACGGGTAAATTCTTTGAAAATTAAAATCCTTATAACTTTTGATTGCTTCATTGAATCAACTCCAGGTTTTTTTATAAGTCTTTAAACATGTATCAGAAGAATCTGTGCAAATTTTATTAAATTCCTATATTTTTAAAAATAGGTACTAAACATTCTTAATCATCAGAGTCACTTTTGTGAAATTTAAAAAAAATGTCTGAAAATTTAGATAAATGTGTCTAAATTCTTAGATAATTTTTTATAGTAATAACAATAATAATAATAATAATTTTTCACATACAATTTTACAATAACTTTTATGAATTATATTCTTCTGATTTATACTCTTCTGACAATTCTATCCGAAAATTCGGATAATATAATATATCTGTAAGTAAACACTTTGTCTGCAGTTATTTTTTCGGTTATCGGTTATTAAAATTACTAATATTAATAATTAAAATATTAATATTAGATGATAATAAAAATTTCTATTTCATCATTATATTCGTTTCAAATCTAATGAAAATAATAATCCATATTTTACTAATGAGCACGCTTCGCGTGCGCAAACGTGACTTAATAGTGGAATCATTAGATGCATAATGAATCGACTTAGCAGGATAATCAAAACCATAGGGAATGTTCGCGGGAAGCAATCTCGATATCGTTAAGCCGCTATAAATATTCAAACCGTCTAGTCTCCCTGGATGAGACGTCTAACCCAGCGGCGAGATCGCGTTTCGATAACACGAACTGTCATTTAATGCTGAACGAGACGGCGGCCAATTATGAGCGATCGATTATATATCATAAAATACGAGAGCGGGTTCGATACTGTTGTTTTACTACGCGGCCTCGCTTTGTACGAGAAGCGTCGAGTAGGAAGTGTTGAACGGGCCACTCCGTTTTAATTAAATGTTTGAACAGCGGATTTGCAATCAAACTGCACGAGGAGCGTGAGTCGAATCGAATACGTTCGCCGTCCCCTTTTGTCCGTCAGCTAGCGATATCTCGATCGATCGCCTCAGTTTCAGAAACTGCGTTACCGTCGTTAAATTCATTTACGTTAAATCGAAACTGATTATTCCCTATAGATTTGACGTGTGAAAAATGAGCAACGTGTGTGATTTCCATTGTCTCATCAATCTCCAGTCTAATCACAATTTTCGTCACAAAACAGCCTTTCAACCTTGAGAAAATATTGTTTATTCTGAATGTTATTTAGTATTTATTATTATAAATATTATTTACTCAAATTATAATTCTTAAAATAAAATGCTATTTTATTTTCATATATGTACATATATATTTTTTTTCAAAATATTGTAATTTTATCTACTTTGGGTCAACAATTTTGAATAGAGTTTTTTATAAGATATTGATGGTTATAAGCTAATCAAACATCAAAATTATTCATTAATTAGTTTCGAGCCTATTTACATATTTTTTGTTCAGCAGGTCGTAAGTTACAACATATGAAAAAGTCAACTGATTTTTAAATTCAATTTTATAATATAAACAGTTTTGTAATATAAAAATCTATATTTTATTATTAAAAAAACTTAATAACTTTGAAACAATTGATCCAAAGTAAATAAAATTATATTGTTTTGAAAAGGTGTCAAAAAGAGAAGATAATAGAAGAATATGCAACGAAAGAATTAGAGGTTTTCATTTAAGATTTTTATGTTGATTTTGACCGGGTTTTTCGAGGTCATCGAATGCTCAAATAAATATCACCAGCTAATATATTTTTTTAAGTCCTATTATTATTGTTTGACACATTTTTCCAATAAACCAATACCTTCTAAGATAATTGGCCCTTCCGGAACTTTCGCTCCGTACTGTATATAATTTAAATTACTTTATTTTCTATTTATAATTTGTAATAATTTAAAAAAAAATTTTTAGATAAATATATAAATTTTTAAAGTAATTGTATCAACATAAATACAATTAAGAAAAACATTTAAAAAATAAAAATAATAAAGACTAAAAGACTCACAAATTAAAATTACGGGAAAACATGAAAGGCATAAAGTTTTATAGTAAAACAATCAAACTTTATTTTCAATCGTTTCGATCCATTTTTGGATCATCTTCAGTGATAAAAATATAACAAAGGCGCCCGTGATTTCGCAATTACATCAAATTATAATGCTGAGTCCCCCAATGGTTCACACTATATGTATAATTAAAAGTAATAGTAAATAAAATCTTAAGCCATTCACAAAGTGTGTTAAAAATCAACGACAATCAATATATTGATATATTTATTGAATATTATAAACACTCTACATTTTAGTTATTAATTGTTTCTTTTTCAATAAATTTCTGCAAAAAATTCCTTGTTTATTTATCAATTTTTACTCTAGTTACTCAGGTGAATTAGGAACAATAAGAGTATAATTAATTTATGCTATTTTTTTGCAAGTGTGATAATTGAAGAAAATACTGTTAATAACTTCAACTCCGTCACAATCTTCTTTCATGTGACAGTTTTCGCGGAAATTTTTTCCGTTTTCTCAGGATAGCAAAAAGATACTCATTTTTCGCGAAATACATTACAGAGCAGATATAATTTTATTTCTCTCTTTTTATAAATCTCTTTTTGTAATGAATTAAATAAATTAAATAAATCTTAAATCAAATTAATTACTGCTGACCCATCTTACTATTGACATCAAATAAATCTCGTCTGAATAATTATAATTAATTAAACGTACATTAAATTAAAAACTAAATAAACCAAATTGATTATTATTGACATTAAATAATTGGCATAAATTAATTTTAAATAATTATGCTGATGCTGTGCGATAACTATCTGGAACGAATCGTGATGACGAGCGGGTCACGGTTTTGGGTTACAAATTTCGTCCCGAAAACGCGCGGTAACATCAGCTGTAACCGAGCGAACGTTCTCATTGCCCGAAAGTCGCATCCACGGACTTATCGTCTATCTTTTTTTTTTTTTTTTTATGCGACTGACACACAGACAAACACATTACTCAGAAGATTGCGTTCGCGCCCGTGCAATGCGCGGATCTTTCGGTTTTATGATGCGAATATCTGGTATATTTGATAAAGTGCGACCTCGTTATTTAATGTGCATCCACCGAGCTTTTATTAGCCCTTTCAGCGTAAAGTTTTTACTCACCCTAGGTTATATTATAGTTTGCGCGGAGAACATCATTGATTTGTTTCTCATCCTCCCTCCCTTCTACCCTTTTTATCGTTGATAATTTCGTCCTCTATTTAATATCCGAGTAACGTCGGATAGGAAAATCAAATAAAAAGACTGGTTGCGAAATAAAATATCGTGTACACACAAGAAATACGCAGCTTATCTGGTTGCGTATCTTTTAGAACGAGATACTGCATATTGACTGAAGATGACCCTGAATGACTGGTAATTTGCAATGGAATTCAGAGTAAAATGTATGTGTGTTGCATGAAACATATTCTGACACTCATATCTTGCTTATATTATATTTCTTTGAATAAATTTAATTAATCTTAATATTAATTTAATAATAATATTAATTTAATTAAATTAATCTATTTCGAAAATTGTAGATTTATTTTTTATTTATATTCAATTAATATTAATTTAATAAAAATAGAAAATAAAGCTATAATTTTCGAAGTAGAACTTTATTCCTAATAAATACATTTGGGAAGAATCAGAAAATACATTCGCCTATATATTGTATAAACTTCTTCAAGTATATGGACATGTGTACATTTAATATAAAATCCTAATATATTTATAAATAGTTAATTTTAACGTGCAATAGCCATATATTACTTTTTCAGATATTTTAAACATTTTTCAATTTTTTTTGCTTTACTTAATAATTATAAATGCAATTTTGAATAAATATAATTTAAAAAAAATTAAAATAATTTTATCCGATTTTAATAAATTCGTTCCTAAAGAGATTAAAATGCAGTCTATTTAAAATGAATAAATCCTATTTTGAATTTTGTCGCAAGATTTACGTCAGCATATGATTTCACAATTTATAATAGAAATTATACATAAACATTTTTATATATTTTCTCTTCCACTCTCATCATAAATATGTAAAGTATCCTCTTTACACGAAATTCTTGCTAAACTTCGGGGAAAAGACAATACTTTGATGTATTTTTATTTCATTATCAAAATACATTGACTAACAAGGGAACCTCGCGAACACGAAAGTTCTGATTTTCATGAAACTTGGCACACACGTAGAGGGGGTCAATAAATGAATTTAGAAATGTCCAGTTGCTGCTAAAAAACGGTTTTAAGGGATGAAACCATCCCTTATATGTTATGTTTAACAAAATTTAAAAAAAATAATATTTTTTTGTAAATTTTATTTATGTAATTTAATAGAGATGATTTTACCGTAAAACTTTTTGTATAAAACATGTTTTTATACCTAGAATAATTTTCGAGATATATTGAGAAAGTCGAAATATCGCTCCACATATGAGGGGTGGTTTCACCCCTTAAAACCGTTTTTCAGCAGCAACTAAAAATTTTTAAATTCATTTGTTTATTCATCTCTCTACATGTGTGTAAAATTTCATTAAAATGAAAATTATCGTTTGTAAGGTTCTCTTGTAAGATTACTAAATCAATGAGAGCGAGTCAGCGAAGAGGACCTGCAAGGAAGAAGCTCGATAAGATAATTTGTCGGGTTTTTAAGACATCAGACACGTCTTTCGCAGCATCCCCGTTTTCCGGAGGAAATTGTTTTCATCGAGTGAAGCCATGAGGAGGAGGGGAAGGAAGGTTCGGCGCGTCTTGCATTAAAATGTCGAAAGTGAAATTATTGACGTGAGGTCGCAGCGTATCGTTTTCGGGGCGGTTAAAATGCATCGAGGCGCATCGAAGCCGATAAGTACGCGTCGCTCGCTTCTCCTTTCATGCAATGTCCATTTCGCGAGAGAAAGACAGGGGTTGCGATGGCTTATCTCTCGCAACGGACGTTATGTACGGGCGCGTTTTACGTATGTATGCGTGACAAGTAGACGAGATGTCGGCGCGACCGCTACCGGGATAAAGGGGATGTTTTATGTATAAAGTGTCGCCGGAGGGTGAAAGGAGAAACGTCGGGGGCAGAAAGGACGGAAGGAAGCGCAACAGAAGCCGTAGTGAAAACAGCCAGCCAACGTTGCGTCCAAGGAAAACGAATTCGACGGAGCGCGAAGCCGCGAAAAGTCCATCGCGATTGTCGGACGCCGACGAGCTGTAAGGAACGACTGCGGCTTGCTTTCTCCTCCTTTCTTTCTCAAGGACAGCATTGTAGTCACACAAATGTAACAGAACGCTTTAATCAATCATATAATACCTGATATGTTACGCTATAATAAATAACAGCGTTAATTTTAATTGTTTAATTTTGAAAGATTTTGACGCTGTAAATAATTTTTTAAGTTGTAAAAAATTGCCTAAGAATTAAGAAATCTGGTCGAAAATAATTTTGCACAATCTGTCTTAATCATAAAAGCGGTTTTCTTGAATGTTCAGAAGTTTAAAATAGATTGAAGTTACTTTTAGAAACACAAATCGGAAAATTCAGACAAAAATGTGTCTGAATTCTTAGACAATTTTTTGCAGTTTTTATTTGTTTGCATTACAATTTTTTGAGAAAAATTCAAAAATCGGTAAAAGAAAATGATAATGATTATTATAAGAATAGAAAAAGAAAAGGTAAGAAATCGAAAAGACAAAAAATTGTTGGACGCCGACAGCTGTAAGGAATAGCTGCGACTTTATTTCTTCTCCTTTCTTTCTCAAGGACAGCAATGTAGACATACAAGTGTAAAAGTACACTTTGATCAAGTATATAGTATCTGATATCTTACGCTATAATAAATAACTGTTTTAATTATAATTTGTTAATATTGGAAAAATTTTGATGCTATAAAAATTTTTTAGGTTGTAAAAAATTGCCTAAAATTTCAGAAATCTGGTCAAAAATAACTTTGACACTTTGTTTTAATTATTAAAGCCGTTTTTCTGAAAGTTCAGAAGTTTGAGACTGTCTGAAATTACTTTCAGACACACAGACCTAAAAATTCAAACAAAAATGTCTGAATTCTTAGGCAATTTCTTACAGTGATTTGTTTGCATCACAATTTTTTGTGAAAAATTAAAAAATCGAAAAAATAAAAATGATAATGATTATTATAGGAGAAGAAGGGAAAAAAGATAAAAAATCGAAAAGACAAAAAAAAATAGTTAGGCTGTAATAAATAACTGCTTTAATTCTAATTTTTTAATTAAAAAAAAATTTGACGTTATAATAATTTTTCAAGTTGTAAAAAATTGTTTAAGAATTCAGAAATCTATTTGAAGTTTTAGACAATCTGTCTTAATCATCAAAGTCATTTTTCAAAAAGTTCAGAAGAATGTGTGAAGTTTAAGATAGATTGTCTGAAGTTACTTTCAGACACATAGACCTAAAAATTTAGACAAAAATATGTCTAAATTCTTAGGCAATTTTTTACAGTTTTGATTTGTTTGCATCACAATTTTTTGAGAAGAATTCAAAAATTGGCGAAAGAAAATGATAATGATTATTGAAGGAAAAGAAGAAAAAGAAAAATTAAAAGAATTAAATAATAAATTCGGAAAATGTGTCCTGTTTAAAAAAACACATATCCTGTTTTTATTTTTCACGCTGCGTGACTTTATCAGATCAGCCACCTCCTTTCGTCAGGTTATTGAAAATATGAAAAAAAAACGAATATATTCTAATCTGCTGTTCGAACGCGAATGTTCGGAGGCTGTAGATATTTTCTTCATGTCACAAGTAGAAATTCAAAGTATTGGTACATATGAAGGCACTTTTACTGCTACGATATCCGAAAAAGCATATCGATTCTGTCTTCAGAAAGTATGTGTCTTATGTCAGCCGGGATACCTTTGAGTAAAGTAAAATATTTATACTCGGAGATGTATCGACATTTTTGAGAATATCTTTGTTTGAAAATAGAAATGTAACATGAAAGTTTCAAGACACACGCGATCTAAATTATTCTTTTCTCGTTCGTGAAAATATTTATTCGGTACAGAATTCCTTATGCACTTTAAAAGTGATCGATTTGAATCATCGATCGATTTTCATAAATATTCTTGTTTACAAGAAAAATTGTTAATTTTTCTTTTTCTCCTCCCTCGGAAAGATTTACAAATTTAAAATCTACTATGGTTTTAAATTCGGCTTTGCAACCTCAATGCGCATAATTTATGTTTCGCGTATCGTCCTTCATATTTCATATCGCGAACACACAGGGCGTAAAGAATTTTTCTCCCTTCCTTCCACCCCCAAAACGAGTTCACCAACCGGCGATATTTCACCGGGTGTTATGCAGTCGCATGTCATTTCGACTTCTATCGCGCTGTTGTTGCTTATCATTTCGACCGAAAATCCGCGTGATTTATAGATTAATAAAATCGTCCTATTTAAATTCCAAATTATTTTTCTGCAAAAAGATAATATTTATTTTCGCGTATATTCTTTCTTACTTAGCTTTCCTCACTGTGTTCTACATTTAATTTGTCACATTTACATAAAGGGCAGGTGACAGGAAGGGGGAAGGTGAGGGACACAACCCGATGTGGTTTCTTTCTCTTTCGGTTGCTATCTCAGCAATTCCTTGAGAAATTGAATAATGAGCGAGCAAGTGTTCAATTTAGCGAGAAATACCACCGACAGAGGAATGTAAGGATCTAGGGTTGCGCTAGATTAATGGGCGCGAAGTGGTTCCTCTGCCGAAGCTCTATTTATTCTGGACGAAATTTTATTTGTTGTTGCTTTCTGCAGTTGACAAGGAAAAAGTTGCCGCTCTGCAAACGCATCACAGTTACGTCGGTTAATTTTATTTTCGTTTCTAGAAAAAAAAAAAGTTAGGGAGGGAATCAGTCAAACTAAGGTTCAAGTTGTAAAACGACTGCTGATAAAACCGATTGCTCTCTGAAAACGGGAAATAAAAAACTTCCCCCTTTAAACACGACCTACACCTGCTTTTGAAATACAAACGTAACGTAAAACTTCGCCGACAATGGAGACGCGAATTTATCTCGATCGGAACAAATTTGATCGTTTCTCACCCCACGTGATACACATCCCGTCGTGTCACGCGCGAAAATTACACGTCATCCGTTCGCTCGGATGACAGTGATTTTTCCGAGCAAATTACAATAATTTCGGCCGATTCGAAAATCGTCAATTTCAGCTGGGCCGCCCTCAATCGGGAACCTCGACACGAGCGGACGATATATCTCGAGTCGACATGTGTGTGTGTGTGTGTGTCCGGTTCCTTCCTAGTATGCATTCGGCTGTAGCGACGACAAAGAAGAAGCACCCGTTTTCGCGATACAAACGAGCCTCTGTGAAAAAATGGGACTGCAAACTACTTGGAAAAAAAGTGTGTTGCTGGCAGGGGAAAAATCAAGTCGAAAGGGAAAATGAATAGGAAGAGAAATTTAAAGCTCTAAGTAAAATGGAATACAGCCAAAAATCGCGTTTTTCCACATTTAAAGATGATAGAATTATTTATTTGTCTCTATATTCGACGCACTTTAATTGTAAGAATACATTTAAAATAAAATAATATATTTTTATTTGATAATTACTCAGATAGCACCCAATACTTGTAAAATATATATAAAATATTTATAATAAATTATAATTTGAATATTTGAATATTTTATAAATATTTATCAAAATATTTCATAGATATTATATTTTTGTAATCTTAGTTTGAATAGATTATAAAAATTTATCATAAATATTTAAAAATATTTACAAAATATTATTACAAATATATTTAATCTATATTTTAATATATTGAAATATTATGTGACATAAATAACATGTTTAATGACATGTTGTGTATGAATTTAGTTTTTATGATTTTTTCTCTTAATTTATATAAAATATGTATATAAAATGTTTATATAATATTTAAAAAAAAGAATAAATAAATAGCAACAAATATTTGAATATTTCGCCTATTAAATTCCAGTTCTTAATAAAATGCATTTAAGATTGTTTAGTTTTGATAAGGATTTTCGATTTAACAATACGTTATATGGGAAATTTGTACGCTGTTTATACGTAATCATCACCTTGTCATCATTCACGCAACGACACTCGAGCGGAAGACAATTGTCATTTCTCTGGAGTCACATTGATTTTCTTTCATTCTGAGTCTTGTATTATTTCCCAAGGTATAAGTGCTACGAGATGTCACGTGATTATACTCTACTTTAATTAATTCTCGTGTGACGAGGGTACGTGAGAATACCAAGAGAGATGCAATTTATCAAAGCAGGTATTTCTCGAATATAATTATAATTATTTAAAATAAGAAACAAAGCAAGTGTAAGAAATTTTAAATGTTTTATTATAATATTTATAGAGGTCGATTATTTACTTAAACGTCCTTGGAGACAAATATGTACGTATATTTGATTTTTCACATTTTACGTGTAATAATAACTTTTTTCAATATTAATATCTCGAACACTGCTTTATATATAATAAAATATTTATGTTTTATAGCTGAATATGTTTATTGCTCAATATTGTGTACTATAATTTTATCAATAGCCGATACGAAAGCTGCGTGCAATTCCATTGTATTGATAAACGTTAAATTATTTTTTATTCATATTCTATTAACTTTTTATTTTTTTTAATTTAATCTAAACGCAAAATATTCTGAGGAATACAATAATTTTTGTTTTTGACACAAAAAGGGCTTGAATTTTTTCATAGTAATTTCATAGAAACGAGTCACTTACACACTTAAATTTCATTTTTCATTACTGTTTTGTGATTGATCTTTTCGTAATTTCGTAGAAATAAGTCACTTATACACTCAAGTCTCATTTCTCGCAACTGATTTATGATATCTCGCTCTCGGCTCTATTGTGTAGAGATATGATCGCAAAAATGGGCAAAAAATTGAAATCGATTGCTCCGGGTACGGATCGCGCAATTAATTCGGTAGAGGTAAAATTATAGACGTATGTGCGTATGTATGCGTGCGTGTGTGTGTCCGGCCCTCATCTCGCCGCGCACGCAGTCACGTTCGATGCAGTTAAACGCGCAAACTGTTACATACTTCCTCGCAACGGTTTATTGGCTTGAAAAACGGCAGGTCGAATTGTTTCTTTTTTTTTTATTTTGCCCTTTTTTTTGCCAGCGATGAGAAACGCCAACGCGTTATGAAAATCCGATGCGGCAGCCGCTGCGGTCGTCGCTCAATTATCGCGGCAAAGTTTCAACTCTTTGTGTCAGAAACGCCAGGGTAAATTGCATATATATATATATATATATATACGCCGTGTTATTATTTATTGTATATAATAACAAAAATGGCAACGCGAAAGAGAGAGAATTTCACGATACAATTTACACTTTCGATTATATATATATATATAAGGGAACGTGGGGTAAAACGGTATCGCGGGGTACAATGGTGCAGAGTCGATATCTTTTTACAGAGATGCTACCATGTCATGAAATATATTGCAATTATTGCTATTAAGTGTCTCTTTCTGCGTGCTGTTATCAGTGATGGCAATATTTTTAGTTGAAAGTTGTTATAAATTATTTATTGCACTTGCTGTGCTCTCCGCGACTGAGTTGTATTTCTTCGATATATTTACATAAGATAAACAATGATAAAATTCTATTTTTTATTACCGTAAACACATTTATGTTTTAAAATAATCTTTTCTTATTAATTTCATACTGTCAATGTAAATATTGATTAATTATAATTTTTTATACGATCAAAAGTAAATAAATACGTTTTGAGGCTTAATGAAATATTAGCCCACGAAATGTTGTACTTTTTATTTTTATACTAGCGAAAGAAAGAGAGTATACATAGATGCTGTCTTTCAAAATTAATATCAAAAATTATTACATTAAAGGATATTTTTCCATATTTTAAAGAGAAAAATATTTATTATAACAAGAGAATTATTTTTATTTATTAATTTATAATTATCATTTAAAAATACAAATCTATATTCTTATGTTCTATATATCATATTATAATATATAACTTTTAAGAAGTTTTAGACATCAATGTTAATGAAATAAACAAGTTTTGGAGGTAATCCGTTATACCCCGCATGAAAAGCATATTACGAAAATCTAGGCTTTTACTAAATCAATAATCTCGTCTATTTAAACTATTATTTTATAATAAACTTGTGTTTTTTCGTATAGTGGATATTTCAAAGAATATTTTTAGTAAAAAAAAGATCGATTTATTTTTTTTTAATATGTTGAAAACTTGCTCAATGCTTACGTTGGCCGTTCTACCCCACGTTCCCCTATATATACATATATATATATATATTGGCGCGGAGCTTTTAGTCATATTTGACATAAAACAGGACGTAATTATACGGTCCGTACATAATATATTGTAATTATTCCCAATTTACTTCTCAAAGCTCGCCTCACGTGTCGATTATATTACTCGCGGACTCGCTGGTGCACAAAATTGTGGGTAGCGAGCCATAGCGTCGAGTGAATCGCGTTTAATGAAGCGTGCAAAAAACGTGAAAAGAGGGTACAAAAGATAAAAGCGGCAATTAGCATTAACAGAGAGAGAGTGTAGTGAGAGTCACGTTTTCGTCTCGCTACTTGCTACGCAATACTAAAATTGGATTCTGAGAAAGCATGTGTGAAAATAATCCCCAACATCGTGTAAGAAATTGCCTAATTACACATTTTTGTCTGAATTTTCTAAACCGGAGTAACCAGTATTTTAATCGTCAACAATGTCATCAGAGTCATTTTTTTTGCAAATTCAGAAACATGTCTGAAAATTCAGACACTTCAGACGCTTTGTCTGCAAGTATTTTTTACAAATAAAAATATTGGACACATTTTTATCTGAATTTTTTAATTTTGAGCGACCAGTATTTTAATTATCAACAATGTCATCAGAGTTATTTTTCTGCAAGTTCAGAAAAATGTCTGAAAATTCAGACACCTCAGACACTTTGTCTGCAAGTATTTTTTACAAATAAAGATAATTGGACATCCATCAAATAATTTTGTATTTTTTAATTCTTCTGTTTACAATTTATTTAAATAAAGAACACATCAATGGGATGATTAGTATCAATGCGCGAGAATCAGTAGGGTTCTTGTTCTTATTCGTATGCGACAGCCCATCGAGTCGAGAGAGATCCATGAAGTACGGTCGTTAGATGATGAATCGCGAGAAAAAAAAACGACCACGACGGAGGGAAATCGCGCCCCATTTTCTCGGAAAAATCGATTTGATAAAAAGCGGCCCATAAGAATTTCGCGGAACTCCTGACTGTGCACGTCAGCTGTGCGTGATGCCCACGTTTCGAACGTTCGTCGATTTATCATTCTGATCCTTGACCGTCGCCATTATCAAAATTTGACGTTATATGTAATGTAACAGTAAGCCATGATTGAAGAATGATTCTGGAAAGGTGTTTGATTTCTAGTTGCTGTCGATGTAAATGCAATTCTTGACTCTATTTTATTCTATTTTATTATAATTAATTATAATTGATTTTGATTATTTATATTATTCAAAAAAAGTTATAAAACCTTAAAGATTTAAAAAAGTTCATTATTGTTCAAAATCGATTAAAATAAAATCAATAATCCTGTAATTTTAATAAGACACAGATATCTGTAATAACATTGAAAGAGAAAAAAATTTAAATCAATGATTTGCGTTGTTATCGTCAAAGCTAACAAACGTCGGGTGATAAAGGTTGATTAAAATCCCGTTGAGGCTTTAAAGAGAATCGCGTACAAAGAAATACGCGGTAGGTACACTTTTCTTTCTCTTTAATGAAAGAACTCGACACGCAAACCGCTCAGCGAAATCTACGAATAAAAGCTAATCAAAAAAATCAGTGATAAAGCTTTGACTGTTTTTTTTTAAGTACCTGCCGAAAGAAGTTGCTTGCTCAAGAAATAAAGGGTTTGACTTTCTCTCTCTCTCTCTCTCTCTTTCCTTCTCTCTCTTGATGCTGAGACCACCAAAACTATCCACAAATGAAAACTGCGGGAATGACTCGGTCGTTTAGATTCAAGAGATAGCAATGCAATAGTCTCGTTCCACCCAGCTTAATTGAATACAATAAAGATACAAAATAATTGTTCGACTTCACGTACGTTCCCTTGATGAAAGAATTTTTTTGTCAAGCGAATTTTCGATTAAAAAAAAAAAACCCACACAGTTCTTTGATTCGTGAGTTTTACAAAAAACTTCACATATATGAAATGATATATATGAAATGAATGCTTCTTCGTAAAAAAAATTCATAAATTTATCCTTGATGTAAAATTGACAGGAGAAATCAGCTGATAATCGTAAATTCATTTTCCAATCGCTTTTAATCGAGAATAATAAAGATAGCGTTCTTATCATACGAGGGTGCGTTCTTTCGGTGTCAACCTCGTCCGTTTCATCCAATCCCCCATCGATGGAATATTAAGCTTTTGCACCCCCCAACTGAGGATATACCGCTACCATCCAATCTCTATGCAGATGCGAGACGAGTGTGTCAAGTCGTGCGCGGGAAAAAAATGTGCCATCAAACGGCAGATAAAAGGGAGTCAGCCGTCCCCGATTTCCCGGTGGGAAAGCCACGCCGCAGATTTGACAGGATTTCTCTACATCCCTCGTCGCGTTTTGACGCCGCAGATTTATTTGCGATATTCTCGTCGCACGAATGTCTTCAGAAAAATAAAAAATTCCTAAAAAGTTGTTGTGAATTCTTTTTTTTTTTTTTTTTATACGAAACAAAACGTGTCGCGAAATATGGTATGGCAAGGATATGATATCATAATATGTTTTCAATTCTTTTGTTTAAGAAATAAACGATCATGGATTGCATACATTTTTTCGAGAAATAAATAGCATGATTCAAAATTATTAAGATTAATCTTGCTAAGATTATTGATTTTTAAAAAAAGCTAAAATATATTTTATATATATATTTCTAAATTAGATAAGAAAAAATCATTATATTATATACAAGCTTAAAAAATATTATTTAATTAAAAACATTTATATTAATTTTAGAAACAATATATAAGGTGGTCCACTTAAATCGATCATCTTACATATCTCGCTTGTTTTATATGATATGAGAAAATTTTTCAAACGAGAACTGTTTGGCTCAAAGCGGAAAAAAATAGGCATATTAGTTCGACCTTGAATATATGTGTCAAGGTCATATAAAGGTCAATCTTATTTTTTTTAAATGGTATCACCTTGGGTTTTTTAAATAAATCGATTCCTTAAAATATTGTATGTAAAAAGTATAATCACCAAAAATTCAATAGTTTACAAGATATATTTTATACTTTAATTCGACATAATTTTATATAAATTATTAAATATCTTATAAAATATTTATTTTCTGATTATCTCATCTCAATGCTTTTATGCGAGATATTTAAGATAATTTGATTTAAGTAGACTATTCTGTATGTAATAAATAAAATAAACAGTATAAAATTTTAAACGATTATTTAGCACAAAACTTTATATATAACAAGACTTCAGACAAGAATATTGTATTGAAAGTTTTTAAAAATTTAAATCTTGTTTTGGTTTTGAATAATTCTATCTTCTATTGTCTTATTTTAAGTCTTTTGCAACCCTAAAGAGATATATTCTTTTTTCTCATGTAATATAAATATTCTTATAGCAGTACTTACACACACACACACACACACACACACACACACACACACACACACACACACACACACACACACACACACACACACACACACACACACACACACACATATTTCTGAAACTTGAAAAGGGTAACCGGCCGTTAATAGATAACCGCAAACGTGGATGTCCTCCGTTATTTAAGAGAACATTATTTTTACAGTAAAGGATGGTACGTCTCAGTAAACTGGGGAGAGTTAATCGGAGTTAACAAACTAATGATAGCTCCGTCGCAAGTGCGCAAATAGAATTTTTTTTTTAAATCCGAGGTAATTTTTAAGATTAGACTAGAAAGGAAAAAGTTTGCCGAGAATATTAATGAAAATTTAAGGATGTTTAGCACCTACAATCGGAGCAAAAAGTAGTCGAAATTGACGAATATATACTTTTCTCATATATCTTAATATATGATTATTATAAAGATTGCATAAAATCTTATTATTTATTCATAGCTAGAGTGGAGAAATGTATTTTCGAACTTCTGTTGCTTTTTTCGGACAATTTTCGTGTTTCTTAAATTATAATGAGAAACTTTTATCGTTGACGGTACCTCGATTTCAACATTACAGCACAAAATTTGAATTATTAAAATAAAAGAATTTACTCGTGCAGAGTAATTTAAAATGTCAGAATAAAAATTATAATAGTGAATAATGACAAAATATAGAAGATTTTTAACTATTTCTTTGATAAATTTAATAATTTCTCCGAGAAGAAAGAAATGTGGCAACATGGTAATTTTTTATAAGTAATAATAAATAATATGTCATCTCGGATAATAAGACGAAATTGAGAAAATTGTATTCAATATCTTTTGAATTAGTCATAGTTGACCAAAATTATATGATCAAATATTTCCTCTATATTTAAACTATACTTTTGCAAATTTTGAATAAATTCCTATTATTATTTCTATCTATTTCAGCTCTTAAATCAACACGATCACAGGTTTTTGATAAGATAGAAAATCTGTAATCGTATCAATTTAAGGGCTAAAAAGGACAGAAATAAATATATTTATACTTATTTATATCAATAATTACATTTACAATTATATTAATACTTTTACTTATAATTAGATCTACAAAATAATTATATTTATAATAATATTGACGGGTAAATTGAAAATTAAAATTCTTATAACTTTTGATTGCTTCAGTGAATCAACTCCAGGTTTTTTTACAAGTCTCTGAACATGTATCAGAACAATCTGTGCAAATTTGATTAAATTCTTATATTTTTAAAAATAGATACTAAACATTCTTAAAATCGATCTCATTGAAAATAACTGTAGTTGTCACATGTTTTATAATGAATATATTATATTCATATTCCGAAAGCCTATATAATTTTAGGCGAGAAAAATAAAATTTTCCAGTATCTCTTGTTATCTCGAGATAATTCTCCAAACATATTTTATAATTGTAGGAAAAGCTAATTTTTCAAAAAAAGACCTCCGATGCGTGATTTGAATTTTATTTCCCTCGTTTTTGTCCAAGATTATCTAGTGTTAGTTATACTGATCGATAGTAATCGGATTTTTCACAAATCAAATAATTGGATCGAATTCAAAACGTGGCAAGAGTTTATAGTTATTGCATCAATTCGAGTTGCTGATACTGATCTGCAGTAGCCAAAAAGAGAGAGAGAGAGAGAGAGAGAGAGAGAGAGAGAGAGAGAGATAGAGAGGGAGAGACAGGACGTGTTCCCACGAGAGACGCGTACGATCGGTGGCCTGTCACAGCCGATAACGCCGTGCTAAATGTTAATTAATACGTCGTGATATATGCAATTGGCACTAATTTGAAGGCCAAATCGAAATGCATGTACAAGGAAGAGGAAGGAAGGGGGAAAGGGGGAAGGGGGGGAGACGGGAGTGACGCGTGCGTAATAATGCAGTGTTTGCAGTGAATGCATCTCTCGAGGCACCCCGGAAGGCATCGAACCTGGCTCCGCCCCGGTTCCCGGATAGAGAATTGCCGGTTACCTCCTCGGGATCGAGGAGATTTCGAAGCCGTTATCGCGTGCACGAGCAGCATTTAATTACAGTATCGCGCTCCTCTCCTCACCCCCCTGCCCCTTAACTCTCCAGCAAAGTTGCCAAATTCTATGCCGGCCGGAAAATAATCGACCGGATGTCGCGAGATCGACGATGTTTGGTCCACTGTGTTTGCCGACCATAATCGAACGGCGAGAAGGGGAGGGGGATGAATAGATGGGGACAATAGATAACAAGAACGGCGACAGAAGAGAGGCGAAGGGGGAGAGGGGCTGATCTCATCGAACTCATTTAATTCACTGGAGAGATCTTCGGAAGCGATCTCGATCGTTATGTTGATTAGATCGTGCCGTTTTATCAAGACGTTAGGATGTTGTAAACTTGGAAATTCGCAGACTTGACTCGCGAAGGAGGTTTCTCGCCTTCAAACGAGACCGAGTTTCCAATCGTCTGCCATTGTTATGCCGCGGGCGGATCATCATCGACCTTTACTACTTCGTCATGTACTTTCTGATTTCGTGGAAACACCGTGCAAATTCAGGGAGATTCCAGAAGACTTTATTATACGCAGAGATTTCATTTACATTTCAAACGCTCGCATTCATTCTCTTATTCAAGCCACGAAGTGATATTTATTTTATCATCGTTTTACAGTATCTCAAATTTATATCATTTTCACTTATTTTTGATTACAAATTTATTTTTCGACATATATTATTTACCTAAAAAAAAGTATATTGTACATATACTGGGTGTTAACAAAATTAAACCGACAAACTTTGAAGGAAAATAGATGACGTTATAACAGACACTTATCAATATTATTTTGCTCTACGAGGTTTTGTTTTAATACTACATGATAAAATAGGAGATTTACTGATGTAAATGCAAAAATTAAATTATTATTTTAACCTTGATTTGAATTTTACACTTATATTGTTTGTTTTTTGTTAATTTGTAAAAGTCACAAATTTCCTATTTTATTAGGTAAAATTAAAAGAAAATTCGTAGAGCAAAATAATATTAATAAAAAGTATTTGTTTTAACATAACTATTCGATTTCCCTTCAATGTTTGTCGGTCTAATTTTTTAACACCCTGTATATACATATAAATAGTAACACTTATTTTAAAAATTATTTTTACCTTATATTTTTAGGCTTTGCTTCCAATTTCTATTTTATTTTAAATAAATTAGCTAAATCACTTATGTAAACAGTACTAAATGTAGATAAGCGGTGGCCATCTTGATTAGTTCAAACAGCGGTCGGTAGTGTCACATTGCAAATTTATACTCCCAATAATAGAATTTTTTAAATAAAATAATTAAGTTTCTATGTTATATATTAAAAATTAATCTTGTAAAAAAATTGTGCGTATTTTAAATAAAATTTTTTAAATAATTTATTATTTATATATATCACATATTCATGATTTGGATATATATGTATATCAAAATCATGAATATATTATAAATAAATAATCTTTTTTAAGTTAACATTGGTCTTTCTGTTATATACGAATTAATTAAATAATCGTAGTGGAATTAATTAAATAATTGTGGTTAAATGAATTAAATACTTAGTATGTATATTATACGAGTCCAAAAAAGAACTTGACCATTCATGCATAAAAATAGATACGTTTTAAATTATTTCACAGAAAGAACAACGGAAGTATTTGCAATATGAAATATGTATAGACCGGAAACCCATTTATATAAAGCGTATTTCACATTTTTTAAATTACATTCTTTTGGATTAGTATTATAATAATGTAATTATAAAATAAATTTTCTTAGATTGTTTATGAAGTTTCAGGAAGATTTCAACAAATTTTATTTATATAGAAATTGTATTATAAATTAATAGTTTCTTCCAATTAGAGGTTTAAAGAAAGCAGAGCCTTCGGCAAAACATAGATTAAATAAAAATTAATAATTAATAAGTTTCATAAAGGAATGATCTGACTGCTTAAGGTATCAAAGTATGTTGAATATTAAAGTAAAAAATTCGACTTGGATTTGATTCTTTATCTGGGCAGTATTACATTTACAGTCTTACTTAAAGATGCTCCCGCATCTGAATAATTTTTTCCAAATTTGCGTAATCCTTTCGGTGTAAAGAAAAATCTCTTCGCGTTCTCATAGTTGAGAAGAAACCCGCCGAAGGTAAACGGACGTGCGAGGTTGCAGAGAACTCTCTGCAGCCAATTTGCGCAGACTCGCCTCATAAATCCGACATCGGCGAGAGTTCGCCGAGAGGTAAATAACGTCGTTCGTTATAGTCGACTTTGGAAGGGTGTCAAGCGATCCTTGGCGCCGCATCGACGCGGAAGAAATATTTATCTTTTTACGAGACGCTCGGGATGAACCCCTTCCTGTTTCCGGTGGCGCGCGCGTGTGTTCTCGAAAAATTACACACCAAGGTGTATGCTTTTTACATTTATTTCTGTATCCCAATGTTTGTAAAAAATAGAAGTAAGACGTTGTCTAAGAATTGTCTAAGAGTTCAGACATTTGTTCGATATATCTGAACGTAATCGTCACTTTGTTTTAATCATCAGAGCTATTTTTTTGAAAGTTCAGAATAATGCCTGAAAATTTAGACACTCTTCTGAAAATTCGGACAGTGTGTTTGTAGAAAACTTCAGATACTTTGTACGCAGTTATTTTTTATTATAATGTAAACGATAAAATTTATTTAAAAAATTTTATTACAGTGTAAACAAAGAAAGTGTCCGAAGTTTTTTTTTACACGCTGTTTGAATTTTCACAAAGTGTCTGAATTTTCAGAAGAGTGTCTGAATTTTCAGCCAATATTCTGAACTTTTAGAAAAATGACTTTGATGATTAAAATAGCTTGTTTGAAATTACTTTTAGACACTCAAATTTAAAAATTCAGAATTTTCAGAAAATTGTTTAAATTTTTAGATATTCTTCTGGAACTTTTAGAAAAATGACTCTGATAATTAAGACAGATTATTTGATACTTTCAGATAACTAAATTTGAAAATTTAAAATTTTCAGAAAACTGTTTAAATTTTCAAACATTCTTCTGAATTTTTAGAAAAATGACTTTGATAATTAAAATAGTTTGTTTGAAATTACTTTTAGACACTCAAATCTAAAAATTCAGAATTTTCAGAAAATTATTTAAATTTTTAGATATTCTTCTGGAACTTTTAGAAAAATGACTCTGATAATTAAGATTGTCTGAAATGTATTTCAGGCACCCAAATCTAAAATTCAGAATTTTCAGACATTCTTTCAGACATTCAGACCTAAAAATTCAGACAAAAATGTGTGACAATTTTTTAACAGTGCGCTAGCGTTCTGATGATTGACGCACGTTTTGCATTTCGTTTAGTTGTTTGAAAGTTTGAACGAAAAAAATAATATGTCATACTTACGATGCACCATTCGTCCGTGGATGAACATTCCGTCAGCATCTGTGCGGTGTAATTAATGCACGGTGTAATACTGCCGACTCCCTCGTTGTACTGTCCACATCTGTAACACCTAATACCGTGCACGGCACCTAAACACATAAATAAATTAATTTTATCATGAGATTAATTTTTCTGAAAGTTTAGAAGAATGCCTAAAAAGGCTCAAATATTCTTCTGAAAACCTGAAGAATTCGAATTTGTTATAATCATCAGAGTTATTTTTTTAAAAGTACAGAATAACGCCTGAGACTTCAGACGCTCTTCTCAAATTCAATTCTGAATTTTCTTCTGACATGAAATTAAATTAAATTAATCTAAATCGTCAACACGCTCCGCGAAAAGTGTGAGAATAAATATCGGGATTTTAAAAATTTATTTTTCTCCAATTCTCTCTCTCTATCTATCTGTCTATCTATTCCGTTGCATCGGCGAAAACAATTGGCGACGGACGGCCAAACATCGTCAATTCGCAGCTGGTTTCTCGATTCGCGATTCGATTAATCCTTCGCGAATCACTGGGATGATTCGGGAAATCGATGGAACCTCTATAAAACGCGTTTAATCGCGCCTCGTAAACGCGAAAACTCCGGCGCCGCCTTTATTCCAGCTCGCGCTGGAGTAATGGCTCCAGCAACGGCACGTATCGCTCGAACTCGGTTGGAGTTTCATGACGCGAGCGAGTCGTTTTACTGCACTTTCCTCGCGCGCCAGGACCCGATCGCCAGGACTTTTTCGCCGACGAGTATAATGCATGCTCGTAAAATTAAAGATTTACGAGGACAGTGCGCGCGCGCGCGCGCGCGCTAAGTGCCGATTCCAGATGAGATGCTATACATGAAAAGGAAGATTCATTCGAGCTCTCTGCGTCCGATTAAATTCGCTCGCACGTCCACCTTAATGGCACGAGGAAAAACTACACGTTGCTAAATTTTAGATTTATTTAATCAATTTCTCGGCAAGTAGCTTCGAAATGTTTTACGTATAAAATTTTTATATAAAATACACACCATTTTTTACAAGATTAGTTTTTAATATGTTTTTAATACGTAGAAATTTAATTATTATTTTCAGGGTTACTTATTGTAACGCCGTTACCGTTACAGTTACTTTTTTTTGGTAACGGTAACGTAGTTACATTTTTTTAGTAACGGTAACGAATTTAATAGTTACTTTTTATATATGGAACTTATTTGTGATATATTATATTTTCTATTTTTGTTTATTCAATCTTCAATTATCAACAAATATTCATATGGGTTACCGTTATTCGTTACTCATTATCAAAAGTAATTAGTTATCGTTACTTAAAAAGTAACTATTCGTTATTTTTTTAATGTTAAAACAAGATCAAAAATTAAATAAAAAATATACTTTTGTAATAAATTTTATTAAAAAAATTAATAATTAAAATATTGTTAAAATATCAATAAATTTTTTTAAACTAACATCTTTGTAAGCGCGTTCTGAATACGGACCATAATTATGAAAGTACACAAAAAAATATATCGCGTATTTGACTATAGTTATAAATTTTATGTAAACCAAAATTTTTTTATTTATACTTTGAGTGTTTCAAAATTTTTTCCTTATTATTTATGGTTTTACAAATTGAGAATAAAAAATTTATAAAAGTTTATTGATATTTTAATTATTAATTTTTTAAATAAAATATATTACAAAAGTATATTTTTTATTTAATTTTTGATCTTGTTTTAACATTCAAAAAGTAACGAATAGTTACTTTCCCATCCCTGATTATTTTATTAAAATTAAGAGTATAAATTTGCAATACGACACTACCGGCCGCTGTTTGAACTAATCAAGATAGCCGTTATTTACATTAGCATTGTTTACATAAGTGATTAAGCTAATTTATTTATAATAAAATGGAAATTTGATGCAAAGAGCCTAAAAATATAAAGTGAAACTAATTCTTAAAATAAGTTTTTACGTGGAAACTCCACCATAGAAAAAAGGATGATAGAGGAAGGTGTTGTGTTGAAAACTGTAAATAACGTGTCTAACTGCAGTAAGAGGATATCTTTCGATTTTTTTTCAATACAATTAGACTTTTCGTTAATTTTGCGTACAAGAGTACATGTAAAATCTGAGTACGCGTCGGCCATGTCTGTTTTTCTACACTCGTGGTGTTAAATTTCTTCCCTATAATATAAAAAAATTTATTTTGTTTATTATTTAAAACAAATATAACAAGAATACATATATTTTTCACTTCAACGATATTCGTATTCGAATTTAGTCAAGCCTGACTTAAGTATCTTCTCGTCACAAATTTAAAACGGGTGAAACTTTTGACGAACACCTTTGAAAAAAAAGCAAAAGGCATAATTGATAAGGGTAATAAAGTGTTTTAAATATTCACCACAAATTCGCGGTGAGTCCTTCGCAGAACTTCAATAGTTTCTAACGCGAAGGAGAGAAGACTCTCCTGGTCCTCTTGAGAGGTGAACCACCGTGGAACCTCGTTAGGACTTTACGAACTTGCGAGTTTATCGAGCTTGATGTTTCGTAACGTCCGCTCGCCACCATATTGGATCAAGCTTCTCGACAAGTCGGCAAGATGCTTAGATTGTTTGTACGTGTCATTGAATAAAGAATATAAGGAAAGATCATGTAGGTGGCGGGAGGTGCGAAGAATGTGACGTCATAAACTAGATCGAAATCGACTATCTATCGATAGCCGCTTTATATCGTAATGATGACGTATATCCATTGAATAAAGTTATTCTTTATTCAATGCGTATATCTCACTCGAAAAGATTAAAAAAAAAAAAAAAAAAATGTTTAATTGCTGTTTCTGTGGAACAACAAAAAAAAATGATGTTCGGAAACATTTCATACATAAGTATTGAAAATTAACCTATAATTTGCAATATTCTAACAAACTCAGAATTCTTACTTTTTAAGTGAAGTACACATAACGTAATATATAAAATTTTGATTTAATATGTAACTTGTAAATATGTAATTATAATTATAAATAGTTACTGAAATTAAAGTAGAATATTGCTTTGTATATAAATTTAACAATAACCACAGAACACGCATATTTCATAAAATTCTTGATTCTTTTAATTATATATATTTTCAAGCCTTCAAGATTGCCGCCATTGTGCTCGGTGATGTTCTAATGACGTAATAGGCGCGTTCGGGGAGACTATTAGCGCTAACAGCGTCGTTCTATCTTTGTTCAACTTTTAATGAGTAACAAAGATAGAATGACGCTGTTAGCGCTAATAGTGTCTCCCCGAACGCGCTCAATATATGACGTACATGTGACGTATCTATTACGTCATATACTAGACCTAGTTTGACTATCGATATTCACCAGATATCGGAATATATCGCATCATGATCCTTCCTTTTATTCTTTGTTCAATGGTACGTGTTCATTTGTTATGTTATATATCTAGTATTTTGATTTTATCTAAATTGAGGTTGTAAAATAAATAGCGGAATGTTCAGGAAGAGAGATAACTTAGACAAATCTTACTTTTACACCGTATCGTAAAAGCAAGTATCCATATGAAAATGGCAGGATTTTATATATGAAATGTCTCCCGAGCTGTAAACAGGAAGGTCGCGCAAACATAAAAAAGCGAATTACATTCCCTTCTTTTTTACAATGTTGCTTCTTTATCGGTCCGCTGAGTTGTCACAACGACGTAAAGCGCTACAATCCGTATGGCTTCCCGAAAGGGACGGTAGAGTCGCATAAGCTATACCGCAAAAGTGGTTCCCGACAGCAAGAAATAAAACGAGATCAATCCGCGAGCAACGATACTATTATATCCGAAACCGCGGGAGAACGGATCAGCGGCAGCCTCGCATTTCGAGAATTCTCTTTGCCTGGCATAGTGTTTTCCTATTTCCAATAAAATATTTTTGCCACATCCTGATCGGGAAAGCGAGAGAGAGAGAAAGATAGAGAGAAAGAACCGACTCAATAAAGAGGCAACTTTTCCAATTTTCTGCGAAATTCGCCCGCCTGGAATTCGATACGCCAATCTACCAAATCCTTAACCCGACTACACACTATTTCCCTCTCTCTCTCTCTCTCTCTCTCTCTCTCTCTCTCTCTTTCTCTCTCTAATCTTTCGAAGATCATTTTATACATCAATAAATATAGATAGTTTGAAGGAGATGTAATTCAAATATAATTCAACAATTAAAATACTCTGTATAATTAATCAGATTTAATTCGATATATTATACACTTCAAACAGCATATGATGTAATAAATAAATAATTATAAGTATTTATTTTTTTTAATATTTTATACAATACATATTTTATATACATTAAGAGACAAAAATCATAAAAACTGTCTTTGACATATTATGAAATTAATTTTATGTAATATTTATGGTAAATAAAGAAATGCATAAGAAATTAAATAAATAATAAAATAATAACAAAAAAATTAAATAAAAGATCACAAGAGAAGTTGTTCTGAGTAATTCCTTGCAAGAATCAAATGGGGATCGGCATTGGATTAAGAGATATAACAAATTAAAAATATAATTATTTTAATGTTTTTTTTTCTGGTAAATATATTTGGATTAACACCTCACAGATTATTTTTATTTCATATAATAAAAGGTACATTCTTAGGTAATACATATTTTGAATTTGGTGATCTTCTCTTTCAGTTCTTTCGGAGATAAGCAATTTGAAATACTGTAAAAACAATATTTTTATAAAAAAAGATTTAGGCACAATGACCTTAACTTTGACATATGTTGTCAATATTTTTACCAGAAAGTAAATGCGGTTTCGCTCCTCTCCGACTCACGTATGAAAGTTGCAAACAGACTTTTTTAGTTAAAAATAATAAATTATTATAATACATAACCTTTACTGTCATACTTTAATTTATTATATCTCTTAAACCAATTTCGTTCCTTACTTGATTCTCACGGGAAATTACTTTGTCAGAACGACTCTTGTAACATAAGAAACAAAAGTGGCAATAAAGTCGCTAAAATGTAACCTTTCATGCATATGTAAAAAAAATAAATAAATACAAATTTGTAGATATTTTGTAAATATTTCTTATATATTTATGATAAATCTTTATAATCTGTTTAATTTAATGTTACAAAAATCTAAGAAATTATTAATGAAATATTTTATGATAAATATTTATAAACTATTTAAATTATTATATAATAAGTATTATTATAACTAATTACATATTATAAATATTTCGTACATATTATATTTTATAAATATATTGTATGCTGTCTCGACAGTAACTGGAATAATAATTTTGTGTGATTGAGTGATACATTCTCCAATCCTCGTCACGAGTTCAATTAATTGAAAACAAAATGAGCGCGAATATATATACTTTCCCGGCTTTTTGTCGAAAAATGTGAGCCTTTCCAGCACGAGAATATAATCCCGCGAAATCTTCGGGGCTAAAGATTTGGGGTTGTCGTTTCTGTGTCTCAATATGGCGGAGAAAAATATTAGGGTAGTAAATTTTCCCGCAAGAGCAGACGGACGCGTCCCGTATCTATTCGCTCGCGCGCGCAAATGATTTATCTTGTCGCTTGTTTTTTCTGCGATATACACTTTGTATATGCATATACAGGGTGTTTCAGACCACCCGTCCATCCATTTTATTTTGAAAAGGGGTGATGTTAAGAAGTTGGAAAAGACATATTAATCATAAAAGTCTATTTGAAGTTTCTGATGGTGGTACTTTCAATTTTGGGAACCTCCCGGAAATACTGAAAACGAGGGGGTAACTCAAAAAATTTAAATTGCAACATGGGGCAACATAAGTATCGTTGGATAGAGCTTTTAAGAAACAACGTTTGTTTGAAAAAAAATTTGATATCACTTACAATTAGTATTAGAGAGAAATGATTAAAAAACGCTTGTAATTATTGTTAAGCTCGTACTTCTAAATTATCTTAAAATATTGAAAATATTTTACGGATTACGAGCTAAACATAAGCATGAGTCAAACTCGTGATAGGGATCATGAATTAAACAAAAACACGGATGATTTGTCATGTGGTTTCAACAAGACGGCTGTTCGGAACATTTCTCATTAATTGCAAAGCACAATTAACCAGCTTTTACTTTTGCAGAAATTTTGAGAGAGATTGATAGCATGAGAGGAAAGATAGAAAGGTGTTTCCATCAAGGTGCATTTTGAACATTTATAATTAATCTTTGATCATTTCCAAGCGTCACAATAATTACAAATATTTATTTCTTGGTAACAATAAAAGGTATTAAATTTTTCTTCAAACAAAAGTTGTTTCTTTTTAAAACCTCTATTTAAAGATGTTTAGTACCTATTTTAAAAAATGTAGGGATTTAATAAAATTTGCACAGATTCTTCTGATACATGTTCAGAAACTTATAAAAAACCTGGAGTTGATTCACTGAAGTAATCAAAAGTTATAAGGATTTTCATTTGCAATGAATTTACCCGTCGATATTATTATAAATATAATTATTTTGTGGAGTTAATTATAAGTAAAAGTAGTAACATAATTATAAATATAATTATTTATATAAATAAGTATAAATATATTTATTTCTGTCCTTTTTAGCCCTTAAATTGATACGATTACAGATTTTCTATCTTATAAAAAACTTGTGATCGTGTTGATTTAAGAGCTAAAATAGATAGAAATAATAATAGGAATTTATTCAAAATTTGCAAAAGTATAGCATAAATATAGAGGAAATATTTGATCACATAATTTTGGTCAAGTACTGACTAGTTCAAAAGATATTGAATATAATTTTCTCAATTTCGTCCTATTATCCGAGATGACATATTATTTAATGTGAAAACGTGAGAACATAGCATTCAGCTAAGCCTTCTTTTGACATTTTAAATAATCTATCTTTTCATCTGAAGCCTCTATATATAAACGTATAAGCGAGAAGCGACTCGGCTTCATATGTCAATTTGCAATTTGACCAACTTATGAAAAATTATCATGTTGCCACATTTCTTTCTTCTCGGAGAAATGACAAATTATTAAATTTATCAAAGAAATAGTTAAAAATCTTGTATATTTTGTCATTATTCACTGTTATAATTTTTATTCTGACATTTTAAATTACTCTGTACGAGTAAATTTTTTTATTTTAATAATTCAAATTTTGTGCTGTAATGTTGAAATCGAGGTACCGTCAATGATAAAAGTTTCTCATTATAATTTAAGAAACACGAAAATTCTCCGAAAAAAAGCAACAGAAGTTGGAAAATACATTTCTACACTCTAGCTATGAATAAATAATAAGATTTTATGCAATCTTTATAATAATCATATATTAAGATATATGAGGAAAGTATATATTCGTCAATTTCGACTACTTTTTGCTCCGATTATAGGTGCTAAACATCCTTAATGATATCCATGTTTTAATTTAAAATTTTTTAGTTGCCCCCCGTTTCCGGTATTTCCGAGGGGTTCCCAAAACTGAAAGCATACCACCATCAGAAACTTTACATAGGCTTTCATGATAAATGTGTCTTCCCAACTTCTTAGCATTTTGAAAATAAAAGGAGTGGACGGGGTAGTCTGAAACACCCTGTATGTATACAATACATATCTGGCGTGAGAGGCGTGATGGAAACCGCATTTTTGCCGGATATGATACCGCGATACGTATTGATAGCGCAACCAGACGTGCCGAGATGTATTTATTTCGCCGTTGTCATTATTTCGGGGGTATATAGGTACACAAGGGTGGAGAGAGAGGGGGGGGGGGGAGAAGATCGGATCCGGTCAGTTCGCCGAAACCGCCGTTCGATACTCTGAAAATTGGAATGGCCGTCCCCTGCGCGATTTCGCAGACAATTCAGAAAATTGATTGCCTCCACACAACATTTGGAGGTTTATGGCTCTTGTACCGCAATTATCTAAAAGTTTATCAAGTATATAGTAAAAGTGATGAAGCGAAAGTAACAAATTCCACTAAATTTTATATTTGACTAAAAGATTGTTTAATCAGTTTAATGAGATGTGATAAGGTAAACTATCTATTTTGCAACTCTGTTATCCGCTCGCAAATATTTGTCTTCGATCAGGTATATAATAGAGTCGCAGATATCTATGTATTTTGACTTCGGTTCACTATGGAATACGCGCGCAAAAAGTACCATTTTTCAGGTCAGATTTTCACGAATTTTTCTTTTGTTTCTCAATATTTTGCCATAACTTTTCGGAAAGAATATTTCTCGAACACCCAACAGGATTCTGAAAAACACAGGAAAAATAAAAAAAGGACATCTTTTATATACTTTAAAAAATAAAAAAAAAGAAATTTAACAAAATAAAACCTTAATTAAAAAAATTTCATTGTACATTAAAATAAGTAATACTATATTGTTTAAAATATGTTAATGAAAATGGGTACTAATTAAAATTACGAGATGACTTTGCTAATGTAAATGTAGCGAACCTCAAATATTCGTTTTGGCAATTGTGGACAATGGAATTTGCGTAGCCGCTGTTTTGAAAACAATTTAAACTTTGTCGCCCAGAATGAGCTCGAGCGGCCATCGAGGAAGAACTCGAACAGACGAGAGCAAAGTCCTGACGAAGTCCTTACGTTTCCGCGAGGTTTTCCTTCGCTAGCGACTGAGATGAGTTAACTACTGTTTTCTGTTCGATATGAGGTAAGCAAGTCATGATTACGTTCCGAAAGTGGTTAAAAGTTAACTGTTTTCTTCGCGAAATTACCGTAGAATTGGTCATAAAACTCATATATAAATTGACGTGTTATTTCTTCATCTAATTTATTATATTTGAGTTCATATCAATTTTCTTTCTCAATTTAAGAGTAAAATATAAAGGAGGGTGGATAAAATGTGCTGATTTTTGCTCGAAAAGTCTAAGTTAAATATATATTCTTATATATTTAACTTACTGAATACGAAAAAAACGCGTCTTATTGGTTTAAAAAAGTGGTCAAAATTAAGTCACTTTTAATAGTAATTCAATTAATCTTGATTTTGCAATTATTTAATTATTTATATTATAGTTTAGTTTTATAATTCTTTTTATTGAAAACTAAACAAACACTTTTAATGAAACACTTTAAAAATGCTAAATCTAACGTAGTAAAATCAATATAATATGTAAATTAAAAAATAAATAGTCAATTTATTTAAAAATCTTAAGTCTCATCAGATGTGCAGCTTATAAAAATAATTAAATGTTGAGGAGAGAATTTCAAAAATATAAAAAACATATAGAAATAGATATTTCAACTTTATGTAACATTAACGGACCCGATCAACCAAGAAATTGACAAGATTAAGATTTTGATGACGAATAAAACGAGACGCTATACAGTATAATACGAAAAGTAATATAATAGGGCTCCAGGCAAAGGTCTACTATAAAAAACTTAACGCGTCTCTAGGTGGAACCTCACTGGTAGTGAAAGTGCATTCTAAGATATTTAAAACTGTACAATGTATACAATTGCATCTGATTAGGCTTAAGATTCTTTAATTAAATTGACTATTTATTTTTTAATTTTTATATTATACTGATTTGCTATGTTAGATTTAGTATTTCTAAAATGTTTTATTTTAAAGTGTTTCTTTAGTTTTCAATAATAGAAATTATAAACTATAATATAAATAATTATAACAAAATCGAATTAATATTAAAAATGACTTATTTTGATCATTTAAGGTAAATTTTAATCACTTTCTACTTAGACTAATAAAATGGGTATTTTCGCATTCGGCAACTTAAAAACTATAAGAAAATATATGTAACTTTTACGTTACACTTTCTGTGTAAAAATCAACATTTTTACCCACCCTCCTTTAGATATAATTTTACAATTATATTATTTAGTTTTATTAATATAAAAAAATTTATGTTTTATCAAATTTTATATTACATTTTTTAATTTTATAATTTTTCAATGAAAGAGAAAATATTTTTTTCAATTTAAAAGTAAAGTATCGTAAAATTTATATTTATTTCGCGGATTTATTTAGAAATTTAATATATTACTTATTTAATGTATTTTTTGATATTTTATGGTGAATTCTTATGATTTGAGTATTAACTCTTATGACTTTTTCATAAGTTGTTCTTATGAAAAAGGAATAAACATAAAACTATATATAACTATATATTATTTAATTTTATGAGTATAAAATTAAATTTATTAATATTAAATATATGTTTTTAATTTAAGAAGTAAAATTTATATTTGTTAATTTTTGAGAAGAAAAAAATTTTGGAATTGGATTTATATTTACCATATGGAGCTCTTGACACATCAAATTTAGACACATCTCGTGAACCAAAATTATTTTCCGTATCACCCTCTTTTATGGTACAATAAAATCGCTATGTATGTATCTCCACAGATCGTATCATTCGGTTGTCAGATTCAAAGAGAGAATGCGAACGCATTCCGCGGGAGTAAAAGTCACGTAAAGGAGACGGATCTTTTACGGGGAAAGGAAGTTCGCGGATCGAAGAAGTTCTCGTGAACGAATAACGTCATTACGTGAACGCGGAGAGATTTCCTCGTCGTAAGATATCCAAGCGGATATGCCGATCTCGATGCCGTCGCAATCAGCTTTGTGGAAGGAAAGAGCTTAACTTGCGTTCGCGAGCGAGAGATGTTATCATGTAAAATACATTTGAGAGAAAAGTTAGCTCTGCTCTCGCCTGCAAGAAAGACATGGGGTTTATCAACGCACGGAATGAAGGCGGATTATTACTCCGTTCGCGAAGAATGAAAGCAATTTCATAAGAAAGTTTCTGCGGGGATGTCTTGTGGGCAGAAATATTTGCGCGCGTTGTAATATAAAGAGGCTGATTTTCCTTCTGGCAAAAATGTAGAAAGAGAGAGAAAAACAATGGGGCAATAAACGTTTTAAAATTATGGAATATTATTTAAATAAATAAATACGTGTAAACATTTATTTATAATATATTTTATAATTATAAAATATTTTACAACATATTTATATAAAATAAATAAAAAGAATATGTAAAACCCATTTATGTATATATATATATATATATATATATATAAATAAATATATGTGTAAAAATAAAATATATAAAATTTGTATAAAACAATTATTTATAAAGCTCTTTAAAATCTACTGGAAGGCGAATGAGAAAATTGGATGAAGAATTTTGGTTAAAAATTGAGCAACAATGTTTTAATGAAGACGAAACTGGTGTGGCTTCTTCATTACAAGGGTTTCTCGAGTTAGTCGCCCGCGGCTTCCGGTATCCTATCCAGTAAGTCCAAAGAATTTCGAAACCGACAGATTCCGAGGCGAGGCATCCAAGTACTCCCAACTCTTGGAATTTCCCTACCGAGAGCAAAAGCCGACGTCTTAGACGTCGGCGTGGTGTGACGCTTTAGGCATCCTGCTTGGATTTCGACACAACGGAATTCCCTCTTCCGTCGGTATCGATCGGGCCGTATGAGGATTCGCGACATCCAATTTCCGATATTAATCTAGCGTTCTGACTATGACAATCGTCAACAGTCGAACAATATCGATGAATTCGTACATGCAACAAATATCGCGTCGACCTGCGATTGACAATTGAATCGTGAGTAATAAAATATCTAAATAGACTCTCAATTTTGCCAAGTTACAAACGGTCTGTGTTTTTCTTTTTATTAAAACATATCGCTCTCTACAAAAAGCATAGTCACTATAAATTACCTAAATAGCACACGATATTTCTGATAAATATTTTTATTTATTTTTTTGTAACTTTATATAAATATTTTACACATATTTTATATACATTAAAAGAAAACATCATAAAAATTATACTTGACATATTAAAATTTATAATAAAAAAAATTATTGCCGAGATATTTATAATAAATCTTTATAATCTGTTCAGTCTAAAATACTAAATATCAACAATATTACAAAAAATTTATGAAATATTTTGACACATACTTATGAAATATTCAAATAATATAATTATAATAATTTCGTATATATTTTATAAATATTGCGTGTTGTCTGGATATAAACGTAATTCGAAAAGGCGGAAATATATCTGATAGGATAAAGATGTCACAAAGACACGTGATATATGTAAATATATTTTCCGCGGCGAGTACTGTCTCTGAGTTTTCGACGGAAATGAGGCGTAGCGTAAAGTTGAGTCGACCGCGTGACCTAACCACGTGGTTCGCGTGATTTATGAATGCGGCGGCAGTGGCAGCGAACGATCTCGAAAAGCCGTTGCCGAGAATTCCACAAAACGGGAACGTAAATGATCGGCGAATGTACCTAGAACGGCCGTTGCTTTACGGCGTCATTTCACGGGCTGTTGGTCCAATCGGGCAACCGTTTCAGCGCTTCGACAGGAGCGGTAGAAACGGAGAGATATGTCCGCAAGTTATGCCCGTGCGTCGCTGGCGGACACATTTCCATCGGAAATAGAGTCGCGAGCAAGTTAAGGTGTGGCTGTTTGGAAATTTATCGGGAGTATCCAGTGAAATTTCTGTCGTTTGTGGGTTACATCTTAATCTCAATTTAAATGAACCCTCGTTAATTCATTTTGAGTCACGAATTTTTCTAATTGTCAGTATTTTATAAAACTTGGTATATAAGGGTTTTTGGGGTCGCCGATTACGAATCCGTTGTCAGATTTTCAAAATTCAGATCCAATATGGCAGACGAGATTTTCAAAATTTTACTTCCGCCATATTGGATCCCTATAATAAATTTTGAAAATTAAATTCTTTTTCCTTTAGATTCAGAAAAAATTTAAAAAAGAATACAACTGTTACTTTCAATTTAGAACAGAAAATATTGTTTTTTATATATTTTTTATCAAAAAAAGGAGGATTTAACAAAAACAACACGGTGGAAAATTCTGAAAAATACTTTAGAGTGTACTAAGATTATAAAAAAATTGCCCTATTTATTGTCATAATAGATTAGTAGAAAATGCATTTTTTTGTAAAAAAGTACTAATTTTGACTGTTTGTTTATATATGGTATTTTTGCAATTAACAATTAATGACTGTTCATATTTTTTTTACACTTATTGATGTTCTAGAGACTCTGTAGAAACAAAAAATCCGGTATTTGTTGATAAAAAAGTAGTTAAAACAATAAAAAACTACGAAAAAATGGTGGGTCTCTGGATGACCCGCTGTGACTCAAAGAGTTAAATTACGAGGCTTCAGAGAAATCAGTAAAATTCTCACTAAACGTTTTAGGATATAAAAAGTCGCATGAGAGTAATTGTTGGCAAGAAATAGTATTTGTAATGGAAAATAATACCTACTGGTAACTATGAAGATTTATAGAAATTATTACATAACTGCGTTTCTTATATCGTGTTGAGAGTTTACTTTAGTAGTATGAAAAATTAAGAATTTTTTGGAATTTTTTTAAGAATATTAGAAATTGAATTTTTTTACCATATGTTTTTATTAATATGATATTTAAATAAACAGTATTTTTAAATTTTGAATATTTAGCTTCTTTTTGTTCGATACGAGTCTTGCGTGTAGTGTGTTAAAAAATGGCAGTATAACACGTTATTCCTCGTGTCTGAAATAATAAAAACCGGTTAAATTTTATTTTGTAGGATATTTATGGAATACCGAATCCGGATACTTAATTTTATTAGAAAAAATTGTGAAAAATAATGTCATTTTAAAATTATTGATACTTTAATTTTGCTGAAATTTATTTTATTCTTGAAACACAAAAAATATTAATTTTTTAGTTCTATTTAGGTTCAAAAAAGTGGTCTCTTTTATTAAAAAACTGAAGTTATTTGGTCCATTAGTTTTCAAAATATCCGTCACATCAATTTTAGAAACAAAGTGTTTTGAGAAAAACGCATTGAAAATTTTTTAAATAAAGACTCGCGCTATTTTATTTAAATTTTAATAATCCCTTAATTTTGCGAATTTTTTAATAAAATTTAAAAGCCATATTTTTCAAATGTTACACTTTCAGAAAATGTAAACAGAGAAATCAATTTTCTTTTACCCTCTAAAACAGGCTGGGCCTTTAAGCTTTTTCCCCCTTTTTTTAAATATTTTAATAATAATATTTATGTTTATTAAATTTCATATTTTGGTATCAACATAATTTGTCAGAGCTCTCTCTTTCTCTCTCTCTTTTTTCCAAAACCATAAACAAACAACATGACAATCATGACAATGGTATCACCAAATGATCTTGAAGGTTGCCGCGAAAGTGTCAGTCGTCTCTTGTGCCCGGAATCGATCAAGTGCCCTTGGTCCAAAGGTCCCACATGATGCGAAATGCCTTACTTGACCCAACCATGTCAAGAGTCGTTCTCTCCGCGTCAAATTTTTCCTCCGAGAAATTCTCACCGCAGTGCTGCTAGTGACTTTTGAAATAGCCCAATGTCTCTGTCTCTTTTGCCTCCAGCTTTGAAAGAAGGGAAATAGAGATAGATAATTGGCTGGCTAAGCACTTGTCTCGAGGAATCCTTGAAGCTTCGTCATACCGTTGAAGAACGCGACGGGGAGTTGCAGCGAGGGGTAGATGGGGGGAGTGACCGAGGCAAGGCTCCGTGACAAATCTAAATCTCCGGAATTCACCCCTGAAGTTGCATGCGCCTTCTCGCGATGATAGTACCCAAAGTGCACGTTTGCATCTTGCCATTTTTCTTGGACTGTCATTACAGTAAAAAATAGCTGCAAAGTGTCTGAAGTTTTTTAAAAACTGTCAACTTTTAGAAGAATTTTCTGAATCTTCAGATATTCTTTTGAACTTTCAGAAAAATGACTCTGATTAAGACAGATGTCTGAAAGTACTTTCAGACACCCAGATCTGAAAACTTAGACAAAAATCCCAGGTAGAACAGAAAGTCACAATAATGTCAAAGTACGTCAAAATAACAAAAGAATGATCGAAAAGTGAGCTTTTGTAATCATATTCTCGTCATTTTGACGTTACTTTGATATTATCGTTGACTTCCTCTTCCACTTGGAACGTATCTGAATCTTACAGTAATCGTACGTTTATATGACTATCACTATTAATTACTAACTGCTCCGCTGTTATCTCAAGATATATTTAAACATAAAGACTACAACGTTGATGCATGCAAAATAAGTTAAATTTTAGAATATATTAAACTATAAAATAATTACCTTTAATTTTAATTACAATTGAAAGTTATTATCAGTTTTTAGAAATCATATATATGTATCTGCAGGCAAGAATGTGTATGTAAATTATTCTGCTTTGTTTGTAACTGATGTAAGAACAGATTTTCAACCTTTGAGTAGTCAGGATGAATGGAAAAGAAGTCGAGTTTGAAAGAAGTTACATTGCGATAAAAATCAATATAACTCTGGGGTTGGGTCCGATTGTGTGAGAATTTAGAAAACTTTTTGTGTACAGAATATATAAAAGAAATATCGTGAGAGAGAAAAACAAGGTATAGCTTTTTATTCCCAGATCATCTCAAATTCAATTTCATTGTTTGCGGATCAAAAAATAATACTTTTGCATACCCACATACACGTATCATAATCAAAATTTATTAATTAAAATTTTAAAAGTCTGAAGCACTTTTTCTCGGATATTTTCAAACTTTTAAGGCACATCTGTTATCACCGTAAATTGTACGGAAAAACAGTTTAATCTGTAAATGTTGAATGCGATGCACTCGTG
Organism: Anoplolepis gracilipes; assembly: GCF_047496725.1. Taxonomy (NCBI): domain Eukaryota; kingdom Metazoa; phylum Arthropoda; class Insecta; order Hymenoptera; family Formicidae; genus Anoplolepis; species Anoplolepis gracilipes. Next base: position 1,733,477 of record NC_132981.1, read on the forward strand.
TAGCATCAAGTTTACAACCATACAATATAAGATTAACTGGGACGCCATAAGCTTACCAGACGTTAGGAAGGCAAGAGCGTTCATGCATAAAGCAACAAGGTTGCTTGGCGTAGCGAGAAAACAGCGGTGGACCATTCTTTCGGGAAATCTTCAAGTCGCACGAACCACACTGTTATCTCAAGCATAATACTTGCTCTATATGTTACCGTTTTATTAATGTATTTGTTAAATATACAACGATATAGAACGAGTCCGGTTGATTAGACTTGGGAATTATTCACGTCATCTGAGTCGAAAATGATTCACTTATTCAGTGACCGCCTACATTTTATTACTACTTAAGGATGTTTAGTACCTATTTTTAAAAATATAGGAAGTTAATAAAATTTGCACAGATTGTTCTGATACATGTTCAGAGACTTATATAAAAACTTGAAGTTGGTTCACTGAAGCAATCAAAAGTTATAAGGATTTTAATTTTCAATAAATTTACCCGTTGATATTATTATAAATATAATTATTTTGTAAATCTAATTATAAGTAAAAGTATTAATATAATGATAAATATAATTATTTATATAAATAAGTATAAATATAATTATTTCTGTCCTTTTTAGCCCTTAAATTGATACGATTACAGATTTTCTATCTTATAAAAATCCTGCAATCATGTTGATTTAAGAGCTAAAATAGATAGAAATAATAATAGAAATTTATTCAAAATTTGCAAAAATATAGTTTAAATATAGAGAAAATATTTGATCACATAATTTTGGTCAAGTACTGACTAGTTCAAGAGATATTGAATATAATTTTCTCAATTTCGTCCTATTTTCCGAGATGACATATTATTTATTGTGAAAACGTGGCAACATAGCATTCAGCTGAGCCTTCTTTTGACATTTTAAATAATTTATCTTTTCATCTGAAGAAGCTTCTATATACAAACGTGTAAGCGAAAAGCGACTAGGCCTCATATGTTAATTTGCAATTTGACCAACTTATAAAAAATTACCATGTTGCCACATTTCTTTCTTCTCGTAAAAATGACAAATTATTAAATTTATCAAAGAAATAGTTAAAAATCTTGTATATTTTGTCATTATTCACTATTATAATTTTTATTCTGACATTTGAAATTACTCTGTACGAGTAAATTCTTTTATTTTCATAATTCAAATTTTGTGTTGTAATGTTGGAATCAAGGTGCCGCCAATGATAAAAGTTTCTCATTATAATTTAAGAAACACGAAAATTCTCCGAAAAAAAGCAACAGAAGTTCGAAAATACATTTCTACACTCTAGTTATGAATAAATAAGATTTTATGCAATCTTTATAATAATCATATATTAAGATATATGAGAAAAGTATATATTCGTCAATTTCGACTACTTTTTGCTCCGATTGTAGGTGCTAAACATCTTTAACATCCTTATCGTGTTACATGGATATAACAATTAAATGATTTCACATTGCGTTTTTTCTTTTCTAGTTTTTCTTTATTAGTTACTATTTTTTAATAATTTATTAAATAATAACATATTTAAATTATATGTTATTATCTTGTTTTGTAATATTCTTGGCAGGGAGGGGGAGAATTTTCTACGTGTGTTTTCTTAGGAAAATATAATTCCAAGCCACAAAATAAAGCACTATATATTGTTACTGCCATTCATTAAATATATAATGATATATAAAATCCGTCAACTGACTGGAATAATTATAATAATTAAATGACTTTTAATTTTAAGGCTACGGACGACTAAAGTACACAAAATAAATATGGACAAGTAATAGCCTAGGTATAGCTTTTTTAACTTCTCCGAACAATTTAAACATGTGATCTGTGAGACTAAAACCATATGTTGTCATACGCTGCTATGAACTGCGCTTTTTCATCCGCGTGCAAAGAGACAGTTTACCACACTGTCACGAAACAACGTGGTACACAAAATTTCTTGCAGAGATTGCCATACCTTTGTATTCTAAAAATTGTTGCCTAAAAATTCAGAGCGTCGTCAAATTAAACGTGACAGATTGTCGGTTTTGTATTTAACATTTTTTGGAGATTGCCGGAATTGCAACTAAATTATTGGAAAATAACCAGATAAAAAATTCAAAAAAAGTTAAACTTTTTTTATTTTTGACAATAATGATAATACAAAAATCTAAACATAAGCAATGTTAACTAACTGTCGTTAATCAATTTTGATAATATAAAGCTTTAACTAAAAAAAATTATTACTATTTTTGTTCTCGAGTAAATCAAGGAAATGATTGTTTATAAATCATGTGACAGACATGCTTGCTCGTGATTTATCGAAATGAAGATTACCGTGTTTGCAACTAACCCCGATTTTTAACTCTCGGTTTGAGGAGAATTTTCCGACTTTGTAAACAAACAACCTTATACATAAATCACACACATATCTAAAAGAATAATACTCCTACTTTAACTTATTTTCACCAAAAAGTAGAGATTGCTAATTTTGCTTCTAGATCCCTCATATATTGTTATTACATTGTAAGAAATTGTTTAAAAATTCACAAGTACATTTTTGTCTGGCCTTTCAGATCTGGATGTTTGAAAATAATTTCAGACGATCTGTTTTAATAATCAGACTCATTTTTCTAAAAGTTCAGAAAAATGTTTGACAATTCAGACATTCTTTTGAAAACTGTGTCTGTAAAAATACTTTAGACATTTTGTCTGCCTGTTATTTTTTACAGCGTATTAATTATTACATTTGTCAAATATATAACAATGTATAAGATCCGTCAGCTGATCAGGGTAATAATTAGATAATTTTTATTCGCATTGCATTTCTTTTTCTCCATTATGCGCATAATTATCATTTAAGGATGTTTAGCACCTACAATCGCAGCAAAAAGTAATCAAAATTGACGAATATATACTTTTCTCATATATCTTAATATATGATTATTATAAAAATTGCATAAAATCTTATTATTTATTCATAGCTAGAATGTAGAAATGTATTTTCGAACTTCTGTTGCTTTTTTCGGAGAATTTTTGTGTTTCTTAAATTATAATGAGAAGCTTTTATCATTGACGGTACCTCGATTTCAACATTACAACACAAAATTTAAATTATAAAAATAAAAGAATTTACTCGTACAGAGTAATTTAAAATGTCAGAATAAAAATTATAATAGTGAATAATGACAAAATAAGAAAATTTTTAACTATTTCTTTGATAAATTTAATAATTTTGTCATTTCTCCGAGAAGAAAGAAATGTGGCAACATGATAATTTTTCATAAGTTGATCAAATTGTAAATTGACATATGAGGCCGAGTCGCTTCTCGCTTACACGTTTGTATATAGAAGCTTCTTCAGATGAAAAGATAAATTATTTAATGTCAAAAGAAGGCTCAGCTGAATGCTATGTTGCCAAGTTTTCACAATAAATAATATGTCATCTCGGATAATAGGGCGAAATTGAGAAAATTATATTCAATATCTTTTGAACTAGTCAGTACTTGAGCAAAATTATGTGATCAAATATTTCCTCTATATTTAAACTATACTTTTGCAAATTTTGAATAAATTCCTATTATTATTTCTATCTATTTTAGCTCTTAAATCAACATGATCGCAGGATTTTTATAAGATAGAAAATCTGTAATCGTATCAATTTAAGGGCTAAAAAGGACAGAAATAATTATATTTATACTTATTTATATAAATAATTATATTTATCATTATATTAATACTTTTACTTATAATTAGATTTACAAAATAATTATATTTATAATAATATCGACGGGTAAATTCATTGCAAATTAAAATCCTTATAACTTTTGATTGCTTCAGTGAATCAACTCCAAGTTTTTATATAAGTCTCTGAACATGTATCAGAACAATCTGTGCAAGTTTTATTAAATTCCTATATTTTTAAAAATAGGTACTAATCATCCTGAAATACTCTACGTTATTTTTTTTATTTTACAATTTTTTTGGGACGAGAAGAGAAGGCAATTTTCTACGCGTTGGCCTCTCGTGCTAGCAGGAAAATATATAGTTCCAAAACGCAAAATAAGCTATCGTATATATTGTTACTGCTAATTACAGCGTATTCATTATGGCGGGGAGGAGATTTACCCGCGATACATAAATCATTTTGCAAAACGATTATCGTACACGTTTCCCGCGTTTGTAACACTCGCATAACACTGTGATACCGCAATGACCACTATGCGGAGGTGCTATGTGACCCCCACGCTGCCGAGGATCGGGATGCACTCGCGTGCGCGTGCAATGCGACACATTCTGTCGTCTTCTCTCGCGTGGAATTCCATGTGAAATACTGTTTAACGGACAGAGAGACAGAGAGAGAGAGAGAGAGAGAGAGAGAGAGAGAGAGGGCTATCATATCACTTTGTTTTTATTTTCGCCTGTGTGTTCCAGCCATTATATTTATTTAACGCTCTCCCGCTTTATCAAAGGAAGGTGAAATATGTTGATTTTTGCCTAGAAAGTGTAACGTAAGTGTAAGTTACATATATATTTTCTTATAATTTTTCAGTTGCTGAATATGAAAATATTTTTTATTGATCTAAACCTGTGGGAAAGTAATTAAAGTTGCCTTGAATAATCGAAATAAGTTATTTTTAATATTAATTCAATTGGTGTCGATTTTGTTGTAATTATTTAATTATTTATATTATAGTTTAGTTTTATAGTTTCTTTTACTAAAAACTAAAGAAACACTTTAAAATGAAACATTTAGACATGCTAAATCTAACATAGCGAATCAATATAATATAAAAATTAAAAAAAATAAATAGTCAATTTATTCAAGAATCTTAAGCCTCATCAGATGCAACTGTATACATTGTACAATTTTAAATGTCTTAAAATTGACTTCCACTACTATAGAGGTTCCACTTAAAGGCGCGTTAAGTTTTTTATAGTAGACCTTGGCTTGGAGTTCTATTATATTACTTTTCGTATTATACTGTACAGGGTGTCCGGTAATTACCGTATGAGCGCGCGCTGTATATAGTACTCAGCATATGCTAAGCGTTTTTAATTAATATTTAATAATTATTGCAAAAATCGCAAAATGGTAGAGGACTTTTATGTCCAGTTTGACTGCTCTATCTGCCCTAGAGAGGTGAGGCGGTAATTACCGGACACTCTGTATATAACGTCTCGTTTTATTGATCATTAGAATTAAATCTTAATCTTGTCAGTTTCTTGATTGATCGTGTCCGCTAACATAAAGTCGAAATGTCTATTCTTATATCTTTATTTATGTTTTTGAAATTTTCTCCTCAACATTTAGTTATTTTTATAAGCTGCACATTTGATAAAATTTAAGATTCTTGAATAAATTGACTATTTATTTCATAATTTATATATTATATTGATTTTGCTGTGTTAGATTTAGCATTTCTAAAGTGTTTCATTAAAAGTGTTTTTTTAGTTTTCAATAAAAAGAATTATAAAACAAAACTATAATATAAATAATTGCAAAATTCAACATTAATTGAATTACTATTAAAAATGACTCATTTAAGGCGAATTTTCTCAACTTTTTCGTGGTCTTAGACCAATAAAACAGGTATTTTTGTATTTGCCAACTCAAAAACTACAAGAAAATACATGTAATATACGTTACACTTTCTGGGCAAAAATCAGCACATTTCATCCACTCTCCTTTCTTTACTGTTCCTTTTTTATGTTTTACTTGACTCCGCGTGCATCGCAAGCGGAACGGAAAGTGATTTACAAATGTACATACACATGCATAGGTTGCATGCAAATAATCTCCTAAAAAGTCGTAATAACCAAAGGGAAATTGCGGTTCTCGTTTCAATTGCGGCGAAAGGTCTTCAGCGTGTTTAATTTGTTCCGAATTCCTAACTTATCACGTATGCATGGAATGTTACAGCAAATCGTGGTTCCGGAAGGATGCCGTTCCGCGTATATGGAAATTGTAGCGAAACTCGTTCGATCGAAATAACGGATAATCATGTACTTATACGGCCTCGCTATAAAATATTCATAATGTAAACATATGTTTTGTAAAATAATATGTGCACTTGTTGTCATTCGAAGCTTCAGTCTTTCTCTTCGAAAAATTTTCTCCTATCTAATTCTTTTCTGTTTTGAGTTATTTTAAGAAAGTAGTTTAAAACTTTAGATAAAAATCAGACTTTTGTCTGATCTGGATGTCTGAAAATAACTTTAGACAATTGTCTTAATTATTAATAACTTTTCTAAACGTTTATGTCTGGAAAGAATATCTAAAAATTTAAACAATTTTCTAATAATTCTGAATTTTTAGATTTAAGTGTCTACAAGTAATTTCAAACAAGCTATTTTAATTATCAAAGTCATTTTTCTAAAAGTTCAGAAGAATTTGTGAAAATTTAAATACTTTCTCAAAAATTCTGAATTTTCTAATTTGGATGTTTGAAATTACTTTCAGACAATCTTAATCATCAGAGTCATTTTTCTAAAAGTTCCAGAAGAATATTTAAAGATTTAAACAATTTTCTGAATTTTTAGATTTGAGTGTCTAAAAGTAATTTCCATCAAGCTATTTTAATTATCAAAGTCATTTTTCTAAAAGTTCAGAAGAATGTTTGAAAATTTAAACAGTTTTCTGAAAATTCTTAATTTTCAAATTTAGTTATCTGAAAGTATCAAATAATCTGTCTTAATCATCAGAATCATTCTTCTAAAAGTCCAGAGGAATGTTTGAAAATTTAAATACTTTTTTGAAAATTCTGGATTTTTAGATTTGAGTGTCTAAAAGTAATTTTAGACAAGTTGTTTTAATCATCAGAGTCATTTTTCTAAAAATTCAGAAGAATGTTTGAAAATTTAAACACTTTTCTGAAAATTTTTAATTTTCAGATTTAGTTATCTGAAAGTATCAAATAATCTGTCTTAATCATCAGAATCATTCTTCTAAAAGTCCAGAGAAATGTTTAAAAATTTAAATACTTTTTCAAAAATTCTGAATTTTCTAATTTGGATGTTTGAAATTACTTTCAGATAATCTTAATCATCAGAGTCATTTTTTTAAAAGTTCCAGAGGAATATCTAAAGATTTAAACAATTTTCTGAAAATTCTGAATTTTTAGATTTGAGCGTCTAAAAGTAATTTCAAACAAGCTATTTTAATTATCAAAGTCATTTTTCTAAAAGTTCAGAAGAATGTTTGAAAATTTAAATACCTTTCTGAAAATTCTGAATTTTTAGATTTGAGTGTCTAAAAGTAATTTCAAACAAGCTATTTTAATTATCAAAGTCATTTTTCTAAAAGTTCAGAAGAATATTTGAAAATTTAAACAGTTTTCTGAAAATTCTTAATTTTCAGATTTAGTTATCTGAAAGTATCAAATAATCTGTCTTAATCATCAGAATCATTCTTCTAAAAGTCCAGAGGAATGTTTGAAAATTTAAATACTTTTTTGAAAATTCTGAATTTTCTGATTGGGGTGTCTGAATATAATTTCAAACAATCTGTCTTAATCACCAGAGTAATTTTTCTAAAAGTTAAGAAGAATGTCTAAAAATTTAAACACTTTCTAAAAATTCGGACACTAAGAAAACTTCCAACACTTTATTTGCAGTTATTTTTTACACTGATATCAAACCAAAATTGATTGCACCAACACACAAATAACGCCTGTCTCTGTGATATTGCATCAAAATATTATTTAGCCGAACGGGATACGTCAATATCAATCTCCGTCGATATCGTTCGTTTCGCCAAAGTGATTAACGGGACAAAAAGATTGAATCAAATCGAACATGATCTCTCGAAGATTGTAATTCCGCCGAGCCAATGTCTCTACAAATAAAAGCATCGTTAAGATAACTAACCGTCGCCACCGGGATGGGTGGGTCCCAGCCGGTTCTGGGGGAGGACGAAGAGAGAGTTTGACGAAGTCGAGGTGGATCTCGGGGGTTGGGTCGAGGCCTCGGCTGGGTTGGGCAAACCGACCTAGATAAGTGAGTAGTGAATGCACTCGGTGCACCAGGCGAGCTTCCAGATTCTGTGCTGCATATGTCGGTGTTAAAACGCGCCATCGGTTCGCGGCAGGATAACGTAATTTTGAAGTACGAGTCGTTGGCACGGTTACACTCCAGGAGGCATGAAAAATTATGGTCGCGTTGAAAGATATATGGAAAAAGAAAGATACGAGCGTGTCGTGTCGCAAAATTGACAAATATTTTAAAATTTGAAATATTTGGATGACCTTACACGCGAATCAGAAATAAATACAGATTTTAAATATTATTAGAGTCTTTGTTTGTGTGATCAATTAAAATAATTATTTCTCTCTCATTTACACAAACAGTGAAATAATATTCGAACATTTTCATGAATGTGTATTCATTCTATTTATTTCTCCCTTTTTGTTTTTGTTTATCAAATTGTATTAGTTGTTTAACGAAACAAAATTATTTCTCAATAATTATTAATCAATAAGTTGCGCTTTTTAGATGTGTCCACTATTATTATAAATATTTTAACTATTGCATAGCACAATATGTGTATATAAGTAATACTTTTATTAACTTTATTTTGCATCAGAAATAAATATTTCAGAGATAGTTATATCTCGTTAGAAACTTGCATGCAATCAATTAAAATAATTATTTCTCTCTTATTTTATACGAACAGTGAAATATTATTCGACCATTATTTTTATGAATTTGTATTTATTCTATTTATTCCTTCCTTTCTGTTTTTATTTTGTCGAATTGCGTTAGTTGTTTAACGAAACAAAATTATATAAATAATTATTAATCAATAAGCTGCGCCTTTAGATGTGCCCACTATTGTTATAAATATTTTAATTATTGCATAGTATAATATAAGTCTACAAGTAATACTCTTATTAACTTTATTTTGCATCAAAAATAAATATTTTAGAGATAGTTATGTCTCGTTAGAAACTTTGCATGTAATCAATTGAAATAATTATTTCTCTTATTTTATATGAACAGTAAAATATTCAAACATTATTTTCATAAATTTGTCTTTATTATATTTATTTCTCTCTTTTATATTCGTTTTATATTCGTTTCATTATGTTAGTTATTTAGCGAAATAAAATTATTTAAATAATTATTAATCAATAAGCTGCGCCTTTAGATGTGCCCACTATTGTTATAAATATTTTAATTATTGCATAGTATAATATAAGTCTACAAGTAATACTCTTATTAACTTTATTTTGCATCAAAAATAAATATTTTAGAGATAGTTATGTTTCGTTAGAAACTTTGCATGTAATCAATTGAAATAATTATTTCTCTTATTTTATATGAACAGTAAAATATTCAAACATTATTTTCATAAATTTGTCTTTATTATATTTATTTCTCTCTTTTATATTCGTTTTATATTCGTTTCATTATGTTATTTAGCGAAATAAAATTATTTAATTATTATCACATAAGCTGCGTTTTTTTAGATGTATTCACCGTGTTATATATATTTTAATTGTCATATATTTAGATACGAGCAATATTCTTTATTTCGCACATACATAGTGACACAATTTTTAATACATACTTCTGACATACATCTGACATATTAAAAAAAAATCTGTAAATATAATAATAATAAACTTATCGTTGTAATAATGAGAGATACATCGTCATGACTGACAATTTTCTCCGACTGACGTTACAAACGAATATCACGAATTGCATAAGAATGCTGAAAAATACTAAATGAAATACGACGCTTGAAAGCTTTATAACCGTCGGACGGTTTTCTTCGCGATGAATAGAAATGGAAATCGCTGAAAATCGCGGCGATCGTCGACAGGCAAGATAATCTTTCCGAGATTCAGTCAGCAACGGTAAATTAAGCACGACTAGGAAAGATAAATGGTGTAAGTTAACCCCAAGAGATAAAGTACCCTGTGGCTCGAATGAAAAAGATTTATCATGCGAAATAGGAATACGGTATATCGAAAATAAAGGTAGTAAAGAAATACATGTTGGTGTGTGCTTGTATGTGTGTGTGTTTGTGTGGTATATAGGACTCAATAATGCATTCCCGAAAAGTGCGTCCAGCTTTGTTTTCAATTACGGCAAATAACGTTGCTTCAATCAAATTACGAAAGAGAAAGAGAGAGAAATCGAGAAAAAAAAGAGGAAGAGAAGGAGAGAGAGAGAGAGAGAGAGAGAGGGAAATCACATTTTATCAAACGATTAAACAATTCTCTCACATATGTGCTCTCGAATTTTCCGACGCAATAAACTCTCGGTTCAATCGCAATAGAAAAGATTCGTTTAACAGTTTATAGCGTTGGCTCTAACGAAATACAATTTGTACGTTCATTAAAATTACCGGCTGCGCGGCCAGACTCCCTGGTAAAAAAATAAAAAAAAAAGCCTCCTGCTTTCGTGCTTTTATACGAGAGAGGTGCTTTATGCATATATATTCTTCTCGCTTTAAAACATTTCACGGCAAATTCGATCGCGCGCGCTTTTTCGCGAGATCCGTTAATTGAATCAATTTTTTTTTGATCCCCCCACGAGAGGAGGAGGGGGGGGGCAAACATCTGGAGAAAACGTGGGTGGGAAAATTCCAGGCGGGGGTCGGCATAATCAAATCTGCTCGGTTGCATCTCGCAAAATGTCGGAGCAAATTCTACACGCGAGCACTCTGGTTTCTCTCTCTCTCTCTCTCTATCTCTCTCTCTTGTCCCCTTCCTCAAAGTGTCAGATGAGAGGATATCGTGGATGCAGGGCGCAATAAAGTACGAGAGAGAGTACGACCCTCTGCGAAGTAACTTTTCCGGGGCACGGGACAGTCGCGAGGAAACAAATCGCGACCTGACGTTTATCTTCCACGTCAGCTTGTCTCGCGCGCCTTATTGTACAATATCATCTTCCGTAGTGGACCAGAGTCTTTCGAAAGATATACTGAATTTTCCCCCGACGTAGACTTAACCCTTTTACAGAGAACACGAGATATATTCCGTGGAAGTGAAAAATATTTAACACGTGCGTTCTATAAAAAGAACGACGGCCGCGGAAAATTTATGCGACTTGTATAAAACATTATCTTGCTTTTATTTATTCGCTGTAAAAATTTGCCTAAGAATTCAGATACATTTTTGTCTGAATATTCAGATCTGACAATGAGTGTCTGAAAATAAGTAATTTTTTTTTTTAATTCAGGAAAATGTCTGAAAAATCAGATAGTTGTCTGAAAATTCTGACAGTGTCTGAAAGTTCGAATAGTCTGTATGAAAATTTCAGACACTTTGCCTGCAGTTATTTTTTACAGTGACTATATTTTATACAGTAACTATAAAATTCAGTATTATAAAATATAGTAACTAAAAAATTCACACATATGTCTGAAAAATCAGACAATTTTCTGACAATTCTGTTTGAAAGTTCGGACGTCTGTATGAAAATTTCAGATACCTTCTCTTCAGTTATTTTTTGTAGTATCTATATATTTTATACAGTATAATTATAAAAAATTTAGACATATTTTTGTTTAAATTTTCAAATATGGGCATCTGAAAGTTATTTTATGCAGTGTTTCTGAAATAATGTGAAATGTCAAACGTACATAAGACGCACGTGTTAATTGACGCGAGGAATAATATACAACAATTGATTTTTTGTTTCGCGAAGTATAATGATAAACGAATCTTGTCCGGGTCAGTCGTTCCACCAACTACCGGGAGTAATTAAGAATAGTCGATAATTAACTCCCGTCCCTGAGTATCTTTCACGATGCGGCAGGAAGCAATTGCAAAGTACCGTGTTCATTAAAGTCGCGCTTTGAGGGAGATCCGCTTCTTTCTCTATTAACTCGTTTAAGTTAATTAATCGCGATTCAGCCGAATATTACACTGTTCCTTTATTCGTTAATTTTCTTTATATTCCATATTACATGATGGAAAAATTTAATATAATATAAACTAGAGATATATACAGGGTGAAACATTTTAAATGCTACTTAAAATATTCTCTTCGAAATTAATTATAATTTAAAGGCAACCGGCGCGGCGACTGTACACAGTGGGAAATAAACATGGATAAATAATAGGGACTTTCTGTCTCGTATAGTCTCCTTGCGTTTTCTTCTCCTCTTACTTTACGTTTCTTTATTTAAATTTTATTTTCCTTTAGTGATATATGATGGTTACATTGTTGTATTTTTGCACCACGGAAGAATTTTTATGGGCAGCAACCGTTAAGCAGGCTCAAATACGGAGATGTGAATGTAAAATGTCTATTTTGTATTTTGAATTTAAAATGCATGTTTTCAAAAATTATTTTATATTTGTATTTAAATAGGTTTTATTACCGATTTTTTATTTCAAATGCATTTTTCTTGTAAATTCAAAAATTAATCGAGATATCGCTAATAGTTTGAAATATCAATAAATCAAGAGATTTATGTAATTTTACTGCATTTCACTTGTTTAACTTGCAAAATAAATCCTAGATTAAAAGTTACAGTAATGTTCAGTATTTATTTAAATGCGCGCATAGCTAATTCATTGCCACCATTCGTGCAACGTATATTATGTAGTGAGAATGTAGATGCGATTTTACGTAAAAAATAAGAATGGATAAGAGAAGATCTAATTTAACAAATAAATATTATAGTAAAACATACAGATAAGAAGAAAAATACAAATTGAAATATAAATAAATTAAAAATGTATATTCAAAATTATATTAAATTAAAAAATATATATTTAAAAAATCATTTTAAAAAACTATTTTAAAAGTGCCCATTTTCCATTTCCTATTTTAAATGGATGTCTAAAAACCATTTTGTATTTTACATTTTTAAATGTAAATGTTCTAACAATTTTGCATTTTTTATTTCAAAGGAGTTTGGACATTATTTTGCACATCTCTGCTCATACGATATACTGATTGTAAGTCATCGTAATTTCGAGACAGTAATGATTCTTTTTAAAAATGGAAGCATGCGATTATTTACATGTACGATATATTATTTACATGTATACTCGACGATTTTGTGTTTGCTCTTTCATCGTTTCATGTGAAAGCTTTGGTTAATGTGAAGTCTGTTTGTTTCTCTCCAAAACTTGACGTTGTACAAAAAAAAGTTTCAAACAAAATTTAGAGGGTTTTGAAGAAGGAGAAAGTTGATATACTAATACTTATCAAGTCTCTTTGGATGTTTTCTTGCACTTATTTTTCTTTCAGTTTCAACTTATTTCACATGTTGATTGATCATTTCTCTGCTCAATTTGAAGTAACTATTAATTTTTTTTTTAGAAAACTTTAGATTTTAGGAGAAAAATGAGTAAAAAAATGAAAAAATGTGATATCTATCGATTAAAATTAACAAATATGTTTTTGTCTTTTGAAAAAAAAAACTTCAAATACAAGGGTGCAATACAAAATTATTCTAATCTTAAATCAAATATCATGAAGTTTTACAAAAAAGTGTTTCAGACAAATTTTAAAATTATTTTAGATAAAATTGACGGAGTTTCAAGGAGAAAGAAAGTTGATAAAATTGAATTTCAATTAAGATTATTTTTCAAGATCATGTAAAAGTCAATCCAATTTTTTAAAATAAATTTATCTGAATTTTTAAAAATATAAATCCGTTTCTTGCAATAATTTATAAAATATTTTATACTTTAATTTGACAAAATTTTACATAAGCTATATAAAATATTTCAAAAAATACTTATTTTTCAATTATCTCACTTCAATACTTTTATATACAAAATAATTATAGGAATTAATTAGTGTAAAGAAAATATATAGTTGTTTAAAAAAAATGTAGCTATTCGTGGTAAATTCATACTTTATAAAATAATAATAAAGGAAGGTGGGTAAAATGTGATGTTTTTTGCCTAGAAAGTGTAACGTAAGTTACATATATTTTCTAATTACTGAATACGATAAGTTTTATTGGTCTAACCCCGTGAGAAAGTGGTCAAAATTCGCCTTAAAGGGGAATAAGTCACTTTTAATAGTAATTCAATTAGTGTCGATTTTGTTATAATTATTTGATTATTTATATTATAGTTTAGTTTTATAATTTCTTTTACTGAAAATTAATTAAATTAATATTAAAAATGACTTATTTCGACCATTTAAGGCAAATAGTGTCGATTTTGTAATAATTATTTGATTATTTATATTATAGTTTAGTTTTATAATTTCTTTTACTGAAAATTAATTAAATTAATATTAAAAATGACTTATTTCAACCATTTAAGGGTTGACCACTTTCCCACGGGGTTAGACCAATAAAACCTATCGTATTCAGCAATTAGAAAATATATGTAACTCACGTTACACTTTCTGAGGAAAAGTCAGCATATTTTATCCACTCTCCTTTCTATAAAGTACTAGGTGCAAGGAAATAGATTCTACCTAAATATCGATCGCAAAGTTAAATCGGTGAATGTAGGTTCAATGAATTCACAAGTCTGCAGCTACCGGGTGGGACATCTCCCGCGATTGTCGGGACGTCGGAAATCCGACAATAAGCACGTGCCGACAAGCCGCGGAGCGGGCGGAAGAGGAGAACCAGTTTGCAGGATTAACTCGTTTTTCATCTACAGGCAGTTCGTACTGTGTATTTCAAGTATGCGGAGGCTTTATTACCCGCGCTTCGTTGTATCCTGCAACGGAATTTATTAATAGCATTAAAAGCAACAACTCTCTTTACCTGCGACATGACAGTCATGTTTGCATTCACGTTATTAATTGATGTCTTCGCCAGCGGCCGAAAAAAATGGAATGATAGAGAGAGAGAGAGAGAGAGAGAGAGAGAGAGAGAGAGAGAGAGAAAAAGGCAAAAATAATCGGAAATCCTTTTGCTTTGCAAGCACCCCGTAAAAAAATGTTGTGATATTTGAAAAAATTCCGTTTGGGCGACGAAGAAAAATTCCATCACGAATATCGTTTATTTATCTATTTTTTCACGCGTGCACATATTTTTAACGTATTTATTTGACCCGGAAAAATAATACATTTTTTTACGTATAAAGTATACCTAGATATTGATAAAAATATAAATATAAGGTACACGTAAACCGTGTTGTGCGCTAACGACGTAACAAGTAAAGACTAGATTTTAAAAATGAACATTAGGTGTAACGAGAAACGAGAATATGCTCGGCATAATTAGCTGGTTGGAATTACAATTAGACAATTCTGAGAAGCACAAGATGCTCATTTCGCGTTCTGAAAAATGTAAAGCTATACATATCTAATTCAACGAGCGAGACAAGTGCTTCATATGCATTTTTTTAACCTATTTATTCTATTTTAAAAAGAGAAACCTTTGCTCCGAATAAAAGCATCAGATATATGCAACATGGAATTTTGTAAAAAGGAAAACATTTTTATAAAGATCATTATTTTATTATTAAAACGTTAATATTATGCGTAATATATTTTAATATATTAATTAATTTATTTTGATATTTATTTTAATTACTAATTAATTTTAATATATTTACTCTTTTCCTTTTTTTTCTCTCTTTGTCAATTAACTGTTGTCCCCTCAAAAAGTTATATAAATACAACGTATTAATAAAATTATTTTTTGAAGAGGCAAGATTTAAAGAGAGAGAGAGAGAGAGAGAGAGAGAGAGAGAAGAAAATAAATATTAAAATATATTATTAATACTAAAATTTTTTCAATTTCAATGATTTATAAATTCGCAACAAAAATGAATGTCTCTCTGTTTCTCTAATATTTGTTTGTATAAACTTATTACAAACTTTTTCAAGGATCAATGAAACCTGGATCCTTAATCCAAGAAACTTTGAACTTAAAGTTCTTTGTACGATCTTTTCTAAACTGAGAGAAAATTTCGGAAAAAGAGCGGTATCCCGGAAAAAGAACCTAACCATCCGCTGGCACGAGGGTGGAGAAAAATCTCGGGGAACATGAAATCCCGAGGAAGAAGGAAACCAACCGTCGTTGAGGACATGAACGAGAAAATTTGCCGAAAGTCGAGGGAAAGAGAGGGCTCTTCTCTGGCGGAGAAATTTTCTGGAAAACGAAATCGTGGAGAAGAAGAAGAGAAAGAAAACTTCCCGACGCGAAGACTCTCTCGCCTGATGCGAAAGAGATTGAATGTTTAATACGTGCGGAAACGCCATGCTGGCTCGGACCCTCGGAAAAATATTGTCAAGACCCTTGTGGCGGTCGGTCTTTATCTCGTTGATCTTCAGGAAACGGAAACGGTCGCATATGTAGCTCGTGCGCATTTCCATTTCCACTTTTTGCGCGAAAGGGCAAGACGTGGCCGCACAGAAAACGAGAAGAGGGATAGACAGGGATAGACAGATTAGCACTTTACCGAGGTACGATTTAATCTCTGCTCGCCGCAGGCCTCTCTCACAAAACCGCCCTCCGAAATCCTCTTCTCTCTACCGTCGTCTTCCCCTCCTCCTTTTTCACCCCCTCCTTCCCTTTCGTCCCTTTACACAATTCCTGCGGCAGAATTACGTGCAAACTTTCGTTTGAAAGCTCGCCTCTCATCAAGTCGTTCTCGAGGGCGACGGTAGACCCAGTCGTTTAATATAAACGGGTCCTGTCTACCAGAACGATTGATATCGAGAAAAGAAGAGACACATGGCTTTAAATCTCAATTGCAGTGAAGTGGAAAATCTACGTGCGTTTATCGAAACGTTTCTATCGATATCCGAGGAAATCTGCGACGTCTAGTCTCTCCTTCACAGTTATTTGACGTCGATTATTCATGATCGAGACAAGAGGGAGATGGATGACTGTTGGCGATATGGGTGACTACTTTAATTCTTTGACAAAAGAGAAGCGTCATTTCTAAGATAATATAATTGCTCCGAAAATATCAAAACATCTCTCTTGTCTTTTTTATCAAAGAGGAATGATATGTCACCGTCCATTATATTTATTGTATCGCGACAAAAAATGTAGTCCAAACTTTGCATGAGGAATTTTTCTCTTAAAATTATTTTCCTAAAATCACTTGCCGTTGTTTTACTTTGCGAGTTATTAAAATGGAGCTTCTTTTTTTATCTTTCCTTCCTCATTTCTTCTTTTTCTTCATTTCTTCTTTTTTTCTACTTATAGTAATAATTGGAACATTGAAGTAGTACGAGAGATCTTCTCAAGTATATTTATATCAAAATGCACAGCGTTTTTACTCGATATAAAAAATTAAAAAAACACAATACAGTAAAATTATAAAAAATGACCTTATAAATAGTGCTCTTCGCGGTAAGGTAGCAAGACATGTGAAGACAAGAAAAGACTCCACCAGCGTGCGAGTTTCCCACGCGCAAAATAGATTGGCTAGTCTTTGAAAGAAAGGTCAAAGTTGCATCTTGCGTCTGCCATCAAAGAAGGATTAATGAGAAAACTAGACTCGTATAAAACGAAGAGAAGACTTGCGATAATACTAATGAAAAATGATGAGTCGAGGGCGTTTGACAAAATGACGTGTCTGCGTCCATTCATTCTTCAATGGGGTTCCAATATTTGAATCGGGGTTGAAAGTTTTCGTCTCGGAAGCCCCAGACTCGCAAAGTGTCACTGTTGGGCGATGATCGATGAATCTACCGCGATGTTTTATATTACAACGGATATACATATGTATATACAGTCGCGAAATAACATCCGCAATCAATTACGACGTCGCGACTACGTAACGAAAACAGAGTCGTTCTACCTCGTTACTCTAGGGTCTTCTTCTCAGTCCGTCGTCTCTTGACAGAAGCGTGGTGACTTCTCTTTTTCATATACATGATTGCGTACGCGGGTAGTACACGTATATGTATGTGTATGCATGTATATGGGATCTACAATTTTTAACGCCGGTTATTATGAACGGCTAATTTTTGTAGAGAAGTGCTCATGGCAAGATTACTCTCGGTTGGTTGCCAGCGTCCTTCCGAGAGGAGAGCGAGCGTATATAATTTTTCTGCTCTTATCGGGGATCGAATCCGGGACCTTTGGCTTAGTAGATCGATGTCTACTGTGCCACGCTTCGCCTCAGTGTAAACTCTAGAGTAACCGCTACGAAATAAAAAAGAGAGCGATAGAAAAGACAGACAATTCCGTAATGACGTGGAATTACTCTCGTAAAGTGAGATGGAAGGCGCTCTTAATTAATCGATGTTCCTGCAACAAGAAATTGACCATCATAAAGTTTGCGAAAAGGAAAACCGAAGCGAGTATCTCGGCGGACTTTTTCCGTCAACGTTTCCGACTAATTGACGTGCCAATACGATGTCTGTTTGCCATACTCGGAACTGGTAAAAGTATCGTACTGTACCGGTGAATTCCGAGGGTTCTTCTCCGGCACTCGGGTCACGTTTCGCGCGAGAGGGATGCTGCGTAGAATGCCAAGCTGATGGATCGGCTCGGAAAATACCGGAAGGCCTATCTTCCTCCTTACTCCCTCTGTCCCGCCTCCTGGAAATCCCGCTCAAATCCCGAAGAATCTCTGTTGCCGCGCGAACACGGGAGCCTGTAATTAGTCTGTTCTGAGGCAAACGCGATCGATCAACCGGACTCAGCGCACTGACAAGTGTGAATCAAGAAGGATCGTTCGACGATATCGGTGACGTTAACCGCGATACATGTTTCGGGTGTGTAAGTATCGTTTCGGGAGAAATTTACTACTTTCCTGACAAATATACTTCTGTCAGTCATATTTTATTATTTTGTTTAAGGATGTTTAGCACCTACAATCGGAGCAAAAAGTAGTCGAAATTGACGAATATATACTTTTCTCATATATCTTAATATATAATTATTATAAAGATTGCATAAAATCTTATTATTTATTCATAGCTAGAGTGTAGAAATGTATTTTCCAACTTCTGTTGCTTTTTTTCGGAGAATTTTCGTGTTTCTTAAATTATAATGAGAAACTTTTATCATTGACGGTACCTCGATTTCAACATTACAACACAAAATTTGAATTATAAAAATAAAAGAATTTACTCGTGCAGAGTAATTTAAAATGTCAGAATAAAAATTATAATAGTGAGTAATGACAAAATATAAAAGATTTTTAACTATTTCTTTGATAAATTTAATAATTTGTCATTTCTCCGAGAAGAAAGAAATGTGGCAACATGGTAATTTTTCATAAGTTGATCAAATTGCAAATTGACATATAAGGCCTAGTCGCTTCTCGCTTACACGTTTGTATATAGAAGCTTCTTAAGATGAAAAGATAAGTTATTTAAAATGTCAAAAGAAGGCTCAGCTGAATGCTATGTTGCCTCGTTTTCACAATAAATAATATATCATCTCGGATAATATGACGAAATTGAGAAAATTATATTCAATATCTTTTGAACTAGTCAGTACTTGAGCAAAATTATGTGATCAAATATTTCCTCTATATTTAAACTATACTTTTGCAAATTTTGAATAAATTCCTATTATTATTTCTATCTATTTTAGCTCTTAAATCAACACGATCACAGGTTTTTGATAAGATAGAAAATCTGTAATCGTCTCAATTTAAGAGCTAAAAAGGGCAGAATAAATATATTTATACTTATTTATATAAATAATTGTATTTATCATTATATTAATACTTTTACTCTTATAATTAGATTTACAAAATAATTATATTTATAATATCGACGGGTAAATTCATTGCAAATTAAAATCCTTATAACTTTTGATTGCTTTAGTGAATCAACTCTAGGTTTTTTTATAAGTCTCTGAACATGTATCAGAACAATCTGTGCAAATTTTATTAAAT
Source organism: Anoplolepis gracilipes (assembly GCF_047496725.1). NCBI lineage: Eukaryota > Metazoa > Arthropoda > Insecta > Hymenoptera > Formicidae > Anoplolepis > Anoplolepis gracilipes. The sequence goes on from NC_132981.1 coordinate 1,753,233, forward strand.
TCCTATATTTTAAAAAATAGGTACTAAACATCCTTAAACCTCACGCGCAAATTCTTTCGCTATCTTTTATAATATATATATTTTATAAATTTTAATTATAAAACAGAATTAATTTTACTTTATTTGTTGGATTCATATCTTATTTACATAGGATTTGAACCGAGAATGATTTGCAAAATTTTTTTTCTTCTGGAATTGAATCAGAACTTTATAAAAAATATTGTTTTTTCTGAGACACTGAACTGGAGAATTAAAAAATATATTTTTGCATTAATTATAAAAATATATTCTCTCTCTGTTTCTAAGTTACTTTTGCTCGTCGAATTTTATAAAGCTGTCAGTGTGTAACGATACCGACGTCAGGAGAGAACATCGACATACAGTCAGGCAGTTGGTACTGGCGGAATAAGTACGTCTATATCCGCGAACCTGCGTATGAAAGTTGTCTCGAAACGGTTCGGTGAGTAGGTTGCCGAAGTATTCATAGCAAGTCCATCAGTGTCTCACGCGGGCATTGTTGGCGGCGATGAATAACAATGCTGAATGCTCGTCATTCTGACACGCGCAGTCAAATGTGTATTCGTGGCTAATGAGAACGTCGTCCCAAACGTCACCTCTGTGGAAGAGAACCTTTTCCCAGATCGATTACATGTAGATCGTACATCAGTGATATTTGAAATTGCGAGACGCGAGTTGGGAGATGATAATAATAATAATAATAATACAATTGCAGATGTACGAATAAAAATTGATGGTAAATAAAAAAATATTTGTCGTTTAACAAAAATCTTATTAAAGACACGCTCTATGAAATATGTTCAATACTATAACAAATAACTGCTGGCAAAGTATCTGATGTTTTTTTACAAACACACTGTCCGAATCTTCAGACAGAAAAAAATATCTGAAAATTCAGACATTTTTTCTAAACTTTCAGAAAAATGACTTTGACAAATAAGACAGATTGTTTGAAATTATTTTTATTTAAACATCCATATCTAAAAATTCTTAGGCAATTTTTGGAGTGAAAAAAACAGAAGAGTTAAAGTAAGTGAATAGTAGATATACAGGGTAGGCTATCTTAATTTTTTCATTGAAATAATTCGAGATGAGCTACAAGAATATGCAATAAAAAATTGGGTGTTCCATTTAAAAAAATTGAGGTGACCTTCACGTGACCTTCAAATGACTCTTCAAGGTCAAACCAATGGTACCATTTTATGGCCCCCTCGAAACCATACAACTTTTGTATAAAACTTATGGGATTCTGAGATATTTCAGTGGAAAGATTACAATGGCCTACCCTGTATTATAGATGCGGAAGAGAATCTCGCGCGATATTTAGTCTTGCGGTTGACAATCGGCGAAATATATTGGCCATTTCCGTTCGAGCGTCAAACGCGGGGATGATACACGTTCCTTTTCACGGCCCCCTTCCATTCTCATTTGACGTAACGTAAAATACACCGCCCGAAACTCCGTGCCGTCGTCATTTTCCTGCCGGCTATTTACGCCTGGCCATTGTTTGAGGGAGTCGCGGATTAATTTCCCGGTGTGCGGCGGAAGGGGACAAGCGACGGGTCGAAGGGCACAATGTATGTGTGTGTGTGTGTGTGTGTGGATTAATTTGAGATTTTCTTATTACACACAGAGGTGGTCACGTATAACGCGACTCTCGCGAGGGGTTCCTGAAATAATGAGATTTCTTTACTTATTTTTTCGTGCGACAAGCGAGAAAATAAATATTACACTTTTATCGGATTATGTCTGTCGCATCTCATTTAATTTCTCAAAATTCTGTTTAAAAATTTATGTTCTCTTTTTAATCCCTCGTAGTTTTAATCTCGTGTAATTTCTGTTTTTTTTTTTTTTTTTTTTTGCTGAAGTTATTTACATATTATTATTCATGTAAATCTTACACTGTAAAAAATGACTGCAGACAAAGTGTTTGAAGTTTCTTTATACATTTAAAAAGATTGAAGAATATCTGAATGTTCAAACATTCTTCGGAACTTTCTGAAAAATGACTACTTAATTGCAAGACAGATTGTTTGAAATTACTCAGATTATTTAGAGATCTGATAATTCAGACAAGAATTATTGGAATGTCTGAATTCCTAGATAATTTTTTTCAGTGATATATTTTTGTAATATATCTTTTTTTATTATTACAAGAGAGAGTTTATGTCGGATACTCTTACAATTAGTATAATTATTCATATAAGTTTCTGGGTTCTAAGTACTTAATTCCGTTGATAAGATAGATTAATAATAATGACATTTAATATGTCAATATGCATCGCAGTTTTTATGGATTATTTAATTACATAATTACAACCATCCATCGTCGAATGAAAAAAGGAATGAAAATACGGGACAGGTGTCGCGAGACGCTTGTCGTTGACACTCGAATATTGCGAGTTGTACCAAGACACGCAATGCTCGTGCAATCATTGTAACTGGAATTTAGAAGCCGTCGTTTGTTACCGCAAAGCGACGCGGAAGTATTACGAAAGAGCTTTTAGATGTCGCATCTGAGATATGCGGAATACCTATGCGGAATACGCAGCTATTCAGCGTTTTACTGGAATGTATGTATGTACAAGAACGGGACATCCCTGTATTTTGAGTGGTGAACTCGCGGAAGGGCGTACCTACCACGTCTTGCTTGAATATTTCCGTAATGATGCACGAGCAAGATACCGGCGAGAGAGTATAAGCTGAGAGAAAGATAACGCTTAGAAAGCTTCGCCACAACACAATATATGTATAGAATATATATATATATATTTTTCGCCCCGCGTCGGAATGTCTTCTTCAGCTGGTAAAATGCTGGAGAAGCGAGTCCATTCGAAATTGTCATCTCGATTATTTTCGGAATATTCTCCTCCCCCCTCTCGTGGTTTTCGTATAACTTATTTATTTCCCACATAGCACACAATATTTATAAAATATACACCAAATATTTATACATAATAATTATTTATTTAAATATTTTATAAATATTTATCGAAATATTTCATAAATATTTTTGTAATCTTAGATTAAACAGATTATGAAGATTTATTATAAATATTTTTGCAAATATTGGAGAAATATTTTACAAATATTTATTTTTTTCACTTATAAATATTATCATCATAATATCACAATATTATATAAAGTTCTTAATACAGGGTGTTTCAGAACACCCGTCCATCCCTTTTATTTTGAAAAGGGGTGATGCTAAGAAGTTGGGGAAACATATTTATATATATGTATATATATGGGGAAATATATTATATATAATTTTTTGTCAAACAAAAGTTGTTTCTTTTTAAAAGCTCTAGCCAACGATATCCATGTCACCCTATGTTGCAATTTAAAATTTTTGAGTTGCCCCGTTTCCGGTATCTCCGGGGGGTTTCCAAAACTGGAAGTACCATCGTGAGAAACTTCAGATAGATATACATGATAAATATATCTATTTTAACTTGTTAGTATCATCCCTTTTCAAAATAAAAGGGGTGGACGAGTGGTCTTAAACACCTTGTATTAATAATATTTCGAATATAGTTTTTATGATTTTTTTGTTTTACTGTATATAAAATACATGGAATATTCATAAATACTTTTTACTATTTATTTTTTTTAATATTATATAAATTTTAATAATTCTAATCATAAATATCGTGCGCTGGGTTAGAGATAAAACTGATGGGAAAAAAAGAAAAAATTTGTAAATTTTTCATAACGTTTTTCAAAAGTAATCGACATCGAATTAAATTTAACTTTACAAAGACGAGTAGAAGAAATCAGTGCCGACTCATCAGCATCGTAAACAAGTGCGTATACATGTAACATGCGTTTTTACAATAGCGAGAGAGAGAGAGAGAGAGCTAAAGAGAGTTAGAAAAGTCATCGTTACAAGAGACAACCATGTCACATTCTGCAATTTTTTAAATTTCGTAGACGCGAAGGTCAAGTTAATAGAACACGTGTTCGCACTTCGATATTTCACTCTTCGGTGGTTTCTTTTTTTTGTGTTTTTTTTTTACGCACCTTTTATCGCTGATTCCAGACAGCGGTGATATTTTCCCTCGGTGTCGTTTAAACGAGCATTTCCGTCACTGACGACACGGGGGAAATAAAAGTGAAGAAACAACCGCACTCGAGGCTGGAAGTGTCGGGAAATTCGGAGGAGCACTATCTTATCTCGATACTCTGTCGTAAAGACGGAAAGATATCGCACATTCGCGACAACAAATGGAACGTCAATACCTTCGACTGACGTGTTTGCAGTTGAATTTGTGTCAAGTTCCCATCTCGCGAAAGAGAACGGAATTTATTAAATTCCCCGCCGCACATCTTATATGCATTCGAATAATACAGAGGATATCTCGGATTCTTCGTGGTTTTTTATTCATGTTGCTTTTACATACGCGCGGATCCATGCATGCGGATTTCGAAATTGATATTTGCTCGGCAAAAATACCGAGGATACTGGGCTTTTTTTTTTTTTTTTTTTTAAAGAAATTTATGAGTAGGACGCGCGGAAGTTTTCGCAAAGTTTTCCCGATAAATCTCAATGTGAAAAATCTGCAGCGATTTTCATCAGAAACGTCAGTGTATCACGCGGAAAAAGTGCATTCCATGCATTCACACACGTTTCCCGCGTCGGATAAATTATCACGAAACTTTGCTGAAATTAACAGATAGCTGCCCACGCAGCACGAGGTCGGGAATTTTCGGGAGGGGAGCGGAAAGACATATTTAAGCTTATACATACAGGGTGTCCGGTAATAATCGGCTAATCTTTCATCGGCAGATAGAGCAGGTCAAACCGAATAGAAAAGTCCTCTACCATTTTGCAATCTTCGTAATAATTACCAAGAAATTAATTAACAAAGATTGACAAATCCAGGCGAGAAGGCCCATCCTACCGCTCCTCCTATCATTCAATGAGCGCCTAGTAATCGCGTAGCAGTAGGATGGGCCTTCTCGCCGCGTGCTTGTACTCACCTGGATTTGTCAATCTTTGTTAATTAATTTCTTGGTAATTATTACGAAGATTGCAAAATGGTAGAGGACTTTTCTATTTGGTTTGACCTGCTCTATCTGCTCATGAAAGGTTGAGCGATTATTACCGGACACCCTGTATAATACATACACACACAAACACATAGAATACACACGAGACTATTAAAACGTCTGAACGTTATAAGCCCCGTATATAAAGTCGGCGCATTTATCATCTGATTCAAACTTCCCCCAATTCTGGCACGCTATATTTCCCAAGGATCGTTTAAGGATACTCCCTCCCTCCCCCCACCACCCTTTCCGATGCATGGATCAACTTTTAAACGTTATCGCATAAAGCGCGTTGATGCAGCTCCAGGGATTATTAACAACCGGGCTTAAGCCCTAACGCGAGCATAAATAGATTAATCGGCAAAACTTGGCGAGTCCCCTCGTGCGCATGTACGTATATTTATAACGGAACAAGCTTGTGCGATACCTCGTGAACAAGAGCACGACCGTGAATTACGGGGCGGGCCGTGTCGTACAAGAGTGCGCCTCGTTGAATTTTGCCCCTCGGCGCTCTTAATTGCGCGATAATTGCCGGCTGGAAAGTCGTCGTTGTGTTTATATCGCGGTAAGAAATACGGCGCGAAGTAGTCTTTCTTTTCTTTATCTCTCTTTCACTCTCTCACTCTCGACGTCGTCGATCTTACGCGGTGTTAAAGGAATCACTTTGAGAAGTTAAAAGAATTACTTTTTCGCATTTTATATTTACGTATATATATATATATATATATATATATATATATATATATATATATATATATAAATATATATATATATATATAGATATTTTTACAATTGGTTAATATAAATGTATAAATACACTGTAAAATATAACTGCAAATAAAATGTCTAAAGTTTTCTTAAAGATGTATATTGTCCAAATTTTTAGATAGCATTTTCAGAGAATCTCTGGATTTTCAGATATTTTTCGCAGCTTTCAGAAAAATGATGCGTAAAACAAATTGTTTAAAATTATTTTCTAGATCTGAAAATTCAGACCAAAATATGTAACGCTTAAGCAATTTTTTTTTGCAGTTTTACAGCCTATAAAAATAACTGCAAATAAAGTGTCTAAAGTTTTCTTAAACACGTATACTGTCTAAATTTTTAAATAGAATTTTCAGAAGAATCTCTGAATATTTGAACATCCTTCTGAACTTTCAGAAAAATGACTTTGATGCTTAAGACAAATTGTTTAAAATTATTTTCCAGATCTGAAAATTTAGACAAAAACATGTCCGAACTCTTAACCACTTTTTTACAGTGGAATTTTCTCTTGCAATTTTTTACAGCCTATATGTTTGCAATATAATTTTTTAATTTTTCAAATTTTATTCTTATTGTTAATTAATTTTTTTAGTGCATTATTATCATATTATGTTGGTAATATATATTTTAAAATATGTCTGAATTCTTAGGCAATTTTTTGTAATAAAGTCTCCTTTCTCTTTATTTTTTAATAAATAAATAAATAAATGAATAATATCGTTTATAAATTATAATGTAAAAAAATATAAAATGTTTTTAGAGTAAAGTTGTGGTTTAGAGAACCAATTACTTCTCCGAAATCCAGCGGATTTAATCTGTAATCTTGCGAATTCTCTCCTTTCGAAGATGTCCGCGAAATTTTGACGAGAATACATATTTAGCGATGACGAGATGGATAAGTTCATCCATCGACTAGGCTAACTTGACTAATTTATGGCGGACAAAGGGGGAAACTTAGAGCTAGGATAGATGGAATCGCCGGGAAGTGGACCAGATTGTCGGCATTGCTCGTCGGAAATTTCAAGCCAGTTTCCGCATCAGACGTCACTGCACTTGACAGCCACGTTTGAATGTAATTATGCCAATTTAATAAGCTGATCCTGCGAGGCAGAGAATCGAACGTGACGTTGCTTGTCATCATGCGAGACTGGCGAGAAGGATTTATTAATATTGACATCATAAAGATCGAAGTGTCAAGGAAACTTTTATATTATGAAATATTTTTCAAGTCTGTTCAAAGTAAAATTTTGTTCGTTATTTAATAAAGAAGTCTTGGAAAAAATATATACAATTTTCTTTTATATAATGGTTTTATAAAATAAAATTTTCTGTTTTTTTAATTTTCAAATTATTTTTCAAGAATTTATTACTTTTGTATAATGTCTTATTGTTAGACACACACAATATGACATTCTCCGATAGATCAAATATAACATATTTATTGTGAAAATAATTTGTTGGAATCAATTTAAATTCTGTTATTTTATGAGAAAATAAATATATCGAAGACGAGTTTCGTGGACAGAATGTCTAGATTGTATAAAATAGAGGAAATATTGGTCGAATAGATTTTCACGTTTTATACAACAAGAGAGAGGAAGTGTGGGGGAGGGGAAGAAAGAGAAGAGAGAGGGAAGAAATTGTATTAGATGTTATTTTACAGATTTATGCACTTTTCTCAGAACATTTTGAACACTAAGTTAGCCTAACTACTATCGTCGTTTGGTCTTCCTTAGAAAATCTAAAGAACAAGCTCGAGTAGAGGTTTCCATTATCTCGCGAAGATGCTGGAAGATACGGGAGATAATAACGTTTAAGTGAGTGACTTTAAGCTAGAAAGAGGAAATAGCAATTAATCCCGAGAAATTGTCTTTAATCATAAACATTATTATCTGTAAATAATTTTAATAATGTTGATTTAATTGAAGAATATATTTTATTTCTTATTTATTGTTTAAAAAGTACTTTGAATCTGGTTGAACAGGGTGTCTGCTCTTTGGAAAAACATGAAGAACCTGAAATTTTCATGGATCTTTTTATACCTGAACAAATTAGAAAATTCTCTTTGGAATTTTATTGGGAATTTTCAGGGAATTTTTAAATAAATAATTCTCTCTTTTCTTAATTCTCGACAATTTTATTTTTATATTGTAAACAATTGGCAATTCAAAAATAGACCAATTTGTGAGTTATATGTATTTAAAAAATATATTATAAATATAAATCTCTGTTTATTCGGTAAAAATTAAAAAAAATACATATTATAAAATATGCAGTATATTTTATATTGTAATTTTTAATAATGAAAAAAATAAATCTTACGAAAGCCATTCTCAGTCTTTTCAATAAATTTTTAAATCTGTCACTTGAAACTTAAGTGGCTCTTTTTATTTTTCTCGTGAAAAGTATTGCAAAAGCATACAATAAAAAATGTATTTTAGAAAGTTTCATCCAAGAAATTTCTAAACAAATTCTCTTTACCTGGAATTTTGAACAAAAATTTGATAGATCAGAGAATCTTTAGGAAATTTTTTTTACAAAACTTGACACTCTGTTTAAGCAAAATTTCTACGAAACAATAGAAGAAACTTCTTTTACGCAATTAAAGTATTAATAAATTTCTGCGCAAGTGTGTTTCTCCCCGCGTGCACATAGTTGGAACGAGTAATCCCGTTAAATCGCTTTTGATTAACTTCACTTGAACTTGTACGTCCCGCATGAAGAGACCTGACACGTATTTATCGTAGCGCGTAAAATCTCCATCGCAAGAACCCCGCTCGCCGCGGCCATCTGGGTCAACGGATATAATTGCTTTTGTCTTCTCGAGTATTCGCCAGCTGACATTAATCCCGAGTGTGTCTGTTTCGGTGTTCCGTGTCTGCTCGCGACGTAATAAAAGACTTATTTCAGATTCGATCGTGCGTCACTTTTTCATTAAGTTCCGTAAGGAGAAACGTCGCAAAAAAAAAAAAAAAAATTCCGTTGTTCTTCTCGTCGCGACTTTAGCCACTGCCACCGAGAGTATATCTCTGCGAGTACGAGTTCTGAATTCAAAATCAGCCGCTTGCTCCCCTCGTGTGTCGCAGCTCATATAAGTTTGCTAAATTTACATTTTGAACGTGTGCGACGGATTATCATATCTCCCGGTAATGTAATCTCTGTAATACAATAAGTTGTATATTAATATTGCTGGTGAACTTTTTGATGTAGAGAGAGAGAGAGAGAGAGAGAGAGAGAGAGAGAGAGAGAGAGAGAGAGAGAGAGAGAGAGAAAGAACGAGAGAAAGAAGACTTACATTCGGAGAAGAATGTAATGAATGTTTCACCCTCTCGAGACCTTTTTGCTCGACAATAGCCGAGAGAAAAGACGCGCGGTTAATTAATGGGGACGAGAAGTAGGTTTCTGTGTCTGTATTCGTGTCTGCAGACGCAAGCAGGCGGAAACAGATTTTTCACAGACCGAAGTACTGGTCGCGGGCAATGAAAAATGAGGGGTGGAGAAGGGGCGGCGCGGATCGCCTCGAGGTATTCCAGCTGTATTGGGAAATGGAATACGTGATAACCGAGGCTTTTCCGTTGACGAAGTACGAAAACCCAACTATACACATGTTGTACAAAATGGACCCAATTCGCACGTCGACGCGAAATTCGAAATTCGTACCGCATTCGACAAAGCAGTTTCGAAATCTCGAAATCATTCTTGTACGTCAAAGAAATTCGCGCGCTAATCAGTGTTTGCCCCAAACAGTGCACGATTTATTTATGTTAAATATTCGTGAATACTTTTACTATCTATTTTCTTTAATATTATATAAATACATTTTATATAAAAATTATAAAAATTGCATGCAACATATTATTAAAATATTGGATTAAATACTTATGATAAGTGAAAAAATGAATATTCGCAGTAGTTTTTTATTTCTTAAATATTTTACGAGATATTTATGATAAATTTGTTTAATCTAAAATTATAAAAAAATACTTATGAAATATTTGATAAAATATTTAAATAATTATTAGAAATATTTTGTATATATTTTTTTTATTTTTGTGTTATGCCGAACATGTTTGTAAACAAGGTTGAAATAACTTAGAGTACATCAATAAATGTATTCTGTAAATCAAATTGGAATCTTTCATAACTCCTTAACAGTACAAAAATGAAAAAAAATGTTTTGAGTAAATGTTGTTAATTTGATGAAAGCTACCTGAATATTAAAAAAATGTATCCCATTAAATTAAAAAAATAAGGGGTACCTTCTTTTTGTCTCCCTAAAAATCCTCCCCAAAAATTTTCCTACGCGCCAAGTAATCAGCCCCCATGTGCCATTTAATGTAAAAAAATTCATGTCCATATCTCCAATAGTTTCGGAGAAAATAGCCTGTCACAGGTTATTTGGCCCACCCTGTATATAGTTTATAAATATTGTGTTCTGTCTGACGTAATAGTTTGCAAAGAAGAACTCGTATGAAAATTTTTGCTCTTCTTTTTTTTCTCTTAAGAAGTTTGAAAATGCTGAACGTAAAATAAAGCGCCGCATCAATTAAGCCCCCGGTGAGAGATGTAAAAAGTTCTCGAGCTGTTGTTGAACGAGTTCAATGAAAGTTGCGATATAACGTAATATTAACGCGTTTGTTTCAAATAATAGTTTTATTCGGCTTTTGTGATTTGATAGTGCCATCATAATTTTGCAAAGATTTCTATTCTTACATGAAGCACAAATTGAATAATTTAGATAATGACAAGCTGTTATATCGATCCGTTTTATTAATTAATTAAGAAGAATATTTTCGAAAACTATTCAATTATTAAATAAAATTGATTAGATCGATATACAATTTGATACGATAATAATTTCTCGAAATTAATTATTTTGCATGGTTATAATTTGAATCCTATATTTGTAGGTCAAATGGTCTACATATGCCGTTACATCGATCGGTGAGTAATAAACTTTTATAGTAAAAAAAAAGCACCAAATATACATACATATCTCAGTTTTTTATTTTTTTAAACTTTTATTGTATAGAAATTTTTTTCATATATTCTGCCTGTTTTTATTTATTTCTTTTTTTCAAATCAGTTATAATTCAGGAATAACGATTGCTTCAGAGTTTCGTAAAACTATTTCCCTTTATACGCACAATATCTCAATCTGTAATAATTGATGAAAAAAATAACGACGTATAGAAATCCCACAAACAACACGCTATCTCTTTTTAGTCTTTCACTCGATTGACAGTACCTCCCAATCGTGCATGAATAAAAGTTGCCCGTCGAATAAGAGAGGCAGGCGAACAGAGGCAATCACAGCAAGATCGATGCAGACAGAGTTCCATCGTGATGATATCGTTGATAGAAGAAAGTTCGGGATTAAAGACCGCCATTTAATTTCCGCTTTAACAAAACAAGTGAAAACAGCGACGGTCCGAGAGAGAAAGAGAGAGAGAGAGAGAAAGAGAGAGACTGGTCGGAATCGTTAATGAGACCTCCATCCGAATATAACGAAGGTCCGGTTTTTGAATTGCAGATTCCTTCGACGCGGACGATCCGAGATAAGAGCTGCATAGAAAAATGTCACGAATCGCGCCGAGATTACGGATGCGGAATGATTTATCAGATTATATTCCCGTGACTGGAACATTGCTCAGTCGACGACAGAACATCGGTTGAATTATACATCTCGCCTGAACACCCACACTTTTATCAAACCAGCTCGTTCTTGATAAAAGAAAGAAATTGTTATTCGATAATGCATCCTTATACGCTTAAATTAACTGCACAACGCAAGTTAATCTGCGGATTCGCCTGTATTACTACGTCGCACGTATACATGGTCACAACGTAAAAAAAAAAAAAAAAAAAAAAAAACAATGTCATCAACGATGCATGGGTGCTTCTTATCATGATCTCGCCATAAATAGTAGCGGTGGCATCGATTAATCGATTTGCTGCTTTCTCCAGTAGCGCTTTCGCGCTATGATTGAACTTTCAAACTGCGTGCTCGAAAGATTTTTGCATCCCGAATTCTTAAAAAAAAAATTGAAAATTGGTGGGAAGTTTATCGAAGAAGAAAGAGGGACCGAAAAATATTGTCTGTGTAATATAAAATATATTTATTATTATATTATAAATGCAAAAAAAACTTTTTGAAGATAATACATATGCTCTACCGATTTTTAATATTTTATATAAAAATAAATAAAATATAATTTTATGTCCGAATGAAAGAAGGGTGGGTAAATTGTGCTGATTTTTGCTCACCCTCCTTTAGCAGTTTATCGAAGAGAAAGCGAGACCGAGAGACATCGTTCCTCGCACAAAAATATTATTAAATGCGAGCTGGTAATTTCACTGTCAAAAATAACTGTAAACAGACTGTCTAAAGTCTTTTTACTGTCAAAATTTTTAAAAGTGTCTGAATTTTCAGACATTTTTTTGAAATAATGATTAAGACAGATTGTCTGAAATTATTTTTACTTTAAACTCCAGATCTGAAAATTGATTCAGACAAAAAATTGAGTCAGACAAAAATGTGTCTGAATTCTTAAGAAATTTTTTAGTGTTTGCGGTGAGACCGAAACAGGAATACTTGAAAGCATCGATGACCAATGTTTAATTTAATGTTTAATATATAGTATTTATTATTAGATTATAAATGCAGAAAATATTTTGAAACCAATTTTTTTAACTTTAATATTTTATACAGAAAGATTAAATTAAGATAAAATTAAAATTTGTTCGAAAATAATTCATCTTCATATTGATTTAAATTTTTGATACTTTGTTTTTGCAAAAGGTTATGACATCTGTATATACATCAAAACACTACATGTACATATAATTGTATCAAGCGGTAAGAACATAATAAATAATGTACCTATCTCTGATTAGTTTAATTTGCAAAATTAATTTCATATTATACATATGTATTTTGTTAATGCTATTAATGGAATTTAAAATATATCGACGAGCACATGGTTTCTCGTACGTCATGCGGAAAATGACGCGAGGAAAATGTTACGAATTTATAATTTGGCGAATATCAATTTTACTCGCTGAATATATAATATCTATAATAAAAATACGAATCTATAATAAAAATATGACGGCAAAAGATGTGTTTGTGCCCGTGTGTTGTAGCTTTGTTTGACTTTAATATTCATTGAAATTTTAACCCGTACAACACGTGCGCAGCTCACGGGGCGTCGTGGATTTATGAGCAAGCGGGTCAAACCACCCAACACACAACAGCGTCCCGGATAATGCTTAGAGTGTGTGAGAAAAGGGCTGGAAGAAACCACTGGCCACAAAGACGTTATTAATACGAGCTCACAAGCGCAGCCATGCGATCCAACTGGAAATTACACCGAGATAACTCCCCTTATGATCCTCCCACGAATCGCATTTTCCGCGAGTGTCAATTCCGAGAGAGTATTTGGGAAAATAAGAAATTAGTGACAAAAATTTATTTAAAAAAAAAATTCTGGCATCTTTATTTATATTGATTTATTTAATGTTATCGATTAAAATATATAATACTGTATTTAAATTTACGATTCACTGCTGCTTCAACTTATATTCGTGTCGTTTGCATAATCGACCAACTCGAGTTTCAAAGAGAACAAAGTGAACGAGTAGTAAATTAATGCTTTACAGATTTATGATGCGCTGACATTTTAATTAATTGGACCGTGAAGCGGTGCTCTTAAAATCAAAGATCTCTCGAAAGTTCGCAAAGGTCAACCGCGAACTTGTCTACGGCAAGGCGCGATTGCAGATGCATTTTTATCCGAAGAATGACGGGGTAATCTTCGCTGACATTTCATAAAAAGCGCTTTTGACAAGTCATTCCGATTTCTCTTGAACAAAGTCAATTGAATAAAAAACATGACCTCGCGTTCTTTGGCTGTGTCAAATAAATATCAATCGGCGAATGATCTTTCACATTTTATCTAATTTCTTTCCTGTCACACGGGAACCTACATACTTGCCCTCTCGAAAGATTTCCCCGCAGATTCCATTTACGGTAAAAATATCATATGTGAAACTTCAAAAATTTGAGACATGATTTACTCGGAGACGCCCCCGCTTCTAACAATATTTATGTCAAAGCTTTCACGTATACAATATATACATATGCAGGGTGTTTCAGACCCGAAAATACCAGAAACGGGAAGCAACTCGAAAATTTTAAATTGAAACATGGGGCAACATGGGTATCGTTGGTTAGAGCTTTTAACAAGAAACAACTTTTGTTTAAAAATTTTGATATTACTTAGCATTAGAGAGAACCGATTAAAAAACACTTGCAATGATTGTAATGCTTGAACTTTTAAATTATGTTAAAACATCAATATTTTGGAACGGAGCTAAACTCGTGATGCGGATCACGGATCAAACATAAACACGGATGATTCGTCATGTGGTTTCAACAAGACGGTTGTTCGGCGCATTTCTCATTAATTGCAAGGCGTACAATTAACCAGCTTTTACTTCTGCAGAAGTCTTGAAGGCGATTGACAGCATGAGACGAAGGATGGAAAAGTGTCTCCATTAAAGTGGCAGGCATTTTGAACATTTGTAATAAATTTTTGATCATTTCCGGGCGTCACAATAATTGCAAATGTTTTTTGTTTATTTCTTGCTAACAATAAAAGATATCCAATTTTTCTTTTCAAACAAAAGTTGTTTCTTTTTAAAAGCTCTATTTAAGGATGTTTAGCACCTACAATCGGAGCAAAAAGTAATCGAAATTGACGAATATATACTTTTCTCATATATCTTAATATATGATTATTATAAAGATTGCATAAAATCTTATTATTTATTCATAGCTAGAGTGTAGAAATGTATTTTCGAACTTCTGTTGCTTTTTTTCGGAAAATTTTCGTGTTTCTTAAATTATAATGAGAAACTTTTATCATTGGCGGCATCTCGATTTCAACATTACAACACAAAATTTGAATTATGAAAATAAAAGAATTTACTTGTACAGAGTAATTTAAAATGTCAGAATAAAACTTATAATAGTGAATAATGACAAAACATAGAAGATTTTTAACTATTTCTTTGATAAATTTAATAATTTATCATTTCTCCGAGAAGAAAGAAATGTGGCAACATGGTAATTTTTCATAAGTTGGTTAAATTGCAAATTGACATATGAGGCCTAGTCGCTTTTCGCTTACACGTTTGTATATAGAAGCTTCTTCAGATGAAAAGATAGATTAATTAAAAATGTCAAAAGAAGGCTCAGCTGAATGCTATGTTGCCACGTTTTCACAATAAATAATATGTCATCTCGGGTAATAGGACGAAATTGAGAAAATTATATTCAATATCTTTTGAACTAGTCAGTACTTGACCAAAATTATGTGATCAAATATTTCCTCTATATTTAAACTATATTTTTGCAAATTTTGAATAAATTCCTATTATTATATCTATCTATTTTAGCTCTTAAATCAACACAATCATAGGTTTTTTATAAGATAGAAAATCTGTAATCGTATCAATTTAAGGGCTAAAAAGGACAGAAATAATTATAATAATATAAAAAAAATATAAATATTTATACTTATTTATATAAATAATTATATTTATCATTATATAATTACTTTTACTTATCATTAGATCCACAAAATAATTATATTTATAATAATATCAACGGGTAAATTCATTGCAAATTAAAATTTTTATAACTTTTGATTGCTTCAGTGAATCAACTTTAGGTTTTTTTATAAGTCTCTGAACATGTATCAGAACAATCTGTACAAATTTTATTAAATTCCTATATTTTAAAAAATAGGTAAACATCCTTAATGATACCCATGTTGCAATTTAAAATTTTTGAACTGTCCCCCGTTTCCGGTATTTCCGAGCAGTTCTTAAAACTGAAGGTCTATCTGAAGTACCATCATCAGAAACTTCAGATAGACTTTCATGATAAATATATTTTCCTAACTTTTTTAAAATAAAAGGGATGGATGAGTGGTGGTCTGAAACACCCTGTAGGTATATCTAGATAAATCCGGAGTAAAGAACGGGCTTCCATTAAGAATCTCTTCCGCTAAATCGCCCCGCATCATCGTCATCATCGATTCCATAGTCAAAGATCACCGCCAGGAGAAGCCTCTTCAGAATGTAAGAAATCAAATTCATCCCCGGTTAACATTCGCGACCGCGTGCGCGGCTCGTAAATCACCTTGACAAATGCACGAGCGCGGGCGATAAATCGCGAGGAGGGTTTTTAATCCGCGAAACGAGCGGAAGAAAGGATTTAGGCGGCATTTTGGACAGGAAGGCAGAGAAAATGGAGTTTCCCGAAGTGTGGGAAATAACTGTGTGGCGACAATAAGTTTTTTTGGTTTGCCAGCGAGTGACTCGCGGGTAGATAAAACGTGCCATATACGATTATTCGTTTTTTCCCCTCCTCTCGCTTTTCCATCGTCGAATGAAAGATTTTTCTCTCGGGGAGGAAGATTAGCATATATCTCCGCGAGAATCAAATTTATTTTTGCTTCTCGTTGATTATATTCATATTATTATGAATCAAATATAGATCTCGCTTATTTACATATATATTATAAATTATATACGTACACATACAAATTACATATTATTATGTAAATTTCACCTGTCGCGCAAATATATTCTACGTGAACGCGATTTAAAAAGAGAGAAAGAAAAAAAAACCATTGTGCATTGTTTATATACATGCCCGAAATATCAGATGAAATTAATTTCTGGGCGCAACCAAATTTCTGGTTAAATAAATAGATGTTCAATGTTGTCAGAGTCGCACGACACGTGAACAATAAAACTGATAATGCCTGTCGCTTGATCGAATTATTCCGTGAGTCACGCAACATTTTGCAACAAAAGACCAATACAAAATGAACGTCAAACGGAAAGACGAGGTTGGCGTGGTAGAAATTAACTTACAAGAATTTGCGGCACGCGAAAGACGAGTGACGTAACTTATTGCGCCCCCGTGGGCTTGAGAATTAAGACTTTACCTTAGGAAGCATGCTTATATATATGTACATATATATACGTATAATATATGTGTAATATATATTATATATGTATACGCTCGTGCGAAAGTTATTTGCCAATAATGCAGTAAACGTAGCGCACGCTATGCGCTCGACTATGACTTCAAGATGCCAAAATTCTTGAAAAACATGCCAGCCCGCGCATATAATTAAGTAGGAATGGTTCTTACGAAGCCAAGAAAAATATTGCGAAGGCTTTTCTCAGATTTTATTTAAATTATCTCAACAAAATCTAATCAGGATCTAATATAAACAATAATCTATTTTAATTAGTAAAATTTATGGCTTTAATCAAACAGAATTAAGATTGATCAAGATTAATGTATAAAATAAATGTATTCACTGTAGACAATATATTTATATTTGATATTTATGGTCAATATTTGCGATAGATATTCATTACGTCATTTATTGGAAATATCAAAGCTTTTCTTCGATTCTATTTAAATTTCAATACAACCTAATCAGGTTGTGACATAAACAATATATTTTAATTAGTTCTGTATGCGTAATAATTATTCAAATTTTCTCAATAAAATCTAATCAGGCTTTAGTATAAATAATATATTTTAATTAGCTATATATATATATATATATATATATACATATATATATAATATATTTTAATTAGCGCAATATTTATGGTTACGATAAAACAGAATTAAGATTGATCAAGATTAATGTATAAAATAAATGTATTTAGTAGACAATATATATATATTTGATATTTATGGTCAATATTTGCGATAGATATTCATTACGCCATTTATTGGAAATATCAAAGCTTTTCTCCGATTTTATTTAAATTGTCTCAATAAAATCTAATCGGGTAGTGACGTAAACAATATATTTTAATTAGTTCTATATATGTATATAATAATTATTTAAATTGTCTCAATAAAATCTAATCAGACTCTAGTACAAATAATTAATTTTAATTAGTTATATGTATAAAATATATTTTAATTAAAAAGTGAAAATATGTTACGATAAAGCAGAATTAAGATTCATCAAGAATGCGTGTTATAAATACATTCAATAGAGAATATACATATATGTATTTATATTTACGGTCAATATTTACGATAGATATCCACTGCGTCATTTATTGTTCAGAAATATCAGATCCGCAAAACAAAAAACGAGTCCGATATACGAGAAAAAAATTCACAAAGGCTTTTCTCTGATTTTATTTAAATTGCCTTATCAAAATCTAATATAAACAATAATAAATTTTAATTGACGAGTATAAAATTTATTATTGGTTACAGCAAAATTGAGATTCATTGAGATTTCCTGTTACAAATGCATTTAGTAAACAATATACATGTGATATTTACAGTCAATATTTGCGAAAGATATCCACTACGTCATTTATCATATTATTATCAAAAATGTCAGACTCGAAAAAGGAGAAACTAGTTCAATGTCCAAACAAAATGTAAAAGTCTTTTTTCCAATTTTATTTAAATTGTCTGAATAAAATCTAATTAGGATCTAATATAAACAAATGTATTTGAATTACCGAGTGTAAAATTTGTTTAAAACAGAATTGAAATTTATCAAGATTGGATTTATAAATGTATTCAGTACACATATAATACTTGATATTTATGGTCGTTATTTTCGATTTTATTTTTAAATTATTTGAATAAAATATAATCAGGATCTAATATAAATAATAATAATATATTTTAATCAATCAGTAAAAATTTATTACGATAAACAGAACTGAGATTTATCAAGATTGCGTGTAATAAATGCATTCAGTAGACAATATATATTTGATATTTACGATCAATATTTGCGAAGGATATCCAATACGTCATTTAGTATTCAAAAATGTCAGACCCGAAAAATGAAAAAGTTCAATGTACAAGAAAAATTGTAAATCTTTTTTCCGATTTTATTTAAATTGTTGCAATAAAATCTAATTACGAACTAATATAAACAAATGTATTTGAATCAGCGAGTGTAAAATTTGTTTAAAACAGAATTGAAATTTATCAAGATTGGATTTATAAATGTATTCAGTACACATATAATACTTGATATTTATGGTCCTTATTTTCGATTTTATTTTTAAATTATTTGAATAAAATATAATCAGGATCTAATATAAATAATAATAATATATTTTAATCAATCAGTAAAAATTTATTACGATAAACAGAACTGAGATTTATCAAGATTGCGTGTAATAAATGCATTCAATAGACAATATATATTACGATCAATATTTACGATAGGTATCCATTACGTCATTTATTGTCCAAAAATGTTCGAGATGTCAAACTGGCAAAAGGAAAAACGAGCCTTGGAGAAAGCCGCGAGTTTTAATCTAAAAATCTGCGACGTGCGAAAGCTGGAAGCCGGCTGGAGAGCCATTATTTTCCAATTTTACGCCGCTTCGACGTGCAAAACAGCGTCTTACGGTGTCGACAAGCGGGAGGACGGCATTGGCGCGGGAAAAATGGTCGTCCCGGGAGAAGACGCGACAACAAAAAGATCGCGCGCCGTGTGGTTCCGGCGAAAGAAGTATCTGAAATTCTCGACGGAAGTTTTATCAAGTTTTCGAGCTGTTGGAAGAGCGGGCGGTCTCGGACGAGACCCCCAGTACGATACGATCGGGGGTTTGAGATGGGTCACCTCGAGAATGCAGCTCTTTCATTGTAAGATCCTCGAATCGCATCGGTTCACCGAGCCTTCGTTACGTGCCGCGAGCAAACACGATGAATTATTGTCGTCCATCCTCTCCGCACGACCTCGAATCTCCTATCACTAAGGAGTCACGTCTCGGGATATATCTCTTGCAATAATTTCCTCGCGGGCTCGCACGATATTACACGCCATTGTAAATAGCCTTCGTGTTCGAGATAAAAAGTGACGAGTTTGATGTAATTTATTAGATTTATCAAAGGTGAACGGAAATAGTGTATTTGAAGTATGTATAAATGCTGGTATTGTTATAAATAATCAATATAAAATGATAATTAACTTGCATGATAATTAAAATAATATTTGAAATACATATTTTACGAATTTGATAAATAAGTAAATTAATATTTCAAATGTGTACTTCTTGTTGGAAACTAATCAATTTTCATTAATTTTCGCATTATATGCAGTAAATTGTTTAGTACTATTTTTTATCATTATATTTACCAATATATTTTTCTGTTTATTTGAAGCTATATTAGCGACCAAAATCTAATCTAATATGACAATATATTTGCTGCACATCATTTTCTACAACGAAATGTTTTTTACCTAGACTTCTAAGCTCATTTCTAAAAGTTCACAAATATTCCTTTATGCAATTCTTATAGTGGGAACCTATTTTAAAAGTGTATTAATTGCAATTTTTTATATTAAGTAAATATATTGTCATGTTAGGTTAGATTTTGGTCGGTAATATAGAATAACTTCAGGATCTCCTTAATATTCTTCGTTTTTGACGTTAGAATATTTCAATTATCGCATGTTTAGCATTATATTTATGCAATTCTTACAGTGAAAATTTACTTTATTTTATGTGTATATGTTGTAACTTTTATATTAAGAAAATATATTGTCATGTTAGGTTAGATTTTGGTCGGTAATATAGAACAGCTTCAGGATTCCCTTAATATTCTTCATTTTCGACGTCAGAGTATTTCAATTATCGTATGTTTAGTATTATTAATGACACATTCGTGATGAAAAAAGGACATCGAGTTATCGCCGGCATGTTTTTTATAAGTCAATATATTTCAGGCTATTCGTGCGGTTCTGGCGCAGTGAGTTGAGCGTCTGCTCACTATGCCTAAGATCTCGGGTTCAAACAGAATCATCGAATTTTTATTCGATGTTATTTGATCGCCACCTCTCGGAAGGCAATGGCAAAACCACCGAGAGTATCTTGCCGCAAAAAGAACTCCCTCTATTTAGGCCGTTCGGAACCGGCATTAAACAGTAGGTCCCTATGACTGCAAATAAGACGCTCTCTGCGGTCATATGCTAGAGGGAACGGAAAGGGTTTTTGAAAGGAGGTGTAGAGAAGGATGGAAAGGGTTGGTGTACCTGAAAAACACCCCGGCAATCCCGAGGGAAGTCCGGTATAAGTTCGTTATATTTCAGGCTACTCCACCTGACATTCCAGCCTTTCTTATATAATCAACCAAAGGATCAGGTGTCTTTAACGCGTTGGTAATTGCTATCTCTGAGACAAAATACGGCTCATTATCTAAGCATTAGTAGATTGGCCGCGCGATATTAAAAGCCCATTAAGTGGTTCACGGCCAAGTAGAGAGAGAGAGAGAGAGAGAGAGAGAGAGAGAGAGAGAGAGAGAGAGAAAGGGGAAAAGAGAGAGGAAGAAGAAAGAGATGGGTAGACGCAGAAAATGCCAGACACAGAAGCGGAAAGCTTTATCGGCGCCTGGTCTACACATACCGTACTCCGTAAGCTCGAAAATTAAACGGAAATTACTTTAAGCTAATAGGTCAGTATCGAATCCACTACCGTGACGTAAAGCTACGTAACTACGTAACGTGCTACGCGATTTTCCACCTATCCGGCTGTTCTCTTGTGGAGAAACCGTCTTCAAACCGTTCTCCCTCTCTCTCTCGCTTTCTCTCTGAGAGTTACGAATTCAATTGCGAGGCAAGCTCGAGTGCGCGATTGCGTTTCTAATGCGCAAGTTATTTCATTAGCAACTGCGTTGTTCCGGGTTAAGGAAATTTTAAAGAACAGTCGCTACCTCTCTCGTGTGCGAGATAATAAATTTGCAAAACGAGCGAGAGAAGTTTATGTTGCGAAATTTTGCATCGCAAACTTGGGTGTGCGTGTGTGTGTGTGCGTGTGTGTGTATGTATACGCTCAATATGTTTGACTCTTGTAAGAGATAAAGTTGAAGAATTCGCAACTGTTGGGAGGCTATATGTGTTAGATATATATATGTATATATATTGCGAGAGAGGAGCAGGCGTACTGTGTATGACAGCAGTCTACATTTAAACTGGGTCGCGTACGCTCCGAGCGGAATTGAACTCTTCGTCCCGATGCACTACTTCCGGCTTGCCGTGAAGTTTTATGCCATGTTCGATTTATCGATACATTGTCGAGGCTGTGTACTTTTTAACGCGCGGTTATTCGTACGTACACAAGATATTCGCCAGTATGTGTTTCTCGCAGATGAATTATTCCCCTGGAAACTTTATTCGCGAAATAGATAATTCGATAAATTTTATTATACACACCCTACATTTTATAGGAAACTAAGTATTTTAAACATTGCCTAATTCAAGCAATATTAATGATTATTTTAAATTAGAACGAAAAGAGGTAGCGATATCCTATGCCAATTATTAGATTATATAATAATAATTCTTATAAATTCTAGTAACAAAGCTTACTTCGATTATTATATAATAACAATTATATAGCGATACCTCTTTATATTTATTTTTCACGTCAATAGGCTTTAAATTAATTGATCATTATTAAATTCGCTATATGTGTTAAAGACAGATGCACACGTATGTTCCCACGTCATCGGGAACTGACGTCATCGACAGGATTACAATAGCAAACACATACGAGGCTTGGATGCATATATAGCCACAATCCTGTCATTCTATGTGAACCAACAAAGTGTCACGAAAATAGATGGCGATATATGAATATCGAGAGCTCGACAAACTCATGATTATGGAAGACCTTTGGGAGAGATTTGAACCCTTCATTCCACCAAATGATCAAGCTAAATTTATACTGGCCAAAACGTTCATTTAAATGTTCCCCTGAAAGCCATTGCATTTTTGCCCTCTGCCAATTGTCTTTCGCGAAAAATGAGGGCATTTTAATTCGTGCTGGCAAGTAAAGAGCATCGAGAGATAAGAGCATCCTTAATCATGCTTGCGAACGTGCATTCTGTTTTTTGTATTCATCTGTGATCTTCGATTGGTGATCTAAGGATATTGTTTTCGCGTTGCATCCTTCGATCTGATGCATTTGTAACCGGTCCAGCTTTGCCATTTCTCTCAGCAATGACAAAGAATACTTTCTGAGAGCGACTTTCTTTTGAATCACTTAAATGGAAGAAACGAAGCGTTTCTTTTCTCAAATATATGCCAGCTCTGCGAGCGAGTGAGCGTTCGTTTGACGGGTGGAAACGTACGCAATTTATTTGATACTTGAAAGAGCCAGCGATGGAATTATTAAGTAAATTCCATTATACAACGGTCTAAATTTTTCCTGCTTCGCGAATTCATATTCGAGCCATCGCGCTTAAGGGCCTAGTTTGTTCTAGCAGCATAAAAATTTGATACCTTTTAGGAATTTTTTTGAAGAATATAAAATTTATCTTTTTGACGTTTTACATTTTTATCGATGTTCAAACAGTATTTTTAAATCTTTATATTTAGATATTTAACGTTTTTTTGTTAATACGTGTCTCTGTGTGTTGTGTGTTTGAAATGCATCTTCGTATATTATTTAAAATTAATAAAATTGGTCTATCTAATTTTATTCTGGAAGGTATATTATGAGATATTTAACCTAATTTTATTAAGAAAAATATTAATTATTAATTTTTGAAATTTTATTTAGATACAGTATCCCAAAAAAGTGTTCTCTTTCATTAAAATAAAATTAAAGTTATTCGATCCGTTAGTTTTTAAGCATGTTTAGCACCTACAATCGGAGCAAAAAGTAGTCGAAATTGACGAATGTATACTTTTCTCATATATCTTAATATATGATTATTATAAAGATTGCATAAAATCTTATTATTTATTCATAACTAGAGTGTAGAAATGTATTTTTAAACTTCTGTTGCTTTCTTTCGGAGAATTTTCGTGTTTCTTAAATTATAATGAGAAACTTTTATCATTGACGGTACCTCGATTTCAACATTACAGCACAAAATTTGAATTATAAAAATAAAAGAATTTTATCGTACAGAGTAATTTAAAATGTCAGAATAAAAATTATAATAGTGAATAATGACAAAATATACAAGATTTTTAACTATTTCTTTGATAAATTTAACAATTTGTCATTTCTCCGAGAAGAAAGAAATGTGGCAACATGGTAATTTTTCATAAGTTGATCAAATTGCAAATTGACATATGAGGCCTAGTCGCTTCTCGCTTACACGTTTGTATATAGAGGCTTCTTCAGATGAAAAGATAGATTATTTAAAATGTCAAAAGAAGGCTCAGCTGAATGCTATGTTGCCACGTTTTTAATAAATAATATCATCTCGGATAATAGGACGAAATTGAGAAAATTATATTCAATATCTTTTGAATTAGTCAGTAGTTGACCAAAATTATATGATCAAATATTTCCTCTATATTTAAACTATACTTTTGCAAATTTTGAATAAATTCCTATTATTATTTCTATCTATTTTAACTCTTAAATCAACACGATTACAGGTTTTTTATAAGATAGAAAATCTGTAATCGTATCAATTTAAGGGCTAAAAAGGACAGAAATAAATATATTTATACTTATTTATATAAATAATTATATTTATAATTATATTAATACTTTTACTAATAATTAGATTCACAAAATAATTATATTTATAATAATATCGACGGGTCCCAAATTCCTTAAAAATTAAAATCCTTATAAGTTTTGATTGCTTCAGTGAATCAACTCTAGGTTTCTTTATAAGTCTCTAAACATGTATCAGAACAATCTGTGCAAATTTCATTAAATTCTTATATTTCAATGAAATTTGCAAAAATGGGTACTAAACATCCTTAAGATATTTATCACATCAAAATTTTGAGAAAAATGCATTGTAGATTCACTTAAAGATCTAGGTGTAATTTCATTCAAAGTCTTACAATTCAATTTTGTGAATTTTTCACAATAAAAGAAAAACATCTTCAGACATTACACTTTCAGAAAGTAAAAAAAAAATTAATTTTTTGTAACCATCTAAAGTAGACTAGGCACTTAAATTTTGAAAAGATGACGGAGATAATGATTTGTGTCGTCGACTGTGCAATGCGATGGCCAAGTGTCAAACGATAGTCGTGCATGACACGATGATGTTCTAATTTCAGTGAACAGTGATCCAGTTTCCCTAGCAAACAATGGCCGATACTCATGTATTCCGTTCGCGATCTCCGCAAGATTAATGGCCGTCACACAGATTTGACATCAGCGGAGGAGGTCAGTCGGCTTTATGGTCTTCCAATCGTTGGTCTTTTTCCTAGAGAGATGAATTCTCGAATGCCGACGGATTCGGTCTCAGATAGAAACTTTGTGGATCGAAGCGCCTCGTAAATTGTTCGGAGTACGAAAGGTACATTTGTTAAAAACTAACACTTGTGTAGCAACAAGATGTTGAATGAGATGAGAACAGACACGGAGGGAGAGAGTATTTATCGACGATGGAAAAACATCATAAAAGAAAGCGGAATGTATGTTTATTTCGAGAAATTTTTGCTGAAATTTGTCGAGATGAAAATATCGGATATTTCTTCTTCATCAACTTCAAACAATAAGAGAACATTAGATACATTTTTCAATTAATTTAAAAATGGGATATTTTTATAAAAGCATTTACTTTTCTTGTAATCAAAATTTAAAAAGGTTTTAACATGGTTTTTAAATTATCGATGAAAGCAAGATAGCTATCTGATATCACTATACAATAAACCAATATTTCGGATCAAGAATACTTCTTTATCAATCTCAAATAATATGAAGAGAGAACGTTCGATAATTTTTTAAATTTAAAGGTCATATTTTTACAAAAGCATTTTAAATTATCAACGGAAGCAAGATGTGGTTATCATCTGTGATATCATTATTCATATGATATGTTAATATTTCACTTGAAGAATATTTTTCCATCAGTCTCAAATAATAAAGAGAAAACATTCTATAACTTTTTAATTAAAAAAATATGACATTTATTTTTTTCATAAATATAATTGAAAAAGAATATGATAGATGATAAAAATAATCAACAAAATGCAAGATGTAGCTATCATTTAATATCATTATTCATATAATATCAATATTTCGCATCAAATAACTTTTTCAATTTAAAAATATGACATTTTTTAAATTGAAACATTTGTTTTCTCGCGATCATAATTGAAAAAAAAACACAATTGTAAAATTATCAACAAAAGCAAGACGTGGCTTTCATCTGATATCATTATTCATATAATATCAACATATTGGATCAAGAATATTTGTTCTCGAATAATGTAAAGAGAGAATATTCAATAATTTTTTTTAATTTAAAAATGTGACATTTATCTTTCTTGTGATAATATCATAATTAAAAAAATGGACGATTGTGAAGTTATCAATGGATGCAAGAAGTGACCTTCACATATGTATATGTGTCATCGAAACGGATGTACAGATGGACGCGAGAAATGAAACGGAACGGGAAATCACGATATGCAACAGTAATGAATGCGATTATTCGAAGCTGCTTAGCAGCCGGTCTCGATAAAGATGATATATGGGACGATATAGGCGTTAATGTGAATCGTCATAAATGATAATTTCATGGCTTCCGCAATTAATCCCCGACACCGGAAGCGTCGAAGCGTGTATATCTTCGATCGCATCGGAGGAAATCGAACGGACGGTCACGATCGAAATTTCGGTTTTAAAGTCAAGGCACAAATTATAGGCGTCATCTTACCCGAATCGGGGTCATCATCGAGACGGCATTTTTTTCTCTCTCTCAGTCTACATCAAACCTCCAATGCGCCATCAATCGAAGATTAATAGCATCGAACGGCACAAAGGAAACTCGGTCGTGGAAATTCGGTCAAACGTAGACATTTTTCCCGACCTATTTTTCTCGAAGCTGCACATATATTTTCGACTTCAAAACATCAGCGATATATATGTACATATATATATATATATATGTTCGATTTCGATTGGCTCGCTATGAAGTGGGCGATGTTGAAGGGACAAATTTCGCGTAACGATAAACATCATCGGAATGGAGGTCCAGAGCACATCAATGTTTCATCAAATATAAATGTATCCCGGTTTTTGCCGTGTGTGTAGAGTTTTTTTTCTAAAAGTGTAAAACATGCGCGTGTTTTTTGAAAGCTCGTGACTATTGATGATTATAAAGTAACATAGTAATTGAAACGTCAAGTCCATCTGGGCGATCTATGACTGATAGAAATCTATTTGCATACATGCATACATGTATTTAACTTTTCGAATTTGTTTTTTTTTTCTACACCTCAAACGGCACACAATATTTATAAAATATATACATAATATTTATAATATTTATTCAAATGTTTATCAAAATATCACCTAAATATTTTTATTATAATTAAACAAATCACGTAAAGATTTATCATAAGCATCAGCAAATATTTAAGAAATATTTACAAATAATGTTAAAAATATGTATTTTTTTTTTACTTATTATATTATATAAAATATTTTATTATATTTTAACAATATGTTCTATACAATTTTTATAATTTTTTTCTCTTAATGTATATACAAATATTTATATATTTATATTTCGAAAAAATAAATAGTAGAAATATTTAGAAATATTTATTAGAAATATTGTATGTCTGGAACATATTGGACACAAAATTATAAATACAGCCATAGTCGAAAATATTAGGCACCCTTAAATTTTCCGTATTTCTTATTTTGTTAATAGTATTTAAATACTAAATAGGTTAAAAAATTTTTTAATAACTATCGATAGCACTTTAAAGCTAAAATTTCAAGCTTTAAAATGTTTCTTTAATTTTTCGTCTGCGATTATTTTTCGCCGAGTATATCGACACATGTCTGAAAAACACCGATTTAGTTTCAAAATTATGTATCTCGGCCAAAAAAATTGTAAGAAAGTTTAAAAAAAGAATTTTGTAGGCAAAATGTTGTAGTTTATGGAACTTGACTCAAATTTTTCGAGAGAAATTTTTTTACCGAACCGCAGAGTCAAAGATACAATAAAATTTTAAGAAAAAAAACAATGTTTTTTTTTAAAGCACAGAACAAGGAAAATACAAAAATTTTTTAATGCACTGATACTGCATTAAAGTTGCTATCGGTAATTTAAAAAATTTTCGTATTTCCTGATTCTGTGCTTTAAAAAGGAACATTGTTTAGTTTCTTAAAATTTTATTGTATTTTTCGCAAAAATTTCTCTCGAAAAATTTAAGTCAAGTTTCATAAATTATAAAATACTTTTTTTAAAACTTTCCTACAATTTTTTTGACCGAGGTATATAAATTTCAAAACTAAATCTGTGTTTTTCAGACATGTTGTCGATATTCGGCGAAAAATTATTGCAGACGAAAAATTAAAATAACATTTTAAAGCTTGAAATTTCAGCTTTAAAGTGCTATCGACAGGTTTTTAAAATTTTTTAAGCTTTTTAGTATTTATATACTATTAATAAAACAAGAAAATTGGAAAACTTAAGGGCGCCTAATATTTTTGACCACGGCTATATATTGTTCTTCCGAAATTTTTCGTCCCCAATTGTAGATCGCATTTAATTATTTTGCTTCGACAGAAGATACGCTGGTAGGAATTATCCTATCTAAATACAAATCCCTCGCGGAAGGCAAACAATTGTATTCATGGGGGAGTAGTACCTTCCGATTATGTTCGCTGGCAAACGAGGATTAGGTTCAGATTTATCCGGTTCTCGTTTTGTAATCCCTCGCGCGGACGCTCCAAGTAATAAAGCGCTAAAGGCTCATCTCTTGTATATTTACGACGCTGTATCGCGCTTTACTGGATGGAAAGAGAAAGCTCCAGGGTGCGCTACATCGAGATTATCAGCTTCGTCGGGGACGGGACATTCGCGCGATTTCACATATTCATCGTTCTATTAGATAATATGTCCCCGGAAAAAGGTACATTCATTACGTGATTGCCTTCGTGTAGGAAGACGAACACTGACTTTAATTCATCGACGATAGTTAAGGATGTTTAGCACCTACAATCGGAGCAAAAAGTATTCGAAATTGACGAATATATACTTTTCTCATATATCTCAATATATGATTAGTATAAAGATTGCATAAAATCTTATTATTTATTTATAGCTAGAGTGCAGAAATGTATTTTCAAACTTCTGTTGCTTTTTTTCGGAAAATTTTCGTGTTTCTTAAATTATAATGAGAAGCTTTTGTCATTGACGGTACCTCGATTTCAACATTACAGCACAAAATTTGAATTATAAAAATAAAAGAATTTACTCGTACAGAGTAATTTCAAATGTCAGAATAAAAATTATAATAGTGAATAATGACAAAACATAGAAGATTTTTAACTATTTCTTTGATAAATTTAATAATTTGTCATTTCTCCGAGAAGAAAGAAATGTGGCAACATGGTAATTTTTCATAAGTTGATCAAATTGTAAATTGACATATGAGGCCTAGTCGCTTCTCGCTTACATGTTTGTATATAGAGGCTTTTTCAGATGAAAAGATAGATTTAAAATATCAAAAGAAGGCTCAGCTGAATGCTATGTTGCCACGTTTTCACAATAAATAATATGTCATCTCGGATAATAGGACAAAATTGAGAAAATTATATTCAATATCTTTTGAACTGGTCAGTATTTGACCAAAATTATGTGATCAAATATTTCTTTTATATTTAAACTTTTGCAAATTTTGAATAAATTCCTATTATTATTTCTATCTATTTTAGCTTTTAAATCAACACGATCACAGGTTTTTTATAAGATAGAAAATCTGTAATCGTATCAATTTAAGGGCTAAGAAGGACAGAAATAATTATATTTATACTTATTTATATAAATAATTATATTCCTATATTTTTAAAAATAGGTACTAAACATCCTTAACAGCATGGTTACACGAAAAAATGTAAGTGTCAAGTCAAAACTTACATTCACAATTATATGAACGCGTTCATTGTTTCTATATATATTGTTATATATACGCAAGAATTTATAATCTTCTTAGAAGAATTTAAAAATCTTGAAGTTCAACAATATTATAGTCTTATTTAAATACTATAATTATCATTTCAAGAATACAATAATTATTTTGACTCTAAGAGCATTATAATCTTTGATTTAAACATGTGTTATTTTCTGTCCAACATTTTCTCTTCTTTATTCAAGAAAATTATTTTTAAATAACAAAAATATAGTTTTCTTGATTGACTATGTATTGTATAAAATGTATTCATTCAAATAAATTTTCTTTGTTTAACACAATATAATTTTATTTCAAGATTTTGAAACTAAAAATATTTTCAAGGAAAGAACATTCTTTTTTCTGTGTATTCTAGTGCATTTCTCGTTTATGTTGTTAAAAATATTGTTTAAAGTTAATTATAATTTAATCACAGATTAAAGAATTAAAAATATTTCAGTTAAGTTGAATTAAAGTTTGTGAAAAAGTTCTTTCACACTGCAATCTATTCTATCACCATCAGCACCAATCGATTTATCCAGAGTATTTACTTAAATCTGGTAAAAAAATTCTCTGAATATTTTCTTCGATCTTTTGTTTTTTTTTTTAAATTCTTGAGGAAAAAGAGAATATATTTTAAAAGTTTGTTGGTGCAATTTTTTAAAATATGATTTTTTATTGTATTTGTTTCCTAATACTTTTCACTCATATGAAAAAAAACACAGAACCACTTAAGTGTTAAATTTGCAAGTGCACTGAAAAAAATTGAATCGTAAGATAATCATTTTTCACTTGCATAACATTTTAATTTTTTTATTACTAAAAATTATAATAAAGAATATATGTATATTTAATATTTTGTTGAGACATTGAATATGTAAACAGAGATATATTTTGATAAACATATCACTTGGCTCGGTCGATTGTTTACAATATGAAAAATTGTCAAAAAGATTTGAATTGTTAGATTTTTTCAAAATAAAAGAAATTTTTGAAAATTCCAGATTTTCAAGTTTTTTTCCAGGAAGTATAAGGACCTCGTTAACTATAATTTAATTTAGATTAGATTTAAATCTCAATTAATTTTAACTAATTGGTTTCGGGAAGGTTTTTTGGCAATCTTATCACCATTGATTCGACTTATACGTTGTCGTTGATTGATCTGAAATCTCGGTCTGACACCGCTTCTTCCTCGGAAGCAAGTTTGGCGCAAACACGTCTAATTTACACTGACCAAAGAAATTATATTGCAGCCAAATTTCATCCAATTCCGGAAGATCTGACTTTCCTCGCAATGTAATCCAACGGCATAATCGCGCTAATCCTCGACGTACATTTTATCGTCGGATTTCACAGGTGCAGCGAGCGGATATAATACTCGAGAAAAATCATTTCCAGACAAGATTAGATTATTAATGAGGAATTGAATCCAAAGGCACTGCGACGCATAGAAAGTAGAATGTCCTTTCCGAATTACACGAATTTCACCGGAGTTATAATCCGCGTGAAACGATCATCAATGTGCACATAATCCTCCTGTTACGAGCAGAGATCCATTCAGAAAAGATGTGAATACATATTTCTTAAGGAATCGAATTTCAAAATAATTCCTACATTTATATTCCACAACTTTTTCACTAAAAAAAAAAATATGTATGTATTAAAAGGAAAATTGTCTTCAATTTTATTACCAGCGTGACTTGTAACCCCCATCGAGTCCGAAAAACGCTTCTTTCGCAAGCGAAGAATATTTTGTCAATTTTAAAATTTCTCACACATTTGTGATACATATTTACATATTTATTTGATCAAATATCCTCAACGATATTCCTTCAGACGGAATCATTGAATTTGCATCAATTCAACCTCCGTTTCTCACATATTGCACTCGCAGCGTCCTCGGGTCCTCGGGTCCTCGGGCTTATGCGGAACAATTGAAAATTTAATTAGCCGCGATCTCTAGCGTCCACTAGTCGTGCGTTGATTTCATTAAAGCATGGATATTCGACGAAATAATCGCTTGTTATCGAGAGAAAACGGAGAGATTGCGATAAATGTCGCGGAACATGACAATCTTGTTCTTGAATTCTCCTCCTTAACGAGCTGTCGCCATTTTTCTCGTTAAAATGTCATGTGATAAAGAATTGCCGGAATAGACTTTGTTTAATTTGGAATTGTCCATTGGCAAATGTTTGGGCACAAAATTGTATTTATCATGAAAAAAGACATATTTTTTCGCTGGCACTTGGATCATTAATTAATTAAATTAAAATAAATTTATTATATAACAAAGAAAAAGACCTTCTTTTAAATTAAGAAGAACTTAATTTATTCGTATGCAGATCTTATAACTTTCGCGATAATTAATGATCTTTCATTACTAATCTCACAATCGCGTAAAAAAAAGAACTTAACAACAATTGTTAGGAACAAATAATTTAATGTGCCATGTTGAACGAATGATTAAAGCGTAATAATTTTCGGCGAACGAAATATATGCAATACGTAGAATCGCGCTAATTACTTGCTAATTGAGCAATCTTGATGCTTCTGCGAAACGGTGATTGATTCTGATTCCCGATATTTTAACGGAATAGTTATTATTGATACATTTGCAGCATTTTTTAATAATAATTTAGTTAATTTTTTAAAAATTTTATATTCCTTTTAACAAAGAATTAAAAAGTCTTTATTTTTGAGAATCTTTTTGTTTTTTTTTTTTTTTTTTAATCGAAGCACTATTAATACTTTCACGAATTTTAATGCGTAGACAAAGTTAAAATTCTTTGTGTCGTTGGTTTTGAGGTGCTTAAATATTACATCGCACATACTTCACGACCCCCTCCCCTTCCGGAGGGATCCACATCACACGCAGTTTCAAATCAGGCTTTGTCCCACCCGAATCTCGCAAACACGCAACTATCCTCACTTACAACTCTGTATCAGCAGAGCCTCTTTCTCACGCGACGAAGCTCTACGTATTCTTCCATAAAAGAAGATTATGTATTCTTCTCTAAAAGAAGATATACATTTTTCTTCTCTATTTCGCGGCATTAATCTTCGTCGATTTCTTCAGCGTGCATCACACTTATTCGAAGCAAGATGATGCGAGTCTGACGTAACACACTCACCGATGCAGACGACGAGCGCCACGGCAAGAATCGGCGGGAAAGCCCTCGAGGACGAAAGCATGCTGGCGGCCGTGGACGTCTGCGAGGAAAATATACGATGCACCCGCGACAAGCAGGGAAAGGGACCGTCACCCGGCCACTTTGGAACGTCTCCACTGATGTCCTGATAGCGGGAGATCGAACTATTTGGGATACCACCCGGCAAAGGGGCGGGACCGAGACAGACGATGGCCCGCGCGAAAAACGAAAAAAAAGGCACCGCGTGCACCGACCCGCTTCCTTCGTTGTTGATCACTTCGGTGACCCCCTCTGGTTACTTCACTCGAGGTGGATCAATTTCACTCTATGTTGTTTGTTGAACAAATTTCTTCCTCGTCTCTTCTAAAATATTTATTTGTCTCTATCGCGAGAATAATATATTGTCGCGATATTTGCTTTTTTTCCCTCTCTCTCTTTCTCTCTCTCTCTCGTACAGATTAATTCCCCCCGCGCGATTAATAATCAGAATGGTACCGGAGGAGGGTGGGAGAAGTGAGGGCGGCTTTTAACAAGGAGGCGCGTTCCTATACGTCTGTTGCAGCGCCAACGTCGGGACTGACTTTCTCTTCGTTATACGGCCGTTCTGCAGCAGTGGCGACGCGTGGCGTCGCGACGCGCCGCGTCGTCGCGCGGATAGATCCCCGCCGTCACGTGTGCGCCTGTGGGCGGATGCTCCGGATGCAGCTGGACGTGTGCGAGAGTAAGGCAGCCGATGCTTTGAAATTCGGCGCGCCCGCGCCAAGAGACCGTCGAGACTCTCGCTTTGCGTCGCAAAACCGATCAGCTGACTCGCCTCGGAGTCGGCCTGATATGTCAACGTGCATGTGTTATTAGCCGTGTGGATATCGACGCTCCGCTTTCCTCGAGTACTCGAGAATTATTTATAACAAGAGATGCAACGGTGTTGATTTTCACTTGTCACGAGATTGTAAGACTACAATTGCAATTTGATTAAGAAAGTTTAGTACCTATTTTTAAAAATATAGGAATTTAATAAAATTTGCACAGATTGTTCTGATACATGTTCAGAGACTTATGAAAAAACCTAGAGTTGATTCACTGAAGCAATCAAAAGTATTAAGAATTTTAATTTTCAATGAATTTACTCGTCGATATTATTATAAATATAATTATTGTGTGGATCTAATTATAAGTAAAAGTATTAATATAATTATAAATATAATTATTTATATAAATAAGTATAAATATAATTATTTTTGTCCTTTTTAGCCGTTAAATTGATACGATTACAGATTTTCTATCTTATAAAAAACCTGTGATCGTGTTGATTTAAGAGTTAAAATAGATAGAAATAATAATAGGAATTTATTCAAAATTTGCAAAAGTATAGTTTAAATATAGAGGAAATATTTGATCACATAATTTTGGTCAAGTACTGACTAATTCAAAAGATATTGAATATAATTTTCTCAATTTTGTCCTATTATCCGAGATGACATATTATTTATTGTGAAAACGTGGCAACATAGCATTCAGCTGAGCCTTCTTTTGACATTTTAAATAATCTATCTTTTCATCTGAAGAAGCCTCTATATACAAATGTGTAAGCGAGAAGCGACTAGGCCTCATATGTCAATTTGCAATTTGATCAACTTATGAAAAATTACCATATTGCCACATTTCTTTCGTCTGGGAGAAATGACAAATTATTAAATTTATCAAAGAAATAATTAAATCTTGTATATTTTGTCATTATTCACTATTATAATTTTTATTCTGACATTTTTAATTACTCTGTGCGAGTAAATTCTTTTATTTTTATAATTCAAATTTTGTGCTGTAATGTTGAAATCGAGGTACCGTCAATGATAAAAGTTCCTCATTATAATTTAAGAAACACAAAAATTCTCCGAAAAAAAGTAACAGAAGTTTGAAAATACATTTCTACACTCTAGTTATAAATAAATAATGAGATTTTATGCAATCTTTATACTAATCATATATTAAGATATATGAGAAAAGTATATATTCGTTAATTTCGACTACTTTTTGCTCCGATTGTAGGTGCTAAATATCCTTGAAGCATTAGATTGTAATTAATCTCTGCTTCGAATTATTCTATTTATAATACAAACATTTTCTTGTTTGAAGATACTGAAGAAAATGACGTGTTTAATTAAAATCATATTTTTTGAAGTGATCGATAAATATATATTTTTCCTTGTCGTATCCGCGAGAAACAAAGAATTAAAGTTTATCATTCTGCCGCCTTTGGATGGGATATAAATTATTATAAAATATTTGCGCGTCGGACTAAATTATTCGTTTTAATTAAAAAATTTTTTATTACTTTCATCATTGCAATCATAAAGTTTGTGCAGCACAAGCGATGTAATAAAAACTAAGAAAATTTACTTATTGAAATATTTGTTAAAATATAATTTAAACTTTTTAATTAAGGAAGGCACTCACATACAAGAATGCGTCTGATTTTCAGAGGACCTGTAGAAAAAAATTTGCGCCCAAATAAGATTACAAAAAAAAAAAATACGATGCCGTAAATATATTAACGTGAAATAAATAGGAAAGAGGAGGGAAAACAAGAAACATGAAAATACTTTCTTTGGTCAATTAAATTTCCTTGCGCGAGGGTGTGTATTGTATACGTTTGTACAGTGTCCGTGTTGACGAGGGGTGCGTCGTAAACGCGTTTAGCGCTCTCCCCTTCATCACGACACACTGTACGTCGGTTTACATATCGAGTTATTACAGTATGCATTCGCGCCGTAGTTATCGGGGAGTGTATACAATGTGTGCGCGTGCATATAATGCAGCAGTAACATTGTGCCATGTGGCATCAATCATAGGATTTCCTGCAGGTGAAAGGCCATGGTCGGTTTCCTCTACGCATCCCGCCCCCCCTCCCCTCTTTCTCTTCTCCTTCTCTATTCTCCTCCTCCTCTCTCTCTCTCTTTTTCACTTTTGTCGCTATCTCTCGTTCACTGTTTTTCCAGTTTGTTTGAACGTCTCGTTGAAATTTGACAGCCTTTGGATCTGAAAATGGAGAACGACAAGTATAGTGAAACAGAAAAAAAAAGAGAATTTTTACTCGAATATATTTTATACGGATGAGAAAATATTTTCATATGCATGTCTTTCTCTTTTTGAAAGTTTGTAAATAAAAAATAGTTTGGTGTAAATAAACGTGGCTTGATTAAAGCTTGTTATATAATGTAATTCCGCGACGCGAGAGGGAGAGAGATAAAACTTTCTAATGCTATGCAACAATTATGCTTGTATAATATAAACACGAATGACAGAATGCGCGCCGACTTTTTTACTCTGTAAGCTTTAATGTGAGCAGGTTACGTATAAAAGATAAAATGCGCAAGTGAATTTTCGTGTCACCTCTGCACTTGATGCAATGCCACTTCCGTTGCAGCACACATACACACACACGCATACACTACGTAATAATATTTTCTCTCTACAAGGATGTAATAGCGTGATGTCGTTAACGTCATTTTGGCTGTTACAGTTTGTTGAGACTACGAGCGATATAACTTATCTTTCCGCTTCACTTCGCTGATGCTGCGACACTGAAGCAGTATAATAAAGGTCGGTAGCTTCCCTTAATTACTAATTGATATTAACTGTAGATGTGTAACACGTCGTCAACGATTAACGCGCCATGTACCGTGAATTTTGTGTGGTAAAATGCAAAATAGAAGGGCAGGGATGAAACATCTTTACATTTTAACACACGTTAGTGTATGTTTATAGTGTAAGAATGCGACGACTATTAGTTTCATGTATGTATAAAATTGTTACAGAAAATATACTGAAAACATTGAGAGGAAAATTACTTTTTCCCCCATCTTTTCTATTTAAAATTTTTTACTACACACAAGTCGCGCAAATATATTATACATTTTGCATCAGGAAAGATGTGTTCATCTTTAAAACGCGAAGCGTGAAATGTACGCGAAATCTGCTTTGTAATTTTATAATGTGTTTTTATGCAAGGTAATTATACATACGAACAATTGTGAATAAAAAAATATAATACGTAGAGAAACACACAATAGAGATTAAATTCTTTACTCCTGTGTAATATGAGTGCACGTTGCGAGAAGAGAATTAAATGTCGGATATACGTGTGCGATTAAAATTAAAATAAACCACTTACTAATCTTGCAATCTTTGTATTATTTTATTGAATTTGCACGACAAACGTTTAGATTATTTTATAACATGGCGAAATCGTTTATTATTTATTTATTTTATAAATGGATATTTGAGGTAATATTTCTATGACGAACGTATGTGTGCATAAAAAAATTTTACGTCCTTTTAAAAAATTAAATTTGCTTTACTTTGTAAGTGATATATAATTTCGCCGGAATATATCAGACTTTAAAAAATAATAGAGTCTCTTTAACCAACAAAAACGAGACAGTAACGTGTCGATGAATTAATAATGAATTACTGTTCAATATCTATTGTATTTATACATCAGATACATAATTATTTATGCGTCAAAAATATTCTCATAAATGAAAATTATTTTAGCATCAATAAAAAAGGATTAAAGTGTACGATTATATGTATATACTCTTCTAACGAATCTCAAGAAAACTAAAAAAGCGAAGAAAAGAACGACATCCATTGATATCTCATTAACATCTTCTTGTCACGTGTTTCTATTATTTAAATGTATGTGCGAGTAAAATGATAAAAAAATAAATGAAATCTTGCATCGCACGTGCATTTGATGAATAATTCACATTGGATTGTAGACTCGAATAGTTTGGTGGCAGCACGTTCTTGGTAACCATTATACTGCCAGTAGCAATGGCAGCAATTTTCACAGACTCGATGGTAGCTACGCTACCGACAGAGACAGCAAAAATTAATGACGGCGAAAGATGAAAGGCGAAAACACGACGTTTCATAGCGATTTAATATACGAGACGACACCTACAACCACGCTCTTCGTACAACATCATCACCACAATTCAAGAAATTTTTTTA
Organism: Anoplolepis gracilipes; assembly: GCF_047496725.1. Lineage (NCBI taxonomy): Eukaryota > Metazoa > Arthropoda > Insecta > Hymenoptera > Formicidae > Anoplolepis > Anoplolepis gracilipes. The sequence goes on from NC_132981.1 coordinate 1,791,217, forward strand.
TTTATTGAAGAAAGTCGAGAGATTTTTATGAAAAATTATTATTTTTTTTTTTTTTCAATCTTGTCTATAGTAGCGAAATAATTTCTCTCAAAATTGTGAAATATCTCGACATATTTATATAGTAGATTCATCATTACAGAATCACAAAAATGAAAATTACTCCGAAGAATATAAAGTTTTAATTTAAAATTAGAACACTCTATTAATATATTTATTATAAATAATCATAAATATTTGTACTATTTATTGTTTTGAAATATTATATATATATAAATATTTTATATATTACTAGGAAAAATAAAATTATATAATACTTGTAAAAAAATAAATATTTGTAATAATATTCTGTAAACATTTCTCAAATATTTGTTGGGATATTTATCAGAGAAATTTTTATGATCTGTTCAAGATTACAAAAATATTTATGACATATCGTGATAAATATTAAAATAATTATGTTATAAATACTTTGCACATACTTTATTAATATTTTGTGCTGTCTGAGGTATGAAAATGTCAGTATCGATAGTGGACATATCGATATATCGTTCAACCATGTTCGATACCAAGGTATACGTAGGTCTCGTATCGATACGAGAGAATTCATCCCTAGAGCACAACGCGTAGCGGAGCAGTCGCCGTGAATGGGCGGCCAGAGTGCAAGATGGCGGATTGTGAGTCGGAGGTGCACCGCTTGCCAGCCACGAATCAGGACGGCGGTGCGAGGAACGCGACGACGACCGTGACAATGGTGAACAACAACGCGGCGCGGGTGCCCCAGCATCCGGGTCCGGACCGCCAGGACCCGGTCGGCCAGGGTCCGCGATGCGTGACCATCTACAAGACGGAGACGGGCTTCGGGTTCAACGTACGCGGCCAGGTCAGCGAGGGTGGACAGCTGCGGAGCATCAATGGCGAGCTTTACGCGCCGCTGCAGCACGTCAGTGCGGTTCTGCCGAGAGGCGCCGCCGAGAAGGCCGGCGTCCGCAAGGGCGACCGTATCCTGGAAGTGTGAGTAGACTCTCGAGAAGAATCCCGTCCTTCCTTCACTTTTCAACCTCGTCTTCGGATACCGTCCTCGAGAGTCGCTCCTGCGTCAGGACCGGCTCTCGGGTCTCCATCTCCTACCAATGTCCCCTGTCTTCTCATGCAATTGTCTTCGATCGTTTCGGGCTGTGCGCCAAAAATTCCCGAGGCATTCGTATAATTGGATGGATGGCGAACACGCCAAGGCGCGAGATTCGACCTTGATGTACGTTTCGTAGCTTATATAGTAAGAAAGACACGTAAAAAGGATCCTGAGGACTTGAGAGGCAAGAACATTGATTGATAGATAAATGATACAAAACAAAGTGTAAATTCCGCATTTTATGGACAGTAAATAATTATATTGGAGATATATTCGATTGTTTTTCTTCTATTTCTGTTATTATATTTCTGATTATCAACGTGTTATAACGTTTTTCTTCTTTCCGTACAAGTCAGCGATATTTAGACACTCTTCAAGTTAATTCGTGACTCGCAGTGTTATCGAGATTTTCGATAGAATGCTTAATGTGATTTTAATTATTAAATTTTATTTTAATTGAATTTGAATTAAAATATTAATCGGCGTTTGCCGAGATTGTCAAATGAAAAATATTTAAAGCGATTTTAAGTACGAATACAATCTTATACATATATTCTTATGACATTTCCATTTGAGAAAAAGCCTTGCATGCAAGTAATAATTTCGAGCTAATGTCATATATTTTTCCTCCAAAATCTTAGTAAACACGCACGCGACCCGCTTGCCGCTGTCAAGAATGTCTAAACTTAGACTTGCAAATTACGACAATAATGAATGAATCTGGACTTTGTCTTTCCGTTTATCGTTAATTTATTATTAACAATCAAAACAACGCGTCACTAAAAACTGTATTTACATACAAAAAAGTCATATAATTTGTTTCTTTTATATCTTTCTTGAAACCAAGTATCCTATACTGATTTACTGATATCGTTTTATCACCCGCAATGTTAATTGACAGATGTCAGCTGATCGAAATTTTACTATGTTGCGTACTTGTCAAGAGATAGAAAATACATTATATATTTAAATTTTAGACACATTTAAATTTAAATTTTGACATTTAAATTTTAAGTGTTAAAATCATTGGAATAATAAAAGAATAATCGCGCTAACACTATTATTAAGATGCAGAGTCTGGGAACAAATCTCAAATATATGCGTGAAAAGAGAGAGAATAAAAGCATTCGTTTCCGAAATTCTGATGTAAAAATGATAAAAGTTTACATAAATGATAAATATACTCATTTATAAAAATTATGCAAAATCTGTGAACTGATCTCTATCGTAGACTGGATTATTTGAATTTTGAATTTCTCTTTATCGTTTTCTCTCACCGGATGAGAAGATGCGTGAAGTATATCTCCGAGTTTCATTCATTATCATGAATTTAAACAATTATCTTGATCCAACGGAGGTAATGAATTTAAACTTCAAGTTTATCGTTTTAACGTTTGAGAAGAGATCGCTGATATTTACTTATGATAAACGTCACGATTCTGAAATGTCTTTATCATTGTGAATTAACTATTGTGTTAGCTATCTACCGACTATCTGACTGACGAGCCGTGCTGGAGCATTCGCAATTTTCGTCGGTGTGATCGTTAGTACCTCTGGATTTGCATATCTGATCATTAGCCACCCGGCACCGTACCTTGCGCACAGTAATTGTGTTCTCCAAACTGTTCAATTAAAAGCTAATTTGCTTAAAACATTGTCACTTTGTCCCGCTCAAATTTACTACATAGAGAGTATTTAACGATACACATATACATATTATATATTATGCGACGTAGCTTATTCTCAGCAAATTTGAGTCTCACGATATTACCACCATCATAAAGATCGTGGAATGCAAGATATTAAATATATATGTACTTGAATATATATACATTTTTCACGCAATGTTTATTGAAGGAATGACAAATCGATTTTTGACATCAACGTTCAGATTAAATGCTTCGAGCATGAATAATCTATTATTTTGATAACGACGAGAGATTGATTTATTATTAATATAATTGAGAAATTAAAGAGATTTAATAAATTTAAAAAAAGTAATATAACGATGCTTGTCACAAATTCTGACGATGTTGATACAATGATCGATGAATCAAGCAAGTATCTCTCCCACTTGACTATAAACGAGCGGCTCCGCGTTTGTTTGTGACATGTTCTGTGCGTGTGTTTTTGTGTGTGTGTGTGTGTGTTCGCGGAGATCGCGGGGATGAGGGTCTGTTTGCGACTGTATGTGCGTACGAGTCGCAGGTCCAAAGTTCCCATAAACCTCGCGCGGTTCAAGGACCGTCTTACGGTTCGTGGCGTCCGTCGATTTCAGCTTCGTTCCCTCGGCCGGAGAAAGGAATTTCTCGTTCCTATCGTGAGAGATTTTTCTTCGCTTAATATTTTATTATATTTCGTTACTTTATAGGTCGTCAATATTCTACTCTCTAATAGTATTTTTTTTTTCTTCCCCCTGCGAGAGATTGATCAAAACTTTTGCTTTCACTCGGTTAGTTCTGCGGTTCCTGTGTAACACCGATCGTTACTTGCCATGTCATTTGTCCGGATCTAAACGATTCTTCAAACCTCCGCTGAAATGTCAAGATTTTTTAAAATAATTCTTTTGTATATTTCATTAGCCCGATAGGACAACATTTATAAAAATATATGACGAAATCTTGTACTTTATGATTTGCATTTATCTAGATATATTTTAAAAAATAGATGTAAAAATATTGATTTTTTAAAAAATATTGATAACTGCGCAATTTAACTTTTGAATTATATTTGCAAAATTAAATTGCTTAATAATTAAAAAAAGTATTTCAGTATTTCTATATTGTGTTTAAAAAATATAGAATTATAATTGTGCATGAAGGGGAACTAAATTAATTAAATATATGTAAATGCTTGCAATTATTTCTAAATTATAATATAAAAATATTGCGATATAAAATATTACACATTAAGTACAGTAAAATTTTAAATAAAGATCAAATGGTTTAAACATGAATTTTTGGAAACTCTTTCTTCAAAAGTGTTCAGAATATTTGAGATTAAAAATAATATGATAACGTGATATCTTGACCATTTATTTATGTTGCTGGCATTTCTTGCATTATATTTTTAAAAGCAAGTATGTGACAAGTAAGAAAATTTGGGATAAAGTATTAAAGTTTGTAAGAAAGTAATAAATAATAATTGTAAATAAATTAAGAATTTAAAATACGTGACATTTACAAGCCTATTTTTGACAAATGTTATTTACAGAATTTTATTCTGACAATTCTATTGCGAATCATCTTACAATAAGTGCAATTATTGAGAAATTTTTCTCAAGTCTTGATGCCATTATTGTGCAATGTTTTCACAATTTACCTATCGTGACAACTTTTCAAGTATTGCTTGCGCAAGAAAATGACAGTCGCTTTTTTGTCACCTATATGCATATTCCATATGACTTTGTTTCTTACATTACACTCGTTTTAATGTTCTTGAAAGGCTTATTCTTTGTATGGTTTCCACAATTCTTACCATAGAAGGTTATTATATGCATATATTACGCGGGTTGTTTGGTGAAACATGTTTGTCTATCTCGATTGTCAAAGAAGTTATTTTCAGCAGTAGAAAGGTAGGGAGCGTAATCTCATTCGGAAATTATAAATTAAACTAGATAAAGTGTGTAGTTGAAGCTAAGAACTGCAGAGGCGAAGGTTTAACGAACAATGATAAATATAATATGAATATTATATAAAAAAAGAGCCGCTTATTACATTCGATAAAATAAGCAATCAGAATTGCGTCGATCATTAAGGGCCTCATTAACGTAGGTGCGAATCATTATAAGTTCTATACGCTTTGTTGTCCCAATTAGACGTAATTAGCTAGGATAATTAGTTCGGACGTACCTGGCGAATGAGAATTTCGAAGAAAGGATATGCGTATTGCTCTTCTCTCTCTCTCTCTCTCTCTCTCTCTCTCTCTCTCTCTCTCTCTCTCTCTCTCTTTCCCTCTCAGTTGCAATCAAATTATTATAATATTATAGCCTCGTAATTCTCGCTCATGAAAAGCGCATTATCTTCTCTAACAAATTGCAGCGTACATGCGGTGCCGTTTATTGACCGATCCGTTTCACCTCTCATCTGCTGATCTAATTGCATTAGATGGCGAAATAATTCTGTAAGCTATATTATTATATCGGTGTAGATAATGCCTTGAATGCGCGTCGTGGAGAGGAAAGTTTGCACTTAACGAGTGCAATGCGTCTTTGCCACGTTGCCCTGTTTTCATAACTGATTTCAACACCGATCGTTAAATCGGCATAAACCCTCGTTTTTTTGGCGACCTACGATCTAATTGAACTTTGACCTTTTCCTCCGACAAATACATATTTAGCAAAAATAATTTAAAAGGAAAAAAAAAGAGATGTATATATGTGATATATTAAAACTATAGGAAATTATATAACATTGTAAGAATTGATTAAGGATGTTTAGCACCTACAAAAAATCGAAGCAAAAAGCAGTCGAAATTGACCAATATATACTTTTCTCATATATCTTAATATATGATTATTATAAAGATTGCATAAAACCTTATTATTTATTCATAGCTAGAGTGTAGAAATGTATTTTCGAACTTCTGTTGCTTTTTTTCGGAGAATTTTCGTGTTTCTTAAATTATGAGAAACTTTTATCATTGACGGTACCTCGATTTCAACATTACAGCACAAAATTTGAATTATTAAAATAAAAGAATTTACTCATACAGAGTAATTTAAAATGTCAGAATAAAAATTATAATAGTGAGTAATGACAAAATATAGAAGATTTTTAACTATTTCTTTAATAAATTTAATAATTTGTCATTTCTCCGAGACGACAAAAATGTGGCAACATGGTACTTTTTCATAAGTTGATCAAATTGCAAATTGACATATAAGGCGTAGTCGCTTCTCGCTTACACGTTTGTATATAAAGGCTTCTTCAGACGAAAAGATAGGTTATTTAAAATGTCAAAAGAAGGCTCAGCTGAATGCTATGTTGCCACGTTTTCACAATAAATAATATGTCATCTCGGATAATAGGACGAAATTGAGAAAATTATATTCAATATCTTTTGAACTGGTCAGTACTTGACCAAAATTATGTGATCAAATATTTCCTCTATATTTAAACTATACTTTTGCAAATTTTGAATACATTCCTATTATTATTTCTATCTATTTTAGCTCTTAAATCAACACGATCACAAGTTTTTTATAAGATAAAAAATCTGTAATTGTATCAATTTAACGGCTAAAAAGGACAGAAATAATGATATTTATATTTATTTATATAAATAATTATATTTATAATTATATTAATATTTTTACTTATAATTAGATCCACAAAATAATTATATTTATAATAATATCGACGAGTAAATTCATTGCAAATTAAAATCCTTATAACTTTTGATTGCTTCAGTTAATCAACTCTAGGTTTTTTTATAAGTCTCTGAACATGTATCAGAACAATCTGTGCAAATTTTATTAAATTCCTATATTTTTAAAAATAGGTAGTAAACATCCTTAAATTTAAATATGCAATTAAATTTATATACATTTATATGCACAACAGTCGCCTCTCGTGGCTTCTGGTCCAGAAAACAGATAACGTCACATGTTTTGGATCCACCCGGTACATGTGCGATAAAGAGATCGGGCATATAAAGCATGCAACGCGCCTTTTCTCGCACTCGGACTCTTGTCAGTGAAAATCCGTGGTAGGCGACAATCACCGACCTCCGCGAATAAGAGTGCCGTGCCTCCGTGCTTTAGGCCAATCGCCGGGCCGTGTCCTTTCACTTGTCGGAATTCGAAACTCGTGGCATAAAAGAAAGAGGCAAAAGGCCGCGATCATACGGTATCCTATTCCCTTTCGACTGGGCTGATCGGGAGGCCAGTCCCGTCGAAGGCCTGTCCGGTTACGAACTGGATCAGGGAACCGGATGTGCCGAGTCGAGGGAAAATTCATCGCGCGACTTTTCCGCGAAATGTAAACTTTCTCTCGTCCCGCGCGATCGATCGTCCGTGGAAACGTAACAGTTGGCGCAAATCTTGCATGTTTAGACTGGAGATTAGTTCGCGCGTGCCGATAAGATCCTTCGCACGAACATGTTGACGTGTTACATGACCGCGTTGCAATGCGAGTGGATCGACAATCGCAGGCGATGGAATTCGACCGGCGTATTGCAGTCACAATTAAAGTCGGTTTTCGAATTATATAGATTGGCGATAACTGTAACGCAAAAAAAAATAAACTGTGCTTTCTGTTGCAGGAATAACGTCAACGTCGAAGGCGCCACTCACAAGCAGGTGGTGGATCTCATCAAATCAGGTGGCGATGTTCTCACTTTGACAGTCATTTCCGTGACGCCACAGGAAGCGGAAAGGCTGGAGCCATGCGAGGATTTAAGGTGTGTGATATTTGGACATTTGCATTTATACAATAATTTATAGATATACAGTATAATCGAACAGTTCGAACGAACCCGTTAAATTAAATTATCGCGTGCATTTTTCGATGAGTTGTAGTCAAATGATTATCGATAAGATTCTAATCAAAATTCTAATAACCTTGATGTAATAATAACTCCTGATAATAGTGTTTATCTAATTTGTATTCGATTAATTGTAAAATATAAATGCATACATTTTATTATTAAATATTAATATGTATTAAACGACATTTATATAAATATGAATTTTTTTAATAAGCAGTTATATTAAAAAATATTAAAAAATTTTTTTAAATATAAAATATATATTGACAATAAAAATAAAAATATTAAACGTACTTTCATATCTTTTGCAGCTACGCCTCGGTAGATTACAGCGAGAAGCGATCCCTGCCGATCAGCGTGCCCGATTATCACGTGCGTGAGAGGAAACACGAGCGTTACGTAGTCTTCAACGTCCATATGGCCGGCAGGCACTTGTGTTCGCGTCGATATCGGGAATTCGCGGCGTTGCACATGGCGTTGAAGAAGGAGTTTATAGGATTCAATTTCCCCAAGCTACCAGGAAAATGGCCGTTCCAGTAAATATCCGGATTATACGATAGTGTCACATGTGCAAATGCGTTTAGTTGCCGAATGAGCATTCTTATTTAGCATTGACACTCTCAATTGTGTTCAATTCATGAATCGTCATGGGCTCGTTTGCATTTTGCAGATTGAGCGAACAACAACTCGATGCGAGGAGACGCGGTCTCGAACAGTACTTGGAGAAGGTATGCGCAGTGCGCGTAATAGCCGAGAGCGACGCGATGCAGGAGTTTCTGACAGATCGACTGGAGGAAGACGGAGATCAGGGACCGGCGGTCGACCTTAAGGTTCTACTTCCGGATCGCGAAGTTGTCACTGTGACGGTCCCGAAAGCAGCGTCGGTGAAGGACGTCTATGATGCGGTTTGCTCCCGGGTTGGCTTAGACGTGGAGACGGCCAAGTACTTTTACCTGTTCGAGATCGTCGAGTACAATTTCGGTAGGTCAAGGATGATTGCTCGAGACGAGAGCGCGTCTTTTAAACGTATCTAATTTCTGAATGAATAAAATGTAGATTATCTCATTGCGATTTTATTATGCTGCAGAGCGAAAGCTGCAACCTCACGAACACCCTCATACTTTATACATTCAAAACTACTCGACCGCCAGCGCGACCTGTCTAGCGATAAGGAGGTGGCTTTTCAATGTAAATAGACCTCTGAGCGAGCAAGCATTAACTTGGATATTTTGGCAGACAATCGACGAGGTTAATAGGGGTCACATCACCGCGGGCGAACGATTGTATCAGTTGAAGGCTCTGCAAGACGCGTCTAGAAAACACGAGGTTTGTTCAATAGTGGAAGAAAATGTTTATACAAGATGTCTAATTGTAAGATATATCCCTTAACGGTACGTTCCTTTTAATCAATTTGGAATTAATTTTTTTTTTTTTTTTTTTTTTTTTTTGAAACTATTCAGGCATCAATAATTTTTTAATGATTGGCAGTTTAGAACAAGAATTTTCTCATAAATTGAGCTTTAGAAATAAATCCAATCTTCAACTCTTTAATATTATTCAAGTAATTTCAAGTAGGCTTTAGTTTTATAAAATTTGAATTTAAATTTTAGTAAACATACTAGGATCAACCAATTTCCTGCTTTATTTATCACTTATGCATAAAATGGACTTATTATATCAAAGTATAAATAAGTTAATTATTACTTACAATATATTCTTCGAGAAAATTGATGCATTAGTCCTACCTTGACAGGAATTTGAAGATTTCGGTAAAAATCCAGCTCTTGATGTTTAAATCATTCTGGAAATTGTCGTCCTTTAAGTTTCTTCAGCGGTCAAAACAAATGAAAATTGGAAGAAGTTATGTGGGCTACAGGGAAGTGCTTCAATCAAATGATTAGAAAATTCTTGAGTTCACTGTTAGGTTTGATATAATGTAAAAAAATTTTGTCTTTCTTCGAATTATCTCCTTCATGCAATAATACAGAATGCTCTTCAAGAATGATATGAATTTATACATCAAGATTTTTACCGAGAGAGAATCTTCAAACTTGTGTCAGGGTGAAACAAATGCTTCAATTTTCTCGAGGACTTTAGTCGAATTAGCTTCTATTCTAACGCAATAAATAATAAAAGTAAATAAATAAATCGTAATAAAATAGGGCACTTTATTTTTTGACCCACCGTAGTATAAATGTTGAGGATAGGCAAATATGATGAAAAGATGACGAAGAGAAATCGATCGGAAAGTGTGCCGTTAAAGTAAGCGACCGGTATATATTCCCTACACATATATCGTTGTCTTTACACAAAATTACATGTCGTAGTACTTGAAACTCGCGAGGGAACTCAGCGGTTACGGCGACATCGTGTTCCCGCATTGCGCGTGTGACTCGAGGAAGGAGGGCCACGTGATACCGGCGGTAGGGACAGCCGCTTTCAAGCTGCACGCCGCAAAGGAGGACGGTACTCTGGAGTCGCAGGTAGTGGAGTTTCAATGGAGCACCATCGCCCGATGGGAGGTCGACGAGGACGGGATGGCGTTCTGCTTCCAGTACACGCGCCAGGACAACCGTCCGCCGCGCTGGCTCAAGGTCTTCACACCTTACGTGAGTCACGTTTCTTTCTTAGCGATATCTATGAAATATTCATGCATATTTTGTTGGTCTCACCACTGGTTGCACTTGCAGTATACGTTCCTCTCGGATTGCTTCGATCGAATAGCCGAGGAGGCGAAATGGGATGACCCAGGAGAATGACGTAATACTCGACGCTAAGGGATACTCGGTGCGTAATTGATCGACGATGCTTCTCCAGCATTCGTCTCTCTCCGACATTTTTTTACTTAGAGAATCTAGCAATCTCGTAGACCCAATCGGCGTGTTAGTGCGTGTACTTTTAGCATATCAGATTTTTCCTGATCTGTTGGCTTCACTGTTATGTTTATAACAACACCGATGCTGCACGATGGGAGAGAGCGTTTGTCTGCTTACATTCATCATCGGAAAAACGTCATACGTGTAAATGTAAATATTCATCCCGGTGAGACTGATACCGGAATGAAATTATCAACATTCAAGATACCAAGACATTCACAATAGGAATTATATTATCTGTTTCAGAACAGAATTAGATGAATAAATTTAAGCGCCATGATCTGGTATAGCTTGGTCTACGTTTTTTCTCGACGTGAGGGAGAAATTATAAATCTGATTTTTATAAATATACATTTCGAACTCTTTTGTTTCGTCGCGATAAGGTGCTGTTTTTCCTTTCTTGTTCGACGGACAAAATTGCATACCCAATTCAGACACGAAAGAGAATAAACGTACAGTTACGTAGACTATTATATCACTGGGAGATACGGTCGTCTGCCTAGAAAAAAATGAAACCACCTATCCTTTTGGCCTATAAGTTGTTACATATATCGATTTTCGACGGGAGAATCGATCGAATTATACATGAACGTTCCTCCTTGCTAGCCTAATAGAAATCTGGAATTTTCCTTCCATTTTGGATCTGCATGTGTGAGTGTGTCGATCGAGCGCGTTCTACGAGGGAAGTATAATATATATATATATATATATATATATATATACTCGTGCATTTTCTAATGTGCAATATTTCGCAATTTCGTATGTACGAATTATTGTCAATTCGTTTTGCGCAGATTCTTTAAATCGAGTATATTTGTAAAGGCGGTTTTGACTATAATTGGACTGTATCGTCTCGATATAGTCTAATTTTTCGTTGGTAATTTTTTGCGACTTGAGGATTAAAAGGATGAATTTTGAAAGTGAATTTTTGAAAGAAGAAATAGATACATATCACACATTCACAGGCTCATCTATTATACAATTGCGTTATACGCGCGAAAACAAGGAATTTTCTCTCTCTCTCTCTCTCTCTCTCTCTCTCTCTCTCTCTCTCTCTCTTATCTTTTTCTTAGTGCACGCAATCGCGCAATCTATGTGTAAAACAAATCGATCAATCGGTCCTCTACACGTTTTATTAATTCATTATATGTATAGGATATTAGCGCTTGAATGAAAGGTAGAAAGAGAAGAAATTGTAAATATCAATGTTAAAAATATACTTTTTTTGAGAAGAAACTCGATTGTTTCAATAAGATTAATTAATCGAACGAGACATCAATAACTGAATCTCTCGTCTCGTGACTTTCTTGATTATTATTACGCAAATTGTAATAAGATCCGAGGACTGTTTTCCTCTCTCAATCGGCGCGTGATTCCACCCCCCTTTTTTCTTTCCCGTCATCAAATTTACAAATATACCATGGAAAATGCGACGTTAGTGCTCATCATCCGGACATACGTATACATAAATATGCGGGATCTAATAGAAGAGGAGAGGAGGATCATATAAAGGCTCGGGACAGCAGTGTGTAACATATTATATTATAGTCGCGTGGCACGACTGTCTCCTCCATTGCTACTCACGAAGGAGAAATAATATTCACCAATAATGTTAAGAGAGATAAACTGATAATAATAACAGCGAGAAATGCGTATATAAGATAATGTTTAGCGACATCACACATCCACCGTTCTCTGCGTACGATGATGATTTTGCTGCAAGATCATCCTGCCTGTCATCCACTCGACGCGAATTTACAGTAGAAAGCGAACATTTGGAGGGCGAATACTCTTTTGCACACACACACACACACACACACACGTACATTTCTCATACAAAATTTTTGTTCCTACATACATACCCAGGTAGCAAGCACATGTCATTTTGACGTCGAAAACTGGTCATTTCAAATTCAATGACGTCACGTGAGCAAATAATGTCTAATTTAAAACGTCTTTTTTGTGACGTCTTAATGATGTTGTAAAAGAACGTCATAATATCGTGATTCTTAAGTCATTATTATAAATCGCCTAACAATAAGTATTACTATTTTTGAACGAAAAACTCATTTAGTTTTTTATAATATCTTAAATTATTCCAACAATTTTGTGGATTATAATTTTGATATTCACAATTCTCTATGCCTCAGGGCCCTAACATGAATTTCCTCTATAACCTGGGACTCGATCATGACATTTGATCATGAATCTTTTCCTCTAGCGTGAACTCGTGAAAAGTGAAAAGTTTCATTAACCAATTCAATATTTGTGAATAAATTTTTCACTTTTCACGAGTTTACGCTGGAGGAAAAGATTCATGATCAAATGTGTCATTAAAACGTCACTAATAGGTCTAAAATGGTCATGAAGTCACGTCTTTTTAACGTCTTGAAATGTTGACATTAGTCCGTCATTTTTCAGTCATTTTTACGTCATATTTGGTTCGAACTGACTATATTTTGACGTCAAAATGTCGTGTGCTTGCTACCTGGGTACTTTGCCTTCTCTAAAAATCCACTTGTTCGCTTACTCGAGTGCAAGCAAATGGAATATAAATATAGAAAGATATGTAGATATATTATTATCGTTAATGTTTTTAAACTTTATTCATGGTGAGTGTGCGGCGAATGGGAAATGCGTGTAAAAAGATTCGAATGATGAGAAAAATGTGTGCGATGAGAAAATTATATATATATATATATATATATATATATATATATATATATAAATAAATAGTTATAACACTGTTAATGGTATAATAGAAATATAGAGCATATATAATATAGGACGTAATTATAATCGAACACGCGATTATCCCGGTGAAATACGAGATTCATTAATCGCGTACACGAGCGAGCAAGACAATTACAATAATGATTTCCATTGTTTTGTCGAGAGGGGAGGGGAGGGGGAGCGGGAAGAGAGGGTGAGGTTCTGCCTGTTAAGTAATTGTGCAAGATGATGCGTGACAAGTTGTAGTTAGCGTGCGTGCGAAATGTTATTGATAATAAATGAACCTTCGGATGATCTCTTAAGATTCAGAATTTATCTGATTTCTCATTGGCCGTGATATTATTCGAGTATTCGAGAAACCCAAAGGGAAGATTCGACATATATGTATAATAGAGACATGCGAGACCTTTCGCGGTGCACGCTTGCATTGATCGGCGAATAGTGATAATTAATTTCTGAATTGGCTTTACGAAAGAAAGAAATCTGTGACGTCGAGAATAGTCAGTTGTGGAGAATGGCAATAATAATTACGAGGAGAAAAATGATGATCGCGTATATACATATATATACATAGTTGATTGGTAGTAAATATTTTTCGAAAAAATCGTGCAGGATAATCGCAGAGGATACGTCCAAGTAGATTCAACTCTGGCGCGAGAGATCTGGAAATAGTCGGATTAATGATAATGATTTCGCAGTTTTGTAAAACTGTCATATCTTTATCCCTTGCAGTATTTATCTTAATTCTATCATTTTTCTCTCTTATGGCACGATTTCAGCGCGTGCATATGTATGTCAAAAACATAATTTTTCTTTCATTTAAAAAAAAATGCTTAATAAAAATTTCCTTTCACTTCGCGTCCGTTGCAGTTTTTGTCAAATGCGTTTCTCGAAGAAAAATCAATAAATTAAAAACGAGGCAGCTTATTAATGCTTGTTTAATTATTCGCTATACTTTGTTAATTAACAAGCTGTTCGTTGAACGCAGAATGACGAAAAAAATTAGGTAATATAATTTATTGTTATTACAAGAGACCATATCATTACTGTTAACACACACTTTAGGCGTTATAATTAAAATATTCTGTATAATCGTAGTACGTAATAACAAATGCTCCAATTTATCGTATAACATCAGTTCGCGTAATTTTGCTGTAAAACTAGTATTTCGAATTAGCGAGAGATATTATTCGATTTCTTTATGAGCCATCTTATTGAGAAACAGAAAATAAAAAAAAAAAAAAAAAAAAAACGAAAGAAATGAAATTCTTGTTATTGTCCTATTTTTTAATAAATTACATCCTGCCTCTTATTGTAAGTATATATCTATGCATCACATCGTAGATATAAAAATCACGCGATATACGATCCGTAATTCTAGTAGCAAATATATAGCACATGTTTATAAGAGAACTTGCAATCGACATATCTGTCACAATGCAATTATTATTACGTAACGCGGTAATTTAAAATCTATTCCTTGACGTCCTGTAATAATCTGAAATGGATTCAGTGACGTAACACACTGAAAATCTTTACATAAGTAGAGGAAAAAATTCTTGTGAATAAAAAAGAGATGGATCATTTTTGAGTAAAAAAATGAATAAGAAATAATTGATCGAAGGCTTTGACGAAGAGTTTCGTTGCCTCGCAAGAGGATTGAAATTCGCGAAGGACGAAGAATAACGGGTGACGCGTTTCATTGTATTATTTTTTCGCGCGTTTATCATTTCTCTCTATTTTTTCATCGTAAACCTTGTAAATAAAGTCAAGATGAATTGTGTATGTGTGTGTATACTTGCGACGGTTGCATGTCACAGAGATTATGTTCGTGTGAGTATACAAGGTGGGCACACTTTTACAATACATGATATAGATCTTCGCAAGGCGAGTGTATACACGCTCGCGGCCTCGTATCATGTATATGACGTGATACCAATACACATGCAAAAAGGTCTAAGAAGATATCGCTAAGTGGCCGCCGATATACGGAACGACAGATCAGTTCAAAACCACCTGTCCCAGAAGGTGGAACAATCTGTGGAGATTATTATAAATACGTGTATATTCAATCTAATCGTCGCGAGCCTTGAATTCTTCGGAAGAAGACATGGAACGTTTTAAAAGGAAAAGGAGAAGAATGGGTGGTGAAAAGGTAGCCCCTTCAAATCGATAAAAAACAAAATTCTATTGACAGATTATGTAAAGCTCGAGAATTTTTATTTCTATTTTATTTAAATAGTACCTGCATAATTATATTCTTTATAATTAGGGTAAATTTTTCATATCTTTCGCATTTAAATAAATTTAAAAAAAAAATCCTTACTGTTATAACTTTTACAATTTCCTTGTGACGGATTACATTCTTAGAAAATGATGACATCCACAAAAAATTTTTTAAATACGTAAAAACTATAAAGTACAAATAAAGTGTTATAATTACTAATATTTGTGAATGTTGTGCTATCTTAACGAATGCAAGATGCTTACAAAAGATTAAAATCTTTTTTGATTTAGAAAACGTTCGTCTTATCGATAACGGATGTCAAGATAATGACTAAAAAAAGATCGACAATTACTGTTAAAAAGTATTTGTGTTTTTTATGCTAAAAAAAGGTATTTTCGATTAAAACGAGTAAATTAAATCCGCAAAATTAAGAATAAAAGAATGCAAAAAAATTTGTATTTTTATTCTTTTTTATAATGGAAATAATAATAATAATTTGATCTTTCTAATTTTAGTTAAATAGTTATATAGAGACATAATCTAATTATTATATATTTTAGTATTTTAATTTATATATTTATCATATACCTAGTTTAATTATACAAGGCATAATAATGACCTGTTTAATTACACAACTCTTTAAATAATTATCTATCTACTTTATTTATTTAATTAAAGATATTATTTCAATTATAAAGAAGAATTAAAATTATAAAAACTACTATTTACTATTTTTTATTCCTAATGTAGCTGATTTAATCTTGTTTTATTGAAAAATATCTTGAAGATGTATTATGATTTATGATTACTTTCTTGTTGCGCAAAGTGAGAAATAAAAACTTTATATAATCCAATATATTTGATTACATGTTTATCGTTTGTGAAAATTTTATGTCACGTTATTATCTCCGAGCACTATTTAAATCGTTAGAAGATCCCACGTTTTCCCCAACGTAATGCGTTTCGAAATATCTTACCAAGACTGTCTACGCAATTTCATCTTTTTTTCAATAGATTGAAGAAACAAGGAAAAACTTTATAAGTTTTTTCTACTAAACAATTCCAATTGTTGAGGAAAATACATCAAGAAACGCGTTGTTCTTTTACATTTGCAGTTAAATTTCCTGATTTAAATTTTACTTTGAGGAAAACGATAGTTTTGAATAGCATGGACGCAAAAATTCAAAAAACCGATGCCACAAAAATCATTTTGTTCCGTTATGCTTGATGAATAATATTTCATACTCCGTAACCAGTTTTTTTTACTCTTCGTGACATCACCATCATATAAACAATCGCTAAGTTATGGATTATGCTGCATTATGCAATAAAGACGAATGGAAACTGTCAAACCGTTTCACACGTGATCCATCTAGTCTATTCTACATAAACGATGACTAAACGCCGATGACTAAAAGCGTTAAGGAACTTGTTGAAGAGTAAAATTATATATTCCCTGTAAATGATTCATGTTTAGTCGTAACAGATGCTCTATTATAATCTCATTAGGAACTTCTCGATTACAAAAATTGCTCGGGGAAATTTTTAAATTTCTTACATTAGCGCTCCTCTTCGCGAACGCTCTTTACAGTTGGGAGACTGTCTCAGCTTGATCAGAATTAGACAGAGACAGAGAGAGGGAGAAAGATGGAGAGAACGCGACCACCGCGGATAACTTTAACAAGACTTAACGAGTCCACTCCCACAGACGGTTTCAACGATCGTCATTCTCCCTCTACTCCCGCGCTACTCATCAGTCCTCTCTGATCGTCATCCCGTCTCTGTTCTACAACGCAGAAAGTGCTGCTGTCGATCGTTGATCCTTGGGATGTGAAGGTAGCCAGTGTCGATCCGATCGGATTGGCCGAGCAACGGGGCGTTTCCCTGTCCATTATACCTTCACCCTCTAAACAGGACGAGGGTGGTGCCAATTCGCAATGGTCGACCTTTGGTAAATTTATTACCAAGACACCGTCGCCCTGGTACAAACCTGGTAGCGGCTCCGCGAGTCACGTCAGCTCCGCCAAGTCCGAAGAATCGGCGCTCATCGATCCAACCTGGCTGAATCCTCGACATTCGCCGCGAAGGTATCCTTGATGTTTCCGACTCATTAACGTGCTAATAAATTTATAAATTTGCATCTGAATAAACTCAAAGCAGTTAATATGTTCTATATTCGATTAATTTCGTAGTTCGAAACTTGATCGGAAAAAGCTTATACTTACTAATGAACTTATTTGGTCAACACAGTACAATTTTTATTGTACATTAAGGATGTTTAGTACCCATTTTTACAAATATAGGAATTTAATAAAATTTGCACAGATTGTTCTGATACATGTTCAGAGACTTATGAAAAAACCTAGAGTTGATTCACTGAAGCAATCAAAAGTTATAAGGATTTTAATTTGCAATGAATTTACCCGTCGATATTATTATAAATATAATTATTTTGTGGATCTAATTATAAGTAAAAGTATTAATATATAATTATAAATATAATTATTTATATAAATAAATATAAATATAATTATTTCTGTCCTTTTTAGCCCTTAAATTGATACGATTACAGATTTTCTATCTTATAAAAAATCTGTGATCGTGTTGATTTAAAAGCTAATATAGATAGAAATAATAATAGGAATTTATTCAAAATTTGCAAAAGTATAGTTTAAATATAGAGGAAATATTTGATCACATAATTTTGCTCGAGTACTGACTAGTTCAAAAGATATTGAATATAATTTTCTCAATTTCGTTCTATTATCCGAGATGACATTATTTATTAAAAACGTGGCAACGTAGCATTCAGCTGAGCCTTCTTTTGACATTTTTAAATAATCTATCTTTTCATCTGAAGAAGCCTCTATATACAAACGTGTAAGCGAGAAGCGACTAGGCCTCATATGTCAATTTGCAATTTGATCAACTTATGAAAAATTACCATGTTGCCACATTTCTTTCTTCTCGGAGAAATGACAAATTATTAAATTTATCAAAGAAATAGTTAAAAATCTTCTATATTTTGTCATTACTCACTATTATAATTTTTATTCTGACATTTTTAATTACTCTGCACGAGTAAATTCTTTTATTTTTATAATTCAAATTTTGTGCTGTAATGTTGAAATCGAGGTACCATCAATGATAAAAGTTTCTCATTATAATTTAAGAAACACAAAAATTCTCCGAAAAAAAATAACAGAAGTTGGAAAATACATTTCTACATTCTAGCTATGAATAAATAATAAGATTTTATGCAATCTTTAACTAATCATATATTAAGATATATGAGAAAAGTATATATTCGTCAATTTCGACTACTTTTTGCTCCGATTGTAGGTGCTAAACATCCTTAAATTATTTATCATATTTACTGCACTCTCTTTCCTAAGGTCCTCAAAGACATATACGATGCACGTAGTATATTGAATAATCTTGGTATAATTTTACACATAGATTACTCAATAATGCCAATGTTTCTCGTTACATTTCGAAGATCACCCATCAACGCGACTGACAACTCTCCGTCTGCAATTCCTGGAGAAAAATTAAGAAATAGTAAGAAAAAAGACGACGACATCGAAGCAAGCGAGGTCGACAATGAATTAATCAACGGCTCGCAGGAAATTAGTCGCGACGGTTTCGATGATGTGAATGATACAGCGGTGGTACGAGTGCGTTTCGAGATCGACAGAGCGGCGAAGCCGTGGCAAAATGGAGTGCGATGTAACGCGAATGGACAAGCTATCGATGTTGCATCGCGAGTGTTGACGAAAAATTGGAACGCGAACAATAATTATTCGGAATCCGAACAACGCGTGATCGTGGAAGAGCAGAAAGATTCGCGCAGAATCAACGATGTAAAAATCGACGAGAATAATGCAAACAGCGATCCTGATATAATTGGGAAGAAGCCAGCGATTATCGATATTATTCAGCACTTGGTGGAATCCAGGTAATTATGCTAAAGAGAGAGAGAGAGAGAGAGAGAGAGAGAGAGAGAGAGAGAGAGAGAATAGTATTTTTTCTAAAATAAAAAATTTCACGTTAAATACCATGTTTTATTGCAAAGTTAATTTTTATTTCAATACTAAATTTAAATTATTTAATCTAATTTATAATTTATTAAAATTTAATACAATTTAACTTATAAGTTATTTTTATTTTTTTATTGCTTTTATTCGTATTCTCTTTTCGTGTTCTTGTGCTTTTTTAATATTAGTCTTCCTTTTCTCTTCTCTCTTATGAACTTTCCCATGCATCATAAATAAATAAACAAATATCTAATCAAAATCAAAAAGAATAAACTCGAAAATTTCTAGCATTCTTTTTAAATTTTTATATAAATAAAAACTCAGTAGTATAAATTTTATATTAGACAGCACTTTGCAATTTTCTATTTTATATTTCGAGGTACAGTCCGCAAACCGCGAACAGGAAGTTAAAAAGGATGCCATCATGTCATCGACAAGAAGCTTCAAAGGAAATAGATCTAGTGGGTGAGACAATGATTCTAATCGTATTAAGTATAGAATTAAGTAGATAATACATGAGACAAATTTTGAAGAACATTATGTCGGAATTAAAGCGAGAGCTTTCGGTAGTTTAGGTTTATTAGGATTATTTAGGATCAGCCAGTGCGCTAACCACAATACAGGATCGACCGGTCTACATTTGCAGCACTATGGAAATTGAGTAGAATTAATTATCCAAAAGAAATTAATAAAATTAAATAAATTTATTAATAACAAATTTAATATTTATCGGGCAAAATTATTTTACCAAGGTCAGACCTTCGACGAGAATCGGATTAATATTCTCCCAAAGAAAGTCTTCAGTCATCTCGTTCTTTAATAATGGTTCAGTTATGACTGAAAGAAAAGACAAATTCTAATTCAGTATCAAAAGAATATTAAAAGAATTGGAAAATTAAGAACATGAAAAAATAATTAAGTGAAAGAATAATTCTTACATTCGGGAAAGAAAAAGTGAATCTCCTTCTCGGCTTGTTCGCGACTGTCACTACCATGTACGGCGTTCTTAAAACTATCTCCTTTGCTACCGTATCTCGCCCTGATGCTATCGGGAAAATATAGACGTGCTTCAGTTACCTGAAACAATATTTGAAACAATTTGAACAATGTTGATGACAAGAAATTTGTCGCTAAAGTACATTATTAAATTTTAACACATTCTGTACAATACCGTGGCCGGTCCTATAATCCTTTTCCACTCTTCCACGGCATTTTGCTTTGCTAACACAAACACTACGATGGGTCCCGAGGACATGTATGCCACCAGACGAGGGAAACTCAGTTCGCCGAAGTGGTCGTTATAGAAGTCTGAAACCTGTTCAGGCGTGAGCTGAAGCCATCGAGTCTGACAGATCTCGAAACCCTCTGTGTACATTTGACGCTCTATCTCTTTTCTGTAAACCACCGCTTCCGGCTTTATTATGGCCAAGGTGCATTCGACTTCCAGCTCCTTTTCGACCGTCTTTTTAATTTCTCTGTCGACGCAAACTGCTGTCAATTTCAAACTCTCTTCTTCGTCAGAATAATCGCATTCCGTTGGATCAATGAATTTATACTGTACACGATTATCGAAATAATTATTAATTTACGAGACAAAATTAATTTTGACAGTTTAAGGATGTTTAGCACCTACAATCGGAGCAAAAAATAGTTGAAATTGACGAATATATACTTTTCTCATATATCTTAATATATGATTAGTTAAAGATTGCATAAAATCTTATTATTTATTCATAGCTAGAATGTAGAAATGTATTTTCCAACTTCTGTTACTTTTTTCGGAGAATTTTTGTGTTTCTTAAATTATAATGAGAAACTTTTATCATTGATGGTACCTCGATTTCAACATTACAGCACAAAATTTGAATTATAAAAATAAAAGAATTTACTCGTGCAGAGTAATTAAAAATGTCAGAATAAAAATTATAATAGTGAGTAATGACAAAATATAGAAGATTTTTAACTATTTCTTTGATAAATTTAATAATTTGTCATTTCTCCGAGAAGAAAGAAATGTGGCAACATGGTAATTTTTCATAAGTTGATCAAATTGCAAATTGACATATGAAGCCTAGTCGCTTCTCGCTTACACGTTTGTATATAGAGGCTTCTTCAGATGAAAAGATAGATTATTTAAAAATGTCAAAAGAAGGCTCAGCTGAATGCTACGTTGCCACGTTTTTAATAAATAATGTCATCTCGGATAATAAGACGAAATTGAGAAAATTATATTCAATATCTTTTGAACTAGTCAGTATTTGACCAAAATTATGTGATCAAATATTTCCTTTATATTTAAACTTTTGCAAATTTTGAATAAATTCCTATTATTATTTCTATCTATTTTAGCTTTTAAATCAACACGATCACAGGTTTTTTATAAGATAGAAAATCTGTAATTGTATCAATTTAACAGCTAAAAAGGACAGAAATAATTATATTTATACTTATTTAAATAAATAATTATATTTATAATTATATTAATACTTTTACTTATAATTAGATTCACAAAATAATTATATTTATAATAATATTGACGGGTAAATTCATTGAAAATTAAAATCCTTATAACTTTTGATTGCTTCAGTGAATCAACTCTAGGTTTTTTCATAAGTCTCTGAACATGTATCAGAACAATCTGTGCAAAATTTTATTAAATTCTTATATTTTTAAAAATAGGTACTAACATCCTTAATTTATTTCTTTGTCGATATCCTACCGTTCTGCTAGATTCGCTAGAGAGGCTCGACGACGATCCTTTCACAGAATTAGATGTCGTATCACTGCTACTGGATTGCACAAAATCGATCGACGTATACGTCGGATCAGCTGGAATTGTATGTTCGAGGATGTCTTTTCCGGGACGATATGACGTGGAACATTTCGAAAAGAGGGTTACGGTTTCCGGACTGATTTTTCCAACGATTTTGTCATTTATCAACTTTTGTGGGCAATCACACATTTTTCTTTTGCACTTTTAAGATTATTTTTGCGACTTTCTTTCTTTCTTTTTCTATTTAGGAAGATATCAAAGAAATCAATTTAATTTATTTATTCATTTATATATCATATGTTTGCAAAGATTATAAAAGCAGGTTATATCCTTGATATTTGTTTGTTTTGTCATGCGGTACCATCATGGTACGTTTTTAAATATTAACTGCAATGAACTTTAATTGCACCGCCGCGATGTTTTCCTATGAAAGTTTGTACTATGATAAGCGCGATTAGCGCGTAGAATCACGATATTTGCGTAAGTGTATCTGTTTCTGACGTTAATATTTATTTAGCGATAACGTTGGACTATGCAAATTAAATTTGTAGAAATGTTATTTTAATATATAATTAATTGTCACCAAGTGATACGCAAATATTTTAAATATTGTATAAATTTTCACTCGATCCATTTCTTATGTTTCTTTGGCTTCCAGATAAATCGAACGACAATACGAATGCGCTTGTTAACGTAGGTAGACGAGAAAATAATCAAGAAGCGACCGACAAGACGACCACGGTGAAAGCACTTCCGGAAGTGACAGCGCTACGCGTTACGAATATAAGGAAGACCAGCATCTCAATGCCTAGCAAACTCGACGAGATGGACGATCTTCGAATAGACAGACAAAACGTAAGTGATTATGTATTATATATTTTAATTTTGAATGGAATTGTATTCGTATAATGCGATTGTATTATTAGGCTTAAAATATGTTGTTTATATTGAGGAAATAATAATCGACTCTTATTTCCTATAGTTCTTCTCGAAAGTTTTCGATTAACAGCGTGATTGATAATTATTATCCTAAGTCTTGGGAAAAAAAATTGTATATGAAAATGTTCGCGAATGAACAATCGTTGCTACCGATGAGTAGTAACATGAAGGATCAAGTACAGTTTCATATACTATTTGAAGAGACTCCTGGTTGACAGTGACAGATGCAGATAGAACCATCATTCAGGAGAAGTGTCCAAAAATCTTTATAAAACAAAATTTTTGACTGGAAAATATTTTAAGAATTTTAGCAATTTAAGAGAGAGAAAGGGGGAGAGAGAAAGAGATGTTTTAAATATATTTTTTAATATATTTTACATATGTATATATTTTATATTTTTAAATATATTATATATACATGTTCTATATTTTTATATTTTCTAACAAATTTTTTATGTATTTTATAATATACCATGGTCAAAAGTATTAAGCACCCTTAAATTTTCCGTATTTCTTATCTTATTAATAGTATATAAATACTAAAAAGATTAAAAAATTTTTTTAAATTATCGATAGCACTTCAAAGCTGAAATTTCAAGCTTTAAAATGTTTTTTTTTTAATTTTATCGTCTATAATAATTTTTCGAGTATCGACAACATGTCTGAAAAACACAGATTTAGTTTAAAAATTATGTATCACGACCAAAGGAAATTAGAAAAGTTTTAAAAAAAGCATTTTGTAGTTTATGGAACTTGATTTAAATTTTTTGAGAGAAATTTTTTTATCGAGCTGCAGACAGAGTGTCAAAAATACAATAAAATTTTAAAAAACAAAATAATGTTTTTTTTAAAGCACAGAACCAGGAAAATATCAAAATTTTTCAAATTACCGATAGCAATTTTAATGCGTTATCAGTACATTAAAAAATTTATGTATTTTCCTTGTTTTATGCTTTAAAAAAGAACAGTGTTTTGTTTCTTAAAATTTTATTGTATTTGATACTCTGCGATACTCGGTAAAAAAATTTTTTCGAAAAATTTAAGTCAAGTTCCATAAACTACAACATTTTTGCCTACAAAATGCTTTCTTTTAAACTGCCCCACAATTTTTTTCGGCCGAGATACATAATTTTTAAATTAAATTTGTATTTTTCAGACATGTTGCCGATAGTCAGCGAAAAATTATCGCAAACGAAAAATTAAGAAAACATTTTAAAGCTTAAAATTTCAGCTTTAAAGTATTATCGATAGTTCTTTTAAATTTTTTAATCTTTTTAGTATTTATATACTATTAACAAAATAAAAAATACGGAAAATTTAAGAGTCATTATGCTTAATACTTTTGACCAAGGTTGTATAATTTTTAATATATAATACATATATTATATATTTGACAAATAATAATATTTTATAATATATTTAAGAGAGGATTATATATTATAAAAATACAAAATATTATTGTCTTATGCGTGAATAATGTCAATCTCTATAAACTAAAAACGAGTTTAAACATTATTTATACAGGGTGTCTTATTTTAATTCCTCCAGTGAAATATCTCGAAAAATATGGAAAATTCGAAAAAATGTTTCAGACAAAAGTTGTATGGTTTCTAGGGGAACACAAGATGGTGCCATTAGTTTGACCTTGAAAAGTCACATGAAGGTCACGTGAAGGTCATTTTAAATTTCTTAAATGGAACACCCTATATATTTTTGCATATTCTTGTAGCTTATCTTGAGAGCTTTCCAAAACACTATGATAAAATGTTTTTTCATTAAACACTTTTCGAGTTATAAGGCTTCAAAGTTGCAATATTTTGACGTAAAATACAAGATATCTCGTAAAATATTCATTTTTCGATTGCCTTACCATAAAAGTATATATATTACATATTAGATATATCTAATATCTAATATATTAGATATTATTTCATCTCATTAATCATTATCTAGCATAGTATTTACGTCCAGTTACGAATAAATGAGATTCCTCGTCAATGCTGCGTTACGTAATGTTTGCGGATCGTTAGCGAACTATCATACCGTGCATGCATACCGCTTCATGTTTTTATTGGAGAAACGAGTAGTTCCTGCAGACCGCTTGATATGAACGGAACCGTTGCTTCGTGTATCTCTCACACGTGTATTGTGCGATTTCATTTTATATCCATCCTTTCTTTAAACATTCTTCAAAATACTTTCTCCTTCATCGGAATTGTTTATTATCTTTCACCTTAAATCTATGTAACGTGTATGAATAAATTTAGACAGTGAGAAGACAGTGAAATTAGAAAAGAATTTCAGTAATATTAAATTATAGTGTGCTGAATTTCTTTTTCGATAAAAAATGTAATAAAAGGAATATCGATAATGACGGTAAGCATCGCTTATTATGATTTAATTAATTTAGTTATAACAATTGAATATATGAATAGACAACAGTACACTTATGTAGAGAGGTTCGCACAGCAAAATTAGCATAACGCTAATGACTTTAAATCGAAGGTCGATATTTTTTGCTCCAGAGAGACTGCAATAGTATCTGAAGTATTATATTAGTTGGTTAGGTTAAATTTGTCGTTTGATATACGATGTACATACATACAATAAGCGTTACTGATAAGAAATATTTTTGTAGATGCGGTCATTGTACTTAGTTCGTATTTACTTCATCGATCATACGTACGGAGATATTTCGCATATTTTTATTTAAAATATTTTTGTTTCTTTCTTATTTAAAAAAAAAAAGAATTATAAATGTAAATATCCACAAAAATATAAATAAAAAATCCAAAAAAATATAAATAACCTTTCCGTACTGGTGTATTATTTTTCGAACAGCAATTTCAATTTCTCGAAAACAAATAATCATAAAACAATATATCTAAGCGAATTATTTTTCAAGTTTATTATTTTAATATTTAAAAGGATCAAAGAAATTATATAAATTTTTTCAGATTTTTTAAAACACTTTTATTAAATTTATTAAAACATTTTTATTAAATTTTTTAAAACACTTTTTTTAACACTTTTATTTTTTATTAATAACCTCATCGAAAATGCGTTGATTCATCTGTACAGTTAGAAGGTGCCAAAAACAACAGTAGCGAGGAATAAATTAGCATCTTATCAGCGTCACATATTTTCGCGCGGATTGTTATGTATATCGATAAAAGAAATAACGTGAACACGAGACACGTATGCTCTCGATCGTTGCATCAGCGATCGATATAGATGAAATAGAATGAATCTTGCTATGTGATCGACAACGATGAATTCTGGCGTCGATCGACGAGTTTGTTTCATTGCACAGGCGCGCGGTTCGGGCTTGCTTGTTCACACCTGAATTGTTGACGTTTCAGGGAACCGTGTCGAAATTCGCGAGAGAGGAGAGCGAGACCAGCAGTAGCGTGACTTTTAGCAACAGCGGTTCGACGCCGAATGGAAGCCCCTTGGGATCCGACACGGAGGAAGAAGCAAATGACGAAGAGTTGGCCAAGTGAGTTGATGTTGGCTTTAATTATTTCGATTAAAGTTTAAGGGGTCATGCTTAGGCAGAAATTTTGAAAAAAATCAAACAAGTTTTTCAAAAGGAAAGAAAAATTATATCTTTTTTATTTATTAATATTTTTTAATAAAAAATTATTTGAAATTTGTAAAAACATATTTTTTTCAAATATAAAAGCTTTTTTTTAAGTCTTACAGTTTTTGAAAAAAAAATTTCCAAAAATCATGTTTTTTTCGGCTTCCTGACTGAGCATGACCCTTAACCCTTTGAGTCACAGCGGGTCACCCAGAGACCTACCTTTTTTTCATAGTTTTTTATTGTTTTAATTACTTTTTATCAACAAATACCAGATTTTTTGTTTCTACAGAGTCTCTAGAACATCAATAAGTGTAAAAAAAAATATGAACAGTCATTAATTGTTAATTGCAAAAATACCATATATAAACAGTCAAAATTAGTACTTTTTTAATAGATTAGTAGAAAAAATGCATTTTCTACTAATCTATTATAACAATAAATACGGCAATTTTTCTATAATCTTAGTACACTCTAAAGTATTTTTCAGAATTTTTTTAGAATTATCCACCGTGTTGTTTTTGTTCAATCCTCTTTTTTTTGATAAAAAATATATAAAAAACAATATTTTCTGTTCTAAATTGAAAGTAACAGTTGTATTCTTTTTTAAATTTTTCTCTGAAAGTTTTTTTAGATCGCAGAATCTGAATCTAAAAGAAAAAAAATTTAATTTCCAAAATTTAATATAGGGATCCAATATAGCGGAAGTAAAATTTCGTCTGCCATATTGGATCCGTCATCTTGAATTTTGAAAATCAACGGATTCGTAATCAGCGACCCCAAAAACCCTTATGTACCAAATTTTATAAAATACTGACAATTAGAAAAATTCGTGACTCAAAGGGTAAAGAATAAAGTGAATTAAAATTGCGAGCTTCATAAATCCAGCTATTATCACAGCACTGTAAAAAATTTATCTAAGAATTCAGACATATTTTTGTCAAAATTTTCAGAAAGTAATTTCATAAATCTGAAAAGTAATTTCATACAATCTGTTGTGATCATCAGAGTTATTTTTCTAAAAGTTCGGAAGAATGAACATTTAGACACACTCTTCTGAAAATTCGAATAGGATGTCTGTCTGAATTTTAATTTCCATGATGGAAAATTATTTTGTCGTCTCTATTAATTGGCTTCAGTCAACTTTATCTTAGATACGATTTGTGTAACAAATATAATGCAGGTAACTTTTCGCGCAAGCTCGTACTTTATTCAACGGACGTTAATAACGTGGTACAACATATTGCACGTCGATTTGTGTTTGGCATTTCAATATTGATTCGGTTCGCACCTGTATTAACCTGTCTCAACCGCTTAATAAATCCATAATGTCACTTGTATAGTGAAACGTCAGCACAACAGACGAAAATTCCATAGACAACAATTTTTTCTCCACAATGTGCACTCTAAATGTATGTGCAATTTGCATTGCAATACTTCACTAAATGCATATATATATATATATACGATATAACACTGTTTACTGCGTTTGCATTTACGCTTATTGTTAGACTGAGTAAATGAAACAGGCGTACCTAATATATCTGACTGCGTTCACGGTCATCATAAGCATCATCGTCGATTCCGACCTTCCTTGATATCGCATCAGGGTTATCGCATCAGGGTTATCGCGCCGTAAGACTCGGCTACTGCAAATGTTCATTTTGGCCAACAGTTGCACGCGATTGTAATTACAGTCTTCTCTCGATTTTTTTTTCTTCCACGTACATAATTGTTCAAAATTGTCTACTATTCTTCTGTCATTTGTGTCATTACTGTCATTACAATTTGTTGCATTTTTTAAATATACGGTTGTATTTGTGCTTCCTGCGTTAAAAAAAATTAAGTATTTTAAGAATTAAAAAAGAAATTTTAAGTTTATATATAAATATCAATCACATAATTTGATATACATATAATAGGATGATTCCCCGATATGATATCGGTAGCGCTGTATCGTTGCAAAGGTATAACGTATACGTATATACATATCTTTTTATGAAATTAAAATGATATTTACTCTTTGCCCATTTTTTTAATTACATAATAAGAAAATAATTTAATTACAAAATAAAAAGATTTTAATAGATTAAAATTTTTTAATTAATTACATGATAAAAAAAGAATCTTTTTTTTTTCGTAGAGTACCATTGCAAGCTCCACCGCGAAGGAAAAGCAGAGTCATGCAACCGTCGGTGAACGAAAAAATGGGAAACGACGCTACGGAACTTTCGGGTGCGCAGAGTGCAAATTCCACGATAACTAGCGTAAACAGCATCAGCAGTCTCTTGAAGGAAAAACTGCAATTATCGTTACCGCAAGCATTGCGAAGCAGCGCGAGACGTCAGAACGCCGACTACAGGTAAAACGACTAAGAAGATTTTTTGGGATGACAGAATAATTTGATACATTAATATTGATTAAAATATATTTTTATTAAAATCTGAGAAGAATATTATGGATCATTTATGATTGCGACTATTTTAATAAAATGTTATAAACTCTAAAAAAATATTCAATTTCTCGCAGGCTTAGAGCATTTGTCGGTATTCTCTTTCTCTGCGTCGTTTTTCTCGTGGGATTTGCACACATTTATTACAACCAGCATGTATTACAACGAGCTTACTTTGACAAATTCAGGTGAGTATTTGACATTAACTCTTTGAGTCACAGAGAGTCACCCAGAGACCCACCTTTTTTTTTGTAGTTTTTTATTGTTTTAACTACTTTTTTATCAACAAATATCGGATTTTTTGTTTCTACAGAGTCTCTAGAATATTAATAAGTGTAAAAAAATATGAATAGTCATTAATTGTTTATTGCAAAAATATCATTTATAAACAAACAAAATTAGTCAAATTAGTACTTTTTTCAAAATTAGTACTTTTTTACGAAAAAATGCATTCTCTAGTAATCTATTATGACAATAAATACAGAAATTTTTTTATAATCTTAGTACACTCTAAAGTATTTTTCAGAATTTTTTTAGAATTTTCCACCGTGTTGTTTTTGTTAAATCCTCCTTTTTTGATAAAAAATATATAAAAGACAATATTTTCTGTTCTAAATTGAAAGTAACAGTTGTATTCTTTTTTAAATTTTTCTCTAAAGGTTTTTGTAGATCGCAGAATCTGAATCTAAAGGAAAAAAAATGTAATTTTCAAAATTTAATATAGTGATCCAATATAGCGGAAGTTAAATTTCGTCTGCCATATTGGATCCGCCATCTTGAATTTTGAAAATCTGACAACCGATTCGTAATTAGCGACCCCAAAAACCTTTATATACCAAATTTTATAAAATACTGACAATTAGAAAAATTCGTGACTCAAAGGGTTAAACAACATTTTAAATGAAGAATAAATAAAAAATCTTTGTATTATATACTTTTGGTAATAAAATTGTATTAATTAACATTAATTAATATTAATTTAATATAAGAATATTTTCTTTCGAGCAAGTTATCGTTTATCAAATCATTGTAATGTATTGTTATTATAGTTTGCGACGTTTTGTATCGCTTGCCTACTGTGGAATAATTTTCGGTCGTTTGCCTCTACCAGGAAGCACCTAATGGAATACATTAAGGCTCGTTTATTACGCCGATCTCGTGTCAGTCTCAAAATGCGTATTCAATTGTTGACCTAATGCTTACACTTAATTTTTTACGACTGCATTATCTTCGAAAAGAATGGAAACATAATTTATTGATATTATTTGTATATTGTATATTATCTGTATATTTTTTCTTTATTATTTTTTCTGAATTATACTATCCATCGATATGTCATTGTACAAGATTTTTACTTTTTGTCATATTTTATAAAAATTACGAAAATTTTTCAGCAAACCGTAATAATCGTTTATACGATTGATCTTCCTTTCAGATTTAATAAAAATGAAAGGGTGATGACAGTCTACAGTAGTACCGGCGCAGAGATTATCGCCGCTCGGCTCGGCGAGGGTATTCCACCAGAAACGGGAGTGTATCCTTGTCTCCCTCATCATCAACGGCAGGACTCGGTTTGCCTCGAGTGGCTGCAACAGACACGACTCTATCTCGCGCACACAAAGCGCGAGGACATGCACTGCTACCACGTGACTTGGCAGAGCCTGAGTCCCTATTACAATCCCAAGGACTGCTTCGATTGGTCCTCGAAGAGAGGCCACTGGTATGGCGCCGGTCAGATTCAGAACATGGCGTATCCTTTAGAACGAGGTCGCCTGGAGCTTAGTCCTTTTATCACGGGTGACGTGAGGAGACATTCCTTCGGCAATGTGTTGAAAAGATACTTTCTCAACTCGAAGGGTGCTACGATTCTGGTGGATCCCGAGACGCCGTTGTACGTCTCTATCAACGCCAATCGGACCAACGACTTTTGCCTTCAAGCCAAACATGATGCTTTTGCATACATCAATCACCTGACACCGCTACCTCAGCTCAACTACACCATTTGCGCTACCGATAATATGAAGACTCTACACTCTTCGATGGCGGAAAAGTCTCTATGGGATGGTTTAAAGCCTGACGAGCTGCATGCCGTTCATTCGCTGCTATCCGAACCAGTCTGGCAGATTTCACCCATCAACGAGGCGGCTATTTACAATTACACGGAGGACGTGATCGCCCTGGGATTTCTTCGCCAAGGCCACGTTCTGCTGAGCGAGGAATGGCAGCCGAGTCCAGGAGATTTTGTCCTGGATGAAGACCGATTTCCCTCTATGGAGGAGACTATTAATATCATTCATCGCAGAGGGTTTCGAATAGTCTTCAGCATCCAGCCATTTATCTCCACGGAATCTGTAAACTTTAAGGACGCTGTCGCTAACAGATTACTCATCTCGGAGAGAGGGAGCGATCCTCGGATTCCGGCGTTGACAAGGTTACTTTTTTCAATCACATATTTCTTATTAATTCTTATAATATAATACATATGTTACGGGCAAAGTCCACATAGTGTGCAATAATGTGCAAGCCGCAATATATGTATATAGTATATTATAATACATAGTTGTACTTTTTGGGTATTATTAATTGATTAGAAAAATATCTGAAGAATCTTTAATAATATTTTATTGTAGGTACAAGCAAAGTAACAGCGCTGGTGTGCTCGACATCACAAACAACAAGACTTTACCTTGGCTGCAAGCAAAGCTCGAGAGCTTGATTATGAAATATCACGTTGATTCATTTTACCTCGACTTGGGCACCGCTCAGGACATGCCACACTATTACAAATGCGAGCAGCCGCTGACCAATCCCGATCATTACAAGACCATCTTTACCCGTTCGATACTGGGCACCATTCCCGTGATCGGCGTTTCCAGCGCCATTTCCAGGCCACGAGCGCCCGTCTTCGTGTCCCTGCCACCCTTTGCATCGTCCTGGAAAGCCATCAAGACTGTCATCCCCACCGTGCTCAGCTACGGCATGATCGGCTATCCGTTTATCATGCCGGGCGCGGTGGGCGGTGACGTGGCGCTCCCTATGTCGGATAACAATCCTGACAACGACTTCGAGGTGGACTTGCCAGACAAGGAGCTCTACATCCGATGGTTGCAACTGTCCACCTTCCTACCCGTGATCCGTTTCACTCATCTGCCTAGCAAGTACTCGGATGAATCGGTTCTGGAAATCGCCAAAAGATTGACCACCTTGCGGCAGAAGACGGTGACGCCGTTGCTGAAGAAGTACGCGAACGAGACTCTGGACACCGGCCTGCCTATCATCAGACCACTCTGGATGCTGGATCCGGCCGACCCGGCCTGTCATGTGGTGGTCGACGAGTTCTCCGTTGGCGAGGAACTGATTGTCGCGCCGGTGCTTTATTCTGGCAGCAGGCAGAGAGAAGTTTACCTGCCGGCTGGTGTCTGGAGGGATGGCATCGACGGGAGTCTGAGGAAAGGTTCGAGATGGATTCACAATTACAGAGTAGCAGAGGATAAGATCGCGTACTTTGTCAAGATGCCAGATAACACGAGATTCTAAGGTCGCATTATTGAACGACACGATTTAGGCGCAAGAAAATTACGAGGTCGCTTGATTGAAGCAGATCTGATTTCACGCGACAATGGGTTTGGTTCGTCAAATATGTGAGCAACATCGAGTGATTGATTCATCAGCATGATTAATTTTTATTAATTTGAGCGATATGAATTTATTGCTTGGTGAACTGTCATAATGCAGGGAAATGATCGTGCAGTGATAAAAAATATCTGTTATGTCATTTTTTAAGTCATGAAAACTATGCACGTGCAGATGCATATTCATTATTTAATATATGTACCGAAAGTTGCGAATTGCGAAATATTCAGTCTCGTACGGAAGCAAAGGTCCTGCTACATTTTTATGCAGCAGGATAATTATACAGTGATAATACTTAACGGCTGAAATCATTACACGTGCGTTGTAGTTAAGCGCGTTGTTCAACATATATTATCTCGAGAAACTTTCAATAATATAATAAAAGTATTCAATATTACTCTGTATTCTCTGTCAACAATTATATTATAGTGCATATCATAATTGCATATATATATATATATATATTGAAAGATTTAGAACTACACAATTGTAGATTTATAATTTATGCTGGCAATTATGTATATATTTATTTTACCTAACAATATTTGTGTATGGCCTTATCAATTTTTTTGATAGATAATTTAGTAAGACTGAGAGAAATTTTAATAATATGAATATATAGAAATAAAGAAGTGTGATATACAGTTGGTGAGAATGCGGTTTTTTGCAGGGCGCATGAGCAATTTATTTTCTCATTACAAACTTACATGACATGTAAAACAAAACACGTGGGCATGCAGAAGCAGGATCCCGAAAATCGGTGTAATTTCCGACAAAATCGATTTTCGATGCCGTAAAAACTACGAAAGGCAAAAAAGATGTATCTCCGCGTCTCGCAGAGAGAGACGCGGAGATACAAATTCATTTTTCACGTATCCGCGGCATCCGAAGATCTACAGCGAGATTACATCCGGTCTCGAGCCTTGTGCAAAACATCTCGAAACAGGCGGTTGATCTACGGTCGATCGACGAGGAGAAAATCAAGACGCGTGAGGCACACAGGCGAAGAGATTCTAAGGTATATATGTAGTGTATATTTATTATATTATTATTTTTTTTTTATCATATAGCATAACATCGTTATTTCTATAATAATAATAATAATAATAATCATAGCACCATGAACACTCCACAGTAAGTTCTTTTTTTTTTTTTTTTATTCGTTATTCGAAAAAACGCGAAGCGCCGACGCGCTGCGACGGGTGAGAACCGCGATCGTGTAATCGTGGAGGGAACTCGAGCAATGCGTGTCCGAACGACATCCGAGAAATGTCCCGGGGGGGAGGAAGGGGGGAGGGATCATCCCTCGAACGTCTTTTCAAAGATCTTCGATAATCAATCGATCTTTCGCGCGATAAAACTCCCCGCTCGGATGTGACTAGATGATCGTCCATTAATTTTTTTAACGCTTGAGAAACGAGATTTCTGACTAGAGTGAATTCGAGAAAATTTCCGCAACAGAGGGGAGGCGCGGTTTTTTTTTTTTTTTTTTTTTTTTTATTTCGCTAATTTTTTCACCGTCCGTCCGGTAACGCGGAACGAAATCACGATCGGAAAAACGCGAGCGAATCAAGAAGAGAAAAAACGAGAGAAAATAATTGCTCTCTCAATTAATGATTTATTTCTTGATTGTTCGTCCTTGTCCGGAGAAAATATATCACCGTTCTCGCACCCGTCGAGCACCGCGATTTTTGGGGGTTCGCACAGGTGTTGAGGCTCACGTTTTTCATATCTCTCTGTCTCTCTCTCTCTTTCTTTCTCATATATCTTTCGCTCTATCTCTCTTTCTCACACGCTCTCTTATATTCCATTTATTAAATACTTCGTTCATATATTATATATAGATATCTATATATATATATATAATATATATTTTTTTTCTTCCCTCATATTTTTCCCGCTAATCTGTTTCGGTGAAAGCTCGCTCCTAATCTCTTATTTGTTCTTTTTTTTTTTTTTAATTATTTTTTATACTTTTTATTTAAATTACTCCCATAAATTTTTCGTTTATTTAATCTATCCTGCGCGCATCATCATCGATCGACAATAGCTTCTCATTTAATAGTTTATTAATTTATTCTGTTCTCATTTGAAAAAAATTTAATTTTATAATTTTTAACATCCTACCTAGATAACTGGTCATTATATTACTTGTCAATAAATAATATATAAATACATAGGTACACATACTTCATCGTCATCATCTCTCTTTTTCTCTTTCTTACTTCTCTTTCTCTCTCTCTCTTTCTCTCTCTCTCTTTCTCTCTTTTTCTCTCTTTTATATTAGATATATTCTTCCTTGTACGTCGACAATTCGCTATCATACGTAGGTATATTATCAGGGTATCGGTAAATATTATAAAAACTTTTCTATTCATACATGAGAAATGGAAAGAGAAAACGACGATGATGATGATGATGAATAATGACCCGTTCTCGCGAACGTAATCGTAATATTAATAGAGTAATAATAAAATAGCATAACACCGCGCGCAATGATAACAAGCATAATAATTGTTAAAAATAATTGATACAATAATAATTGTATTTATAACAACATCGATTGTTCTCGGTTTTCCCTCTTTTTTTTTTCAATGCCACACTACCTCTTTCTTTCTTTCTCTCTCTTTCTCTTTCTTTTACAAGTGTTTTCTATTATAAAATTATTTTGCTTTCTTCGCTTGTCTCTTGCTAGTCAGCGAAATAAAATCTTGGTTGCGTATAATATTTTTAATCGAAAAAAGAAAAACGACATAATCAGACTCTTCTCGCAGATTATCCCGGTAATCGATTTTCATCATTTACGCTCTTCTGTGTCTGGTGAATTTGCGATGCAACGGTCGCGCAATAAACAATAAAGAACGAACAATAAATAATCAGACAAATGACGAATGACGAGTACATATATATATATATATATATATATATATATATATATATATATATATATGCGTGTGAAAAGCAAATCGGAACAAAAAGTATCGTGTGTAACTTACACAGGCGGTAAAAAACTTACGCACTAATCTATAGAAACCGGACCCGAAGGCCGCGCTATATCGCGTGTCGATTGCAGCGACAAGACAAATCGTTTATCATCACCCTCTGCCGATCGCTCGCCTCGATACCATCGTATCTTAACAAACGGTCATCAACGATCGGTCTAATCGAGCACCATCATTTTCGTGTAGGCACGAATGTGTCTCGTATAGAGGAGAGCTTTCTCCGACCTTCACTCAGCGAAATCCATTTTTTGTTTTTTCATCGTAGGCGTATACTTCATGCTTCAACGGGCAAACGTGTCGAAGACCTTCTAATCTATTTCGCAAGTGTCTTTTACTTGAAGATTTCTCGACTTTTTGCAAATCTTTAAGTAATAAAATCCGACAATGATCGGTCTCGTATTTAGCTGCGACGTAAAGAAAAAGACGACTCTGCGACAAATATAGTTTTTTTTCATTTTCCATGGATCTCGCGAGAATAACGTGGGCAAAGGTGTCCTCTATAAGTTACAGTTTCGGTATATCGCGCTTAATCGCACTTGTCTCTTCGTTATCTCTTGCATATCGATTCTCCTTTCTTTCTGCAGTATATATTTCGTGTTCCCTCGTAATTTCAAGACGATGATCGATCTCTGTTACTTATGCCTTTCGATACGTTCCCAAATCGCAGCTGTAAGTTGCTGACCTTTTGATTTGAATATATGACAATTGCGATTTAGGAGCACGCACCTGGACTCGGTATTAAATGCAACTGCACGAATATTTAGAATCAAGATGCTTAACCTGATCTCTTTTTCAATCTGACAAAAGAGAAAAAATATTGAAATGGATAGCCAAACAGCACAGATGTCGAAAAATTGTAAGGACTTTCCTTCGAAAGTCCTTTATGTTGTACATGTACTTAAACAAGTTATTTATCGACATCTCTTTACAAAAATTCGCTCGTAAACGTTTCCTATAACAAGATCCTATCTCAAATCCTTTTCATGCTCTCACGGTGTAGTAAAAATGAATGAGAGATCAATTCGCTAAAAATCGTGTTCCAAGTAGTAGAGTAGCTCTCGAACAAGCGAGATGCTCGACATTCATGTCTGCGTTGTTAGTTGTCCGTCATTGTACTTCATCACCGTTATCATCGTCTCGTCAGTTCATCACTCGCTTTGACTTTACGATAAAACATCCTAGTTAAGAGAAAGTTAAGTACAAAAAGTTTTATCAATCTTAATGGACTTTTTCCGAGTGAACCCACGTGACGTCACGTGATGATTTCAAGATCATCGGCGATGAACCATGAGGTCTGTCTGGAAACGAATCTATTTAAGGAATAGCGATCGGTTTTCTTCAATGACGTCGTCGATACTTCAGAAAACAGTGACCGGACGAAACAGTCATTTAAACGTTTCTTTTTGTTTTTAACTTTGAATTTCTACTCGCAGTTACTTTATGATGATAGAATCGATGACATGATTTCCTCGACATTGTAAACGGAGCTTTAATCTAATCCAGCTTTCAGCGTTGTCTTAAGCACCCAGTAATATTTGTCCTTTATTAGCTGTCAAGTTTTCTTTGTCGCAATCCTTCTTCCTTCGGAACCATTTTCGACAGATTACTCCTCCATTTGACATTTCTTTCCTTGAGAAGTATTTAAAGATCACTCGGATCTGATTTCCAGCAAACTTGTTTGTGCGATGCTGATTCGAAAGTATCTTTCATGTTTGTTTTCAACAGTCTCGACATTACTTGAATGACATGGACAAGATTCTTCCTAGATTCCTTCCGTCTCTCTTGTCAGCCTCCAAAAATCACAACTATTGTTCTCTGAAGTTCCGTTCGCGTCGCGTCAGGAAAGAAAGATCTCCCCACGCTAAACAATCGTTTGCCCATCATAATAGACGTTGCGAAATGCATCATCATTGCCCCGCATTTTCTTTTACGGAAACGCTCTTTCGGACTTGTTCGAAAACATCCTCGTCGGACTCCTCGACGCCTAACCCGATTACGTCGCTCACGCGGATCCCAAGATGACGAAAATCTGTCATCAAGCTCGCGCGACCACCGCTCTATATATTCTCTACAATATAGAAACACGACACACAGATAATTCCCTATCCTAGTAGACTTTCCGATGGAATTTAGCCGTTTTTATCTACGCACGAATAGACATTTACGACGAGAAAGGGGGCCGTTAATTACGTAACAACGAAGGATAATGTTTCACGAATAACGTGGAATCGTTCTCTTTTTACATGTCTCGTTTAAGGACAATGATCCATTCATTGATGGATCTGTCAAGCGCGCGTTTCGTTTCCTCTTCACGATATATCTTACTGCTTGAATAAGACACTCTTCTTCTTTTGTGTCCTTTTTCTTTTTTCACATATTTTTTTTTCTTTTTAACTGATACACTGAATACTACGCGGTGCTCTTGAAGCGGCAGCTGTGTCAGAGATATTAAAAGTTTTACTTTAATCTGCTGCTCGAGGAGAGGGTGGGGCGCGAGAAGATCTCGCATTATCAGTGACACTGTGATCGTTCGATCCGCTGGATTCACGTGGATCGGTAATTTTAATTAAAGTCACAATTTAAACACTATAACTTAGAGATTGTCTCAGGCCGCGGAACTTACGGACTTTTGACATCAATTTGTGACTCGACCGATCGATCGAGCAATGTCACAACCATTGTCCTCTTTGCTCTCAGGGCGGAATCTCTGCGAGAACGAGCATTCTCGCGGTCGTCCTCAACTTGAGCAGTGATTGATAAGGTATTGCAGGCGGTATCAGCGCGTTACATGGGCTGCGAACGGTGTGCGAAGTGTAAGAAATACAAATATCCGTTAGACCAAAAAGAGGACATATCCGCCGCTGTTATCAACACAGTGCGATCCTTAATCAAACTCTCTCTCTCTCTCTCTCTCTCTCTCTCTCTCTCTCTCTATTTTGATAATCGGCTTCTTAGACATAAGTAATTAATTTTTTATACCTTGTGTCCGTACTAAGGAGAATAATCCCTATAATCGCTCGTCTCGTCGCCCGCACCGTCTCCTTGCGAAAGAATACGGATAACATATTAATTTAGATTAGAATAGGTCTCGAT
Organism: Anoplolepis gracilipes; assembly: GCF_047496725.1. Classification (NCBI taxonomy): domain Eukaryota; kingdom Metazoa; phylum Arthropoda; class Insecta; order Hymenoptera; family Formicidae; genus Anoplolepis; species Anoplolepis gracilipes. The sequence goes on from NC_132981.1 coordinate 1,830,183, forward strand.
CTGAGACCTGTGCGAACTCGAAGATTGATCTTTCTTCTTCAGGACAATCTCTACATAGAATTCGATAGGGATATTTTCTACAATCCTGCTAGGCCGCGGAGCTACGACTGCGAGGGAATCTCGAAAACTCGAAACGCCGTCTTTCTTCGGGTCTTCTATAATGGGAAGAAAGAGTCAGGGCGTCAAGGCTCACCCTGACGGGACGGTAGGTCAGTCTATGCACGCGTGCGCTCGACCTTTTTTTTCTATCTTTTTTTCATAGGAATGGGTCCAAAAAAGCGGAATGATGACACGTTCCGGACGCCGCTCAGAACTCGACTATTACGGCTGAGCAGGCTGCCAATCCCTAGAACTCGAGCCTGTAGGCGCTACAACTAGTCTCGTGATCCTGGAGATTGATGGTGCACCGGGACGCGGACGGCGATAAGTCTATGTGATTTGCAGCGAGCGCCTCCTCGTTGTCGGCAACCCAGTAACCCAGAGTGTCGGTGTCGTAAGTTGGGATCATGGTTACCTCTGAGAAAAGAACGTAGAAGAAATATCAAAGCGTGCTTTCAAAACACAGCCACCAAGTTGTTAATATAGATATTTAAATACTATCAAATATTGATGTAACGCAACAACATTTGATTTAAATTATTTTGTTATATCGTTAGAATTTTTGGAAAATTCAGATTAAAGTTGTAAAAAAAGCTGTTTTTGAAAATTGTTCAAAATCAAATACGTATGTAAAAAATTTTTGACTTTAAAAAGAAATTTATTTAAAAAATTGAAGTTTATTAGATTTTCGCAATCAAATATTACATCTTACATTAAAAAAGAATTCAATTTAATTTATTTTATAGCTATTATATTGGATCTACTATATTAAGATTTGTATTTTTGGAAGAAAGATAAATTTCTATATATGTAAATTTTTTAAGTATAAATTTTGTCAGTTTTACAGAAAAATTTAATTTATCATATTGGTATATTTAGCGTAAATCAAGTTTAACATCATTAAAAAATGTTTGATAGATTATTCGTGATTTTAACGACTTAATTTACAATTTTCTCCAATGAATCCAATTTTAATCATGAAAGCGCTATTAATCTTCATATTACATGACATTATATTTATAAAAAAAAAATTTCTTTTAAAAATTAAATTTCTAACAATATACTTAACCTTGAATGAAATCTGGAGTAAAACTTTTCTAATGCGCTCGACACAAAGTATATTAAAGCAATCTTTTTTTGTAACTAATATAATCTTAAACTTATAATATGATAGTAAAATATATTTTGGAGAATTTTAATTTAGAAAGAGAGAGAGAATAAAAATAAAAATAACCCTGACGAATATATAATTACGTTCTTTTTTAATCTACATATAAATAAATTTTTTTTATAAACTCTGTAATTTGTCATAGAAAAATATAGATCTGCAGTATTCTTATATTTTCACTAAACTTACCAAGATCCTTGTCTTCCCATGTCTTTTTAGCTTCCAGTAGAGCATCGTAAACTTCTCGGCTCGGTTCAGTGCCGCTAAAAACGTAATATCTCGCTCGCACTCGCTTAAAGAATTCCAACGAAGTATAGTACGAATTTCCATGATGCGGTACATATGCCAGATCCATATAAACCGGCTGGATTTTATTTTTCGAGTCCTTCAACTTTTTCTCGTTTTTACCAGGACTCTCGGAGCGTTTTTTATTTTTAATATTTTCCGATTGGACCTTCCTTGTTTGCTTCCGCTCTTTCTTCGGCGTAGCGGGCGCTCCTTTATTCGAGACCTCGTTAGTTGTTGGAGCGGGAGAAGGTAATCTAAGAGGTTCTCCCCAATCTTTTAATACATCAAAGTTCAAGGTGTCGGAAGTGGACTCGGTGGAGCAGGATGCTTGAGCAGGGCTCTTTAGATTAAATTTCCTGGGAGGTTTAGGAGATGGCAGGCCGAGAGGACTGCCCCATCCTTCCAGAGGATCCTTCTTTGAGTCACCCTTTGAATCATCCTTGTCGTCTCGGAAAGAAGACGACGGATGATCCTTTGTTTCGTCTGCTTCGTGTTGGAGGCTACCGTTTGTATACCTGGGCGCTATGCCACTGCTAAAGGCACCGTTGGCCTCCTTCATCTCTTTATGTTCCATCAGCGCCTTGTCGAAATCAAGGTCAGCCTCGTCGACGTATCTCTTTGCATCCGGCTTTTCGCCATAACTACCGGCGAATTCCTTCTCGATCATGAAACGGCTATGAATGGGATCACTGCCCTTCTGTATATCGGCCTCCTCATGGAAGGTCTTCATGGCGGAGATCTGAGCCGGTACCGCTGGTATTTCGCCGTAGAAGCTGCTGCTCATCGCGGCTGCCGAGAATTCGATTTGCTGGTCCTTCTGTTCCTTCTCCTTGTCAGAAGACGGCTCGTGGCGACCCGTTGTTTGCGGCGAATATCCAACTTGTGAAGTCGAAGATAAAGGCGAACTAGGCGGCTCGTCGTCGGAAAACGTGTGCGGTTCCTCACTACTACCCCATTGTGTCTGAGTTACAACCTTGCCGCTATGCTCGCTCGAGCGATCTGCTCTTTCGCTGGTCACGTCGTCAGATGCTGCACTGCCGCTTCGCTGTGACTCCGAGGACTTAATACTGCCGATAATGCTACTGATGGCGTTATCCGCAGCATCTTTACTCGGCAGACGCTCGTCCACTTTCACGTCAGTCTTCTCCGCTAGCACAACGGTCTCGCCTTTTTCATTCGTTGTCTCCGTAACTTCTCTGGTAGTTGTCACTATCTCACCTTCATCGGATATCATCTTTGTGGTAGTGATGGTGGTACGGATCACCTCTCCCGATCTGAATCCTTCTGGTGTGCCCGTCGACGATCGACCGTCGGATCTTCGGTCAGGCGTTGATCTACCCGACAGATGTGGTTGGACGGAGGCGCCGTCTCGGATCAACGGTGACATAGGTACCTCTGGCGTGGATTTGCCAGTCGACCCACTGAAGACAATGTCCTTGGGTAGCGATATATCCGGCGAGGATTTACCGGAATAACTCTTATCGTCCGATATTATATCTCGTACTAAAGGCGATACCGAGTGTTCAAATTTATCCGCACCTAAGCGTTCTTTCACCGTGGATTCAAATTTATCCTCCTGCTTGAGATCTGGGGTCGACTTGCCAGAATCAGAGATTTTCGCGTCGGGCGTCGAAGTGCCCGATGTAACCGTTGAAATAGTCTCTTTAATAATTTTTTCCGCGGACTTGGTGGTCTCTGTGGCCATTTTGTTGGAATCAATCAGTTCTTCCAACAGTTTCTCGCTGTCCACTGTGTCGGTGCTCTCTTTTACATCCTTCTTCGTGGTAACTTTACCGTCCGGACCAGTGATTGTGGTTACTGTCGTCACGATTCGCTTCACGTCAGCGCTGCTGGTCGCGTCGGGTGCACTTTCGTCGCTCACGACTCTATAAGTTGTGCCTGAGGTAGGATCTGTGTAAATTTTTGAAGGATCAGTTTGGGATAATTCGGCATCCGGCAATTCTTCCGTCACGATTGTTCTTGTTGTTTTTGTTGTAATCGTCTTTATGTATTCGCCAGAGTCTTCCTTAGAATCATCTGTTTTGTCATCAGGTACGACGATCTCGCGTCTAATTACTTTTGTGATAATTTCGGGCTCGTCTTCGTGTTCGATAATCTCGCGTTTAACGACTTTAGTAACTACTTCCGGTTCGTCGTGCTCCACTATCTCTCGTTTAATAATTTTGGTAACCGTCTCGGGTTTGTCCTGCAGACTCGGTCGTTTAGTTTCTGTAGTTTCTTTTTCGGGTTCACTTTTATCAATAACTTCATGCTTCGCATCGCGCTTTTCCGAACATTCCGCAGAAAGATCAGGTTCCGTGATCTTGCTTTCTCTTAATATCGTGACAGTTTGTACGGTCTTTGGATCTTCAACATCCGTTATATGAGTCGTGGTAAGAGTGCTCTCCGATAACTTTTCGGGCGCTTTGTCAGCGGCTTCGATTCCGGACTCAGGTGTCGCGTCGTGTGTGGCGAATTCTGGCGTCGACTTGCCGGAGAGCGTGGTTATGTGCGTCGTCCGCATCTCTGTCATACCGCCGACAAAGGCCTTATGGAACTGACTTTCGTAATCCACTGGATAATCAGATTTATCTAATTGTCGCTCACCCGGTTCTGAATATATCCCGCTCATTCTGTATTCGATGGAAGATTTCCTAGCGTCTTGCGGTAGTTCGTAATCCACGTCCGCCATTGTATCGTAGCCATAAACCGCCTTATTATAGTCTTCTTCCGGCTCCTCCTCTTGATAAATCTCCACGTCTATCACAGATTCTCTTGGTATTTTTCTTTTTAGTATGATTTCCTCCACAATCTCCAAGATAATGTATCTCGGCAGGGAAGTTCTGATAATTATCTCCTCGAGTATCACTTCCGTGATCTTGCGGCCTTTCTTTATATATTCCTCTTCCAAGAGCTTTTCAATTTCTGTTCGTTTCTCCTCCGATATCAAGATTTCTTCATCTATATGCGGTTCCGATCGAGCTGGACTATCCTGGGTCGATTTATCAGAAGGAATAGGTTCTGGACTAAGGCTAGGACTAGCAGAAAGAGCTTTCGCGTCTCGAGTACTGTCTGCGGGAGACACTTTGTCACCCGGACTTTCGCTCCTTTCTTTCAGTTCTCCTAAATCACCTTCGATCACGGTATTTCTAGGTATATGTTGAGTCGCGATAATCTCTTCGATGATGATAATAATAATGTATCGTGGCAAGCCTTTGAGAGTGACAATTTCTTCCAATGTTTCTGGCGTAATTTTCTTTTTCTTTGCGATAAATTCTTCTGTTATATATTTTTCTACATCTGCCTTCTTTTGCGGCGGCAACGTCGCCATTTCTTTTTCGTATTGAGATTCGGATGATTCACCGTCGACAAAATCAAAGACCGCACTCCTGGGCACATTTTCCCGACTGATAATATCTTCTATTATTTCCATCACTATAAATTGCGGTACCGAATATGTCATAACCAATTTTTCGATTACTATTAAGCTAATTTTCCTTTTTCTTACGATAAACTCTTCCAAAATGTACTTTTCAATTTCTGCTTTCTTCTCCGCTGTCACTTTAACGATGTTTTCTTCCTCGTCGTCCGATTTCTCTATTGTGCTTGGCTGCGTAATGTCTGGCTCTCCGAAATCGGCGAATCGTTTCTCACGAATTTTACGCATTTCTTTTTGAATCATTTCAGGAGATGTCGCAGGACTCGTTTTTTCTTTCGGCAAGCTCTTATCTTCGTCCTCCCCGTCAAGTGATTTTTTTGTGTCATGTTTGATTGTATCTTTTTCGTCCGGAGGAAGTATTTTCTCTGATAGCTTGTCATCGAATATACTAGCTATTCTAGATCCACTGGCCGGGATTTTATCACCAGTCTCGAAGACGCTCTGAGAACGCGATCTATCCTTCGAAGTTTTATCTAGCGGCGAACTGGCTCGTGAAGACTTGGCGGATTCATCTTTCGGGACTTTTCCGATCTCTAAACTTGGCGAAGTTTTGGCATCATCAAGCCTTTCGCTAGCAATGCTTGACGATCTAGACTTTTCTTTCTGATCGAATTTGTCGTCAGCTAAACTTGGTTCTGTTTTGTCGCTGATAATGCTTAATGATCTTGTTTTATCAGTTAATTCTGGTTGGTCGGTTAGATGTTGGTCACTAGATGTTTTCAGTCTGTCAATATCCACTTTCTCTATCGATTGGTTATCAAGGACGATGCTAGGAGATTGTGTGTCGTGCGGCGTAATATCATCTAATTTAATATCCAATTTTTCAATAATTGTCGAAGGTTTCGCGTCGATTAGATTCGGAGATTTATCACTAGCATCTTCGTAATATTCTTTACTGCCGACTTTACTGTCTTTTTCGTCGGATTTATCGCTGACAGTGCTGGGAGATTTGCTTCGATCAACAGGTGGTTCTAATTTGTCAGAGACGGTAGGTGATATTGATTTTTCCAATGGTTCCGCTTTTTCGGTCGTGAAACTCGCGATACTAGATGATCGGGATTTATCAGCTGGCGGTTCCATAAGATCTTTAAGATCTGGTTTGTCTTCCGTGATACTGGTCCTTCTCGAGCCAGATTTTTCGCTCGCTATGCTCGGAGATTTACTTCTGTCGTGTGGTTCTTTTATTGTTTGAGGAACTGCAGGAGAAACCGGTCTTTCGATTGGTTCTTTTTGATCAGTCGTCACGCTTATTACACTGGACGATCTAGATTTGTCAATTGGCGGTTCTGGCACATCTTTCAAGTCCGCCGTATCTTCAGCGACACTCGATGGTTTGGAACTAATGACTGATTTTGCTTCTTCAGATTTTTCGCTAGCCACGCTCGGCGATTTGCTTCTATCAGAATCTTCTTTTTTATCCAGAACTGATTTTGCTTTTTCTGTCGGCTCCTTCTGATCAGATGTGATACTTGCGATACTCGGTGACTTAGATTCATCCAGTGGGTGTTCTGTAACGTCCGTTAAATCGGATTTATCTCCAGCAATGCTTGACGATTTCGAATCACCAACTGATTTTTTATCATCGGATTTATCGCTCGGTAATTTTTCAATTTGTTGCTCTGCACCGTCCTTCAAATCCGATTTCTCGCTAGTAATACTAGGCGATTTCGAACGATCTGTTGATTCTTTTTCATCTAATTTATCTCTAGAAATGCTTGATGATTTCGATTGTTCTTCGGATTCTTTTGAATCATCCTTTTCGCTAGGTGATTTAGATTTATCAGTCGGTAATTTTTCAATTTGTTGCTCCCCAACATCCTTTAAATCTGGTTTTTCGCTAACAACACTAGGTGATTTAGAACGATCTGTCGTTTCCTTCTGCTCGCTTGTAATGCTCACAACGCTTGCGGATCTAGATTTATCTGTCGGCTGCTCCTTTTCATCTGACTTGTCTCCAGCAATGCTTGGTGATTTTGATCGTTCTTCTGCAACGTCCTTCAAATCCGGTTTCTCGCTAGTAATACTAGGCGATTTCGAAAGATCCGTTGGTTCTTTTTCATCTAATTTGTCTCCAGCAATGCTTGGTGATTTTGATCGTTCTTCAACACCGTCCTTCAAATCCGGTTTCTCGCTAGTAATACTAGGCGATTTCGAACGATCCGTTGGTTCTTTTTCATCCAATTTGTCTCCAGCAATGCTTGGTGATTTTGATCGTTCTTCTGCACCGTCCTTCAAATCCGGTTTCTCGCTAGTAATACTAGGCGATTTCGAACGATCCGTTGGTTCTTTTTCATCTAATTTGTCTCCAGCAATGCTTGGTGATTTTGATCGTTCTTCTGCACCGTCCTTCAAATCCGGTTTCTCGCTAGTAATACTAGGCGATTTCGAACGATCCGTTGGTTCTTTTTCATCCAATTTGTCTCCAGCAATGCTTGGTGATTTTGATCGTTCTTCTGCACCGTCCTTCAAATCCGGTTTCTCGCTAGTAATACTAGGCGATTTCGAATGATCCGTTGGTTCTTTTTCATCCAATTTGTCTCCAGCAATGCTTGGTGATTTTGATCGTTCTTCTGCACCGTCCTTCAAATCCGGTTTCTCGCTAGTAATACTAGGCGATTTCGAACGATCCGTTGGTTCTTTTTCATCCAATTTGTCTCCAGCAATGCTTGGTGATTTTGATCGTTCTTCTGCACCGTCCTTCAAATCCGGTTTCTCGCTAGTAATACTAGGCGATTTCGAACGATCCGTTGGTTCTTTTTCATCTAATTTGTCTCCAGCAATGCTTGGTGATTTTGATCGTTCTTCTGCACCGTCCTTCAAATCCGGTTTCTCGCTAGTAATACTAGGCGATTTCGAACGATCCGTTGGTTCTTTTTCATCCAATTTGTCTCCAGCAATGCTTGGTGATTTTGATCGTTCTCCTGCACCGTCCTTCAAATCCGGTTTCTCGCTAGTAATACTAGGTGATTTCGAACGTTCCGTTGGTTCTTTTTCATCTAATTTATCTCCAGCAATGCTTGGTGATTTTGATCGTTCTCCTGCACCGTCCTTCAAATCCGGTTTCTCGCTAGTAATACTAGGCGATTTCGAACGATCCGTTGGTTCTTTATCATCTAATTTATCTCCAGCAATGCTTGGTGATTTCAATTGTTCTTCAGATTCTTTTGAATCATCCTTTTCGCTAGGTGATTTAGATTTATCAGTCGATAATTTTTCAATTTGTTGCTCCGCAACATCCTTTAAATCTGGTTTCTCGCTAACAATACTAGGTGATTTAGAACGATCTGTCGTTTCCTTCTGCTCGCTTGTAATGCTCACAACGCTTGCGGATCTAGATTTATCTGTCGGCTGCTCTTTTTCATCTGACTTGTCTCCAGCAATGCTTGGTGATTTTGATCGTTCTTCTGCACCGTCCTTCAAATCCGGTTTCTCGCTAGTAATACTAGGCGATTTCAAACGATCCGTTGGTTCTTTTTCATCTAATTTATCTCCAACAATGCTTGGTGATTTCAATTGTTTTTCGGATTCTTTTGAATCATCCTTCTCGCTAGGTGATTTGGATTTATCAGTCGGTAATTTTTCAATTTGTTGCTCCGCAACATCTTTTAAATCTGGTTTCTCGCTAACAACACTAGGTGATTTAGAACGATCTGTCGTTTCCTTCTGCTCGCTTGTAATGCTCACAACGCTGGCGGATCTAGATTTATCTGTCGTCAATTCTTTTTCATCTGACTTGTCTCCAGCAATGCTTGGCGATTTTGACCGTTCTTCTGCAACATCTTTCAAATCCGGTTTCTCGCTAGTAATACTGGGCGATTTCGAACGATCCATTAGTTCTTTTGGAATATCCGTCACACTTGTGATACTTGATGATCTCGATTTGTCAGGAGGTATATCGATTACGTCTTTCAAATCTGATTTCTCTTCGGAAATACTGGGCGACTTCGAGAGCTCAATTGGTTCCTTTTGTTCTTCTGTAACACTTATAACGCTAGGCGATCTTGATTTATCATGCTCCGCAACGTCTTTTAAATCTGGCTTTTCGTCAACGATACTTGGTGACTTTGAACGATCGGTAGGTTCCTTTTTATCAGTCAAAATACTTGAAACACTCGGTGACCTTGACTTTTCGATCTGTTCTTGCGTAAGGTCCTCTAATTTTTCTTTAACAGGACTTGGTGATTTTTTAATTTCTTCTAAAATATGTTGCTCTTCAACAATACTGGATGATCTTGATTTTTCAGATAGTTCTTTCTCTCCGATGTCTAATTTTTGCTCGACAGAACTCGGTGATTTGCTTTGGTCTCCAGTGGGTGATTTTTTGTCAAGTACTGCTTCTTTAGATTCACTAATAGTGCTTGTCACACTCGACGCTCGTGATTTGTCTAATGGAGGTTCTATTATATCTTTCTCCGTTTCATCGACTTTTGAAGATGTTTGCGTGTCCTTCGGTAATTTATCGTCTTTATCGCTCGCAACACTAGGAGATCGGGCTCTCTCGATTGATAGATCCATGTCCTTCAGATCTACTTTTTCTACAGAAATGCTTGGTGATCTAGAACTTACTTTTTTGCTATCTGATTTATCGCTAGCTACACTGGGAGATCTATTTTTATCTTGTTCTTCAGTCTTATCAATATCTTTAGGCGATTCTGGCCTATCAAAAATAGGGGATTTTTGTTTTTCTAAATAATGCTCCACCACATCTTGAAGATCCGGCTTATCTGCGGCTATACTCGGTGACTTCGAACGTTCGGCTTCTTTTCTCTCATCAGATCTATCGCTGATTGCGCTTGAAGATCTAGCTTCGTCAATTGGTCCCTTTTCATCGTAATGCTCACTCTCGAGAATAGGCGATTTTTCACTTATTGTTTCTTTCTCGACTGGTGATTTTGGCTTATCAATTTCCTTCTTTTCGACCTTATCACTTAAAACACTAAAAAGTTTATCGGGTGATTTAATATCCTGCTCAGATTTCTCACTAGCGATGCTTGGAGATTTATCCACCGGTTCTTTTTCTTCTGGCTTCTCTTTACCTTCAAAAATTTTCTCATCTGGTTCACTAACAATACTTGGTAATCTCTCTTTGTCGATTGCATCTTCCTTTTCTGTTTTATCACTAACAGGAGACTTTGAACAAATAGATGATTCTTTATCATCAGATTTTTTACTAGATATACTTAAAATATCTTTCTCTTCGTGCTTTTCACTGCTTGGCAATATAGATTTCTCAAGTAGAGCTTTCTCGTCCAGTGCGCTGGTAGCAATAACAGGTGATTTAGGTTTAATTTCTTTAACGGATTCGGATAATTTTTCAGTGACTGTTTCAGAGGCAACATCTTCGCTAATGGGTGTCTTTGCGAAATACATTTCAGGTTTATCCGTGGGTGACTTTGAGAAAATCGTTTCGGCTGGTGAAACTTCTTCTGAATGAAACGACTCAGGTGTTTTCGAGACATCAGTTGTCCTTTCTTTTTCAGGTTGTGAAAGAGCCTTCTCGATTGGAAGTGTCGGTTTTTCAGTTGATTCGACTGAAGATTTTTCCGCTATCGTATCAAAAGGTAATTTTGATTTTTGTACATCTTCGTGTTTGATTTCAGATGGCAAAGGAGATTTATCCATTTTTTCATCATCTTTTATAAGACTTTTTGGTTTCTCGGTCTTTTCAACAATTTCTTCCGATTTCTCTGGCGTTTTTGGCTTATTGTCATCGATACATGGTACTTCAACGTCTTTCAATTTTTCCAAACTATCTTCAAGATCCTGTGACTCGCGAGTACCAATGGGAGATTTTTCCAAGCTGTCTTCAGGAGTGATTTTATCTTTACTTTCAGGCACAGATTTTTCGGAAATGCTATCTTTTTCAGGAGTGCTCACCTCCGAGTGCAACGAATCTTTATCCAAAAGTAAAGAATCTTTGTCTGGTGTGGATTTAACGGATATATCTTTGAGAGAATCGTCCGGAGTGACAGTCTTTGTAAAAGTTATGCTGCCGGTTGGACAAATCTCTGTTTCTTCTCTGCCATCCTCGCTGCACGCTGTAACCAGCATTCTTTTTACAGTGCCAAAATCTTCTTCAATTTTTATAGGCTTATCGTCTAGATATTTTTCGTCCTTAACTTTTTGGAGAAGTTTAGAAACATCTTCATGTGGTTCGTCTTTCGCTTCTAATACTATGTTTTCCGGCTCTTTTGAAATACTTTTTTTACGTAAAGCTTCCTCAGATAGTTCTTGAGAACTTTTTTCCTCGGTTATTGGAGTTTCCTTAATCTCTGCAGGTTCCAATAATTTGGATTTAATATCGTCTTCAAGTAATTTTGTCGTCGGCTCTTTTGCAAAGCCAGTTGCATCCGCGAGTTTTGTTTCTGACTTTACTCCTTCAGCAACTTTTTCTTCGATTGAAGGAACGGTATCTTTTAATGTTTCATCTTTAATTGGAGTTGTTGGTTTTGACTTATCATCTTTTGTTATAAATTCTTCGACTTTTTCTTTCACAGGCTCAATTTCTTTTGTTTCATCTGTCACAGTTTTCTCATCAATTAATTTCGTGCTTGGTGCGATCAATGTAGGGATAACTTCTGGCACAGCAGTTACATCAATTGAGGATCGTTTATCAGAAACGTCTTTAGGTATTTCCTTTTCTTTGAATTCTTTCAATTCTGCTTTCAAATCTGCTTCCTTAATTAAAGGTTTCTCTTTCGAAGAAATGTCATCTGTTTTTTCTTTAGCCTCGTCCAAGTATTTCTCTGTAGTGTCAACGATTTCTGATATCTCAGATGTCTCTGGTTCTTCAGATTCTCTTTTTTTATCGTCAGGTTTAATATCTTTTTCCATATCATTTTGAGGCTCTTCTTTTCCTATCTTCTCTTTAGTTTCTTGTACAAATTTCTCATCCGCCTCGATCACCTCACTCACAGTATCTTCTGCAGTTTCTTCAATATCTTCCTTCTCTCTCATCTCATCTGCCTTCTCGGGAGAGGTAATTGATACATCGCGCACTTTATACTCCTGTTCGACAGCTTCGAAATCGTCAATCACGTCTTTTTCATGTTCCTTTGCAGGTACAGGCAAAATCTCTGTTTTAATCGGCGAAATCACTTTCTTTTCATCAAAACTCTTCCTAGGTATGCTGACAAAACCATCTACCTCCTCCTCCTCCTCTTCCTCCTCTTCCTCCTCTTCTTCCTTCTTGACAGCAGCCTCTTCAGATGCAGATAATAATTTTTCTTCGCTAACTTCATGCTTAGGCACATCTTCCTTTTTATCTTCCTTTAATTCAACTGACGTTTTTCTCTTTTCGTCAGGACTGAGCACTTCAGCGACCGATTTTCTTTTCTCAGTCAGACTTTCCAGTTCGGGGATTGCTTCTTCTTTGATTATGCGCGATAATTCTTCTTCAGTCACGTCAAATACCATATGTCTCGGTATTTTTCTCTTAATGATAATTTCTTCGATAATTTCAATAATTATTTTCTTAGCTATCTTCTTTTTACCACAGATTTCTTCAAGTTTTTGTATGTTAATGGTATCCCCCTTGGTAACATATTCCTTAACAATATACTCTTCAATTTCAGCTTTTTTTTGCGGAGTTACCGGTTCGACTTTCGGAATCTCCGCGCTAGGAACTTCAATGATTGATTTTTGTTTCTCACTTAAAATTTCTGTTTCTGATATTTTTTTTTCTTCCTTATCTTCAGGTGCCGTTTTAGATATCGTCGATAGCTCGAGATCTTCCTCAATAACATCAAGTAGTACGTTTCTAGGAATATTTTTTTTAATAATAATTTCTTCAATAATTTCAGTAAGAATTTTCTTGGGCACAATTTTCTTAGCAGAAATTTCGTCGATTACGGATACGGTAATCTTTTTCTCCTTGGTGACATATTCATTAACGATGAATTCTTCAATCTCCGCTCGCTTCTGAGGTATAATTGGTTCTTCTACTTTAGTTGAAGCACTAGGAACCTCAGTGATCTTCGATTCTTCTTTCGCAGTTATGTCTATTTTTGGTGTTATTTGCTCCTCTACTGATTCTTCTGGCGATTCCTTCGACGATTCTTCTTTAATTTCCGATATCACTTCTTCAGAAATGTCTAGTACCATGTGCCTGGCGATCTTTCTCTTGACAATAATCTCCTCGATAATTTCGATAATGATCTTTTTAGGCACAACTTTTTTAATCGAGATTTCCTCGACAATGTCTATAGTGATTCGTTTCTCTTTGATAATATATTCGTTAACAATATAATCTTCAACTTCCATTCTCTTTTCAGGCGTAATAAATTCTTTCAACTTTAGAATTTCAGGATCGTCCACTACATTTTCTCTGGGCAGTCCCTTCTTCACGATAATCTCTTCAATAATGTAAATCACGCGTTCTTTCGGAATACGCTTTACCACGGTGATGTATTCAATCACTTCAATGGTAATTATTTTCTTTTTCGTGATAATCAGTTCTTCAATTATTTCCTCGATAGGTGCTTCATTGTTGAGAACCTGTTTAATATCCTCCGGCAGCTTGGGAAGTTCCTGAAGATCAATCTCCAATTCTTTATCATACATCTTATCCGCGGCGAATTTCGGTGAAGTAGGCGTAGAACCGGGAGTCACCATCACTATCTCCGCCTTTGCCGGTGAAACTTTTTGCTCGAAGCTTATCACAGGATGCTCTATGTCGCTTTCCGCTAGCTTATCGTCAAGAGATGGTCGTTTTGCCATTTCTTTTACGCATATGCTCTCAATACCGGCCTGCATCACGTTTACTCGACATGTATCGTCGTCAGGCGATTTTTTATGTTGATCACAAATATGTTGATCGTCCTTTAAGATTTCCGTGCAAATCTTTTGAGCATCCGTCTTATCTTTTGTGATGTCCTTCATAGGCGAAGTTACTATATCATCCTTTTTTTTAATTACTTTCACGCAAGGTTCTTCCTTAACTTCGACATCATCTTTCTCGCATGGTGCCAGTTTATCAGGTTTTTCAACTTTTTCGTGAACTGGAGCTACTTCAGTGATATCAACCTTCTTCGATGTCGCAATATCTTCATGAGCAAGTTTAGATTCTTTTTCTTCCAACTCAGTATCTTTCTCTTTAGATATTTCCTTTAGTATCGAAAGTTTTCTTTCTGTCGAAATTGACAAAATTTCTTCTTTTGACGGTTTTCTATCCGGAGTTGACGAGATCTCTTCCTCCTTAGAAGCTTGATCGAATAGTGCTTTATCGGATAGAAAATCATCTTCTTTGAGAACTTCGGCGACTTTCTTCACAATTTCTATAACATCTTTAGGTTTATCTTCGAGATTAATTCCGGCAGTACCGGCGAGAACCTCTCCGACATCCCTAACAGCTTCCTTCATATCTCTATATGGTCCCTCTGGCTCTTCTTCATATTCCTCTTCAAATTCTTCATCCTTTGGTATAGCAAATTTAACTTTTTCTGGTTCTTTTATGTCGAGTGAGTGGCTATCGATGTGCGGTTTTATCTCTTCTAATTTCTCAGCCACCCCTTCTAAGGTATCTTTTATGGTGTCCTTTAAAGTGGTTGATACGTCATGTACATATTGCATCTCTTCTTCTTTAACTTTTTCCTCCAAAGATTCCAACGAATCTCTTAAACTATCCTTCACAGTTTTAAATTTTTTAGAAGCTTCTTCCAGAAGAGCCTTTACCTCTTCGGCATCCTCTCCTATATCTTCTTCTCTTAGAAGTTCAATTTCCTTAGCAATTTCCTTATCGTCCGGTTTCGGTGATACATCTTTTGCCAATAATACTTCTTTGATTTCGGCTTCTGCTTTTTTAATCTCTTCCATTTTATCAATTGGAAACTTTTCTTCGATATCAGACACGCTTTTTCTCTGCTCATCAAATATTTCCTCTTGTATGAATGCCGCGGTCTCTTTGATGGCAGCCACTTTCACATCAACAGTCGTAGGTTTCACTTCTTCAAACATTTCAGGTTTGTCGGCGACCTTACCGACTTTAGGAAACATTTTTTCCACATCAACCTCTTTAAAGAGCGTCTTCTCTTGAATCTTTGCTTCCTTTGGAGAACTAGATTTCGAAGAGGATTTCTCATCGGAATCTTTATCGGATTCTTTTTTCGTCTTCTTGGTCAATTTATCAATACCCTTTTCAAACTTATCCGCCACTTTGCCGAAAAAGCTGAAGACACCCTTTTGTTCTTTCACAGGTGGCGTAGGCAGCTCTTTAATCTCTTGCGTAGTTGGTGACGGCTTTTCCTCTTTTCCCTTTTCAAAATCTTCCATTCTGTAAAGCTTAGGATCGACTTCCTCGTGAACTGGCAGATCGGCGACTTCATCGGGTGTCTTGACGATGTCTCTTTGTAGATTCTGCATCGCTTGACGAACATCAAAAACTTTAACCTCTGGTTTAGCAGTTGCGGAAACAGTTTCCAGAACTACTTCCTCCTTCAGCTTTACAGGAACGTCCTTTTCTTTCACTTCTTCGATAACGTGTTTTTCATCAATATCCTCTTTTATTTCGTCCAATGGTATTCGCTCGTCTTCAGGCAAAGTCGGAGCGGTTGTAGTGGCTCCTGATTCTATCGTTGAGATTCGTTCTTGAGATTCTTCTCTCTTCTCAAGGATATGCTCTTTTTGATCAACATCTGGCTTCATGTCTGTATCAGTCGTCTTCTTCTCAGATGAATCCAATTTATCCGGACTGAGACTGGATGGTTCCTTTGTAATGTCTTCACTGTCCTTCTTAGCGGAATCATCTTTTTCTTCGGCTTTCTGCACGATTTCAGCAGCGGAAGCTATTATTTCTTTCACTTCTTTTTGTAATTGTTCCTTGTGTTCGGAAGACAGTCCAGCAATCTCCTTGTCTTTGTACGCGATTTCATCAATTTTTTTTTCTGGGCTCTCGTCTTTTCCTTTTTCTTCGGGTTCTTCTTTCTCACCTTTTTCCCTGATTATTTCCACATCTTGTGAGATTTTCACTTTTTCCGACTCGGCCTCGTCAAGAATATGTTTCTGTTCGCCTTCGCCACTTTGAGCCGAATCTTCGGTGTAGACTTCTTCCTTCTCCACGATGAGGTACTCATCTTCCTCGGTTAATTCCTGACTCTCCTTTCTAGAACCTTCCTTTTTAGGCATATCCTCAATCTCGGCGGTGACATCTTCCTCCGTGATATCCTCCTCTTTCTTATCTGTGGCTTCGGCTGTGATTTCATCATCTCCCTCGAAGCGATCATCTTTTCGAGTTTCTTCAATCCTTTCCGCCTTCTGTAGAACAGCTTCAATTTCTTCGACGACCTCTCGCTCTTCCTTGAGATCAGCCAACACTTTACTTTCTATAGAATCCAGCGACATATCTTCAGACTGCTCGATTAAACTCTTATCAATTGGCTTTACGGACTCCGGTTCTATGCCAGATGGAGTAGAAACTGTGGACGAATCGGTGGTGCCTTTGTCGCCCTTTACCTTGCGAATAACGCCATCTTTGTCAGATTTCACGGAAGTAGTTGGAGTACTACGAGTGGATTTTGCTGGACTGCCTGGCATACGTGCTTTGCTAGGACTGACCGGTTTCGCGCGACGGCTGATCGGTTTCCTGTCTGTTGGTTTAGGCTTTGCAGACATTTTAACAACAGAAACCGCAGTATCTTTCACAACAGATTTCTCGACTTCGGATTTTTTCTGTTCCACCACTTTTCTGTTATTAGCCTCTTTAGCACTCTTAGCCGGAAGACTGGGAATAATTTTGGATGCTGGTTTTGTCCTTGGCGCAACCTTCGATATTTCCGTCTTTGTAGCAGTGCCGTTCAAGGTCTTCTTTGGCGTTGTGGGGGAAGACTTTACCGCATCTTTCTTCTCCGCACCGGAAAGTTTAGTTTTTTTCTCGCTCGGCTTTGGCTTCGGAGTTACTTCGCTCCTTTTCACTTCAGCCTTTATCGTTGTCTTGCTTTCCTTTGTTTCTTTCTTCTTTGACTCGGGCTTGACCTTGGGTTCCTTAATTTCCTTGGACGCAGTTTTATCGGATTCCGCTTTAATTAAATCGGCTTTTTTTAATTCATCCTCTCGTTTCTCAGGTTTCTCTACTTTAATCGGTTCCTTCTTTGACTCTTTTCTTACTTCTTTTAATTCTTTCTCAATCTTCTTGCTTTCCTTTGCCTCAGTCTCTATCTTTTTATTTTCCACTACTTTCTTCGTCTTCATTTCGGTCTTAGGTCTACTCGTAGGAATAATCGGCGTCGATTGAGGGGTTGTTTTAGTAATAGCCTCGTCCGCAGTTTTAATAGACTTCGGTTCCGATGGTTCTCTTTTCTCTTTCTTCGGCTCTGAGATTTTTTTCTCGATAAGGCCAAATTTCTTGATCGGTTTGTCTCTGAGCGTCGCCAGAGACGTTGATGGCGACAGTGTTTTTGCTGAACATACTGGGTGCTTCAGGAAATCTAGATGCTTGAGTCGTTCGAAACCTTCGAAAATCTTGTGCTGCGGCGTACTGCCGGGGAAGAGAATTCGCGTGATATTATCCTCAGGATTGGCCGGCTGCCAAACCAGAAGCGCACATATCGACACGAGATTCTGTATCGGGAATGTGAGATTATTCGAGTCCTTTTTGTGAGAACCGGCAAACAGCTTCGAATCCGACGCGTGCCACTTGGACAGAAACTCGCGCACTTCGCGACTGTCTTTGCTCGGACTAAGTACGTACATGTCCAGCGTGCCATGGCCTACTTTGTGATAGAGATTAATCGGCTCGGAATCTCTGTAGCAAGGATGAGCACGGAGATTGATATGCCGAAGGTTCAGCACCATCTCTTGACCAATATCGGTAAGATTGAGAACGAGAGGATCGATATCCTTATCGCCATCAGGTGAATTTGATTGTCTTCTTTCCTGTATTATGTATAATTTTTATATGTATTTGTGCTTAACATAACAGCAAATATTGTTAGGATAGTGTACAGCAGAACGTTAATATTACTTAATTATTATTATTGATAAAAATGTTAGAGAAAATAAAAAATGTTGAATGTTGATAACTACTTACAACTAAGTTACAGAAGAAATGGCCGATTTGAGGGTAGACGTGTAACTCTTTCTTCTTGCGGAGGACGCTAAACATGCCACCAATGTTGCTATTATTTATCCTAGTGACTAGAACTGCATCCAATCGGTCTAGATGTCTGGTGAAGTCCCAGAAGCAGGCTTTTCTGGCGAAGCCGCCGTCAACGAGCATGTTAAAACCGTTTATACCAAAAAGCGCGGCGTCACCTTGCCCACCGGGGAAGACGTATAAGGTCGGATGGCTAAATCTAATGTTTCCGACAACGTCCGACGGTTCCATAAGCTGGTCTAACGTTTGCGGCAGGAGGTACTGTCCGATGTAATTCGTGAAACTAGTGATAGCCGGCACGCCAGCTGTAAGGACATCGTCGGGATTCACTCTGACTCTGCAAAATCTGCAAACAGAAGATGGACATAACATATCACGGATAGAAACATAGAAAAAGAAAGAAAGAGAAAGAGAGAAAAAAAAAAAAGGTCTCTCTCTCTCTCTCATATAGGTATACATAACATTTATTTATATTAAAAAAATTTTTTTATCAAACTTCATAAAACATTATATTTTTATGACACACGAGTCAATTGTACAATGAATTAAAACTATTTCAGTTCTGTCGAACAAAAGACGACCGGTACACACCTGCAACAAGCCTCCTTCGATAATCGACTTGTCGTCCAATCGCCGACACCCGCACAATGTATATCTACAGTAACGCTATTCTCGTAGGCACGAAGGACTCTCTGCACTTCATGTTCGCTGAATGCATCCAGAAAGTCTGCGAGACTGAAGGTTCCATCCTGAATAACAATTACTGAATATGTTTCTAATCCAAGATTATTCCGGTCGACATTTCGAGCGACTTTCGCGGCATTAATTAAAAAATAGTTTTTTTCTCGAATCAACGATTGCGTATAGTATATTTTCTTGGAAATACCTGCAATATCCAGGAACCATTGCCGCCGAATGTATATCCAGCATGTATGATGTGCCGATGTTTCGTGAAGCTTGCAAGGAGATTGCGAATACACTGTAACAATGTATTTGTCTGCGGGTGAATGAGAACTTCTGTCACGAGATTCTCGGTGGCATATTGAATCAATCTTTCACCTAAAATCCCATTCAATCTCTTACTAACGGATTATATTAAACACAAAGTATATTAAGTATAAGAAATACGAAATAATAAAAAAATAATAACGCTCGTATTTTGTATGTATCCCATACAGCACAGAAAGATTGTATACACATTGCAACAATCTTTCACCACAATATTGCCATATTGAAAATTCACTGCAAAATGTTGCTGATGCATTATTGCTGTGATATTGCAGTAACGTTAAAATGTCCGCCTTCAGGAAGATTGCAACGAAATATTATAGCAATATTGCAATGTTATGAATTTTCAATAATGCATTGTTACTGCAACCGTCGAGTAATGCATATAAGAATAATATTTTTCTGATAGATAAATATCAGAAGCATATGAACACATAAAATGCGAAAAAGTTGAACTTAAATGTTTGTAACAATTTTTTACCTAAAAAATATTATATTATAAATTTACATAAAATTATATATATAATTTATTATATGTAAATTTATAATATAATATTTCTTAGATAAATATATTATTGCAAAGATTTATTTTAAGTTCAACTTTTTCATATTTTATATGCTTCCTAGACGTTTTAGCCTAAAAAATATAATTATAGAATTTTGATTTTGAAATTTTTCCGAAATATTTATGTTATGTTGCAACAACTGTGCTAATATTTTGTGCATTTA